>NW_025964372.1:27315060-27927560 GCF_023055435.1 Haliotis rufescens
GTGGTTTAATGTTTTACATTCATTGGGAAATGAATGCAATAACACGTGACCAATTCAGCTAATCAGAATGCAGGAATTTCAATGAACACAACGAAAATGTTATTATAAAGGAAATGTTAATAAGTGGCGAGCTGTGTCACTGTTATCGACTGTATGCGTGTTATATAATACAGTGAGTGAGTGAGTTGGGTTTAACGCCGCTTTTAACAGTATTCCGGTTACATCACGACGTGTCAGCTTAATGTGGTAGGAAAGCCCGAAGTGATGCAAGTCTCGGACGTTAACCACTTCGGTGAAAACCACGAGCACGGGTATTGTGCTGACAAACCTAGAAACATAATCGGGGCGAACCGGGATTCGAACCCACAATCATAGGTTTCTGGCGTGCCCAAGGGACGCAACTCTGCACAGCGAATCGCGGCGCCTTAGACGACTGTGCCACCCGTTTGAGTAAGCCCAGATTACTTATTACCCACAGCAAAGATTCTGAACCCAATACGTATGCGACAAGCAACAGTTGAGGACAAATTTAACCAAGGTCCCCACGTTGAATACTTGGGGAGTGGAAGACTCACTCACTCACTCACTCACTCACTCACTCACTCAGTGCAAGTGCATATCCACATCACAAAAGCGATGCTAGTAGATACAGCGTCTGCCGGATAGAGGAAGGGTCGTGGTTTGATCCACGGCCGCGTGATACCAAAAGATGTTTTAAAAATGGTCCTTGTTGATACCCTTCCCGGCGCTCGGCATTAAGGGGATAAAATAAATACCGGTCGGCTGGGAGACAGTACACTGTGTCTGAGTGGAGTATTCGTGTTAAACTGCGGACACACCAGATACACACAGACTAACACGCGCGCGCGCGCGCAGCGCAACCAGGAATTCACTTGCATTATGGGGCGGGCGGGTAGCCTAGTGGTTAAAGCGTTCGCTCGTCAAGCCGAAGACCCGGGGTCGATTCCCGACATCGGTACAATGTGTGAAGCCCATTTCTGGTGTCCCCCGCCGTGATATTGCTGGAATATTGCTAAAAGCGGCGTAAAACCATACTCACTAACTCACTCACTTGCATTTTAAGCTAGATAAATCACATATCAACCATGACATGGTTTAAGTGAGAGAAGTCACTCGTATCTGTTGATTCCGAAAGTCGAATTGACTAGCCCTTTCGGATCACATTAAAATTATTCCTACATTGCAGAACTGCTATGTAAAGGCTGTCGAAAGACTTTCTCTTCACACAAAGTATCCGTTGCATCAGAGACCTGTCAGTTTCACACCTACCTCCAGGATATATGGTAACTATAACTCCAATGTCATTTTCTTCTTTAGAGTCTAGACAAGAAGCAATTAAGACCTTGTAGGCACCGCAGGTCTAAAGCCGACAACGTCCCACTCAAACTGATGCTGTCTGTGGGTATGACTGATTAAGACTGTCATTACTTCCTTGGGAAATTGATATTAAATAACGTACTTTAGGAAAGAATGAATTAATTATTAGATCATTTTTTTTTTATTCATATTTAGTATTTTATTTTCACGGCATATGAGTAAACAAACTGTCGACGTATGTGAGTCGCATGAAGTTGAATATTTGGTAGATCTACGTATAAATAGTGTTATGAAGGGAGAAAAACTACAGAGCAATTTCATTTTTTTCTGTTGGTCCGTGTGGACAATAACTTGTGTTTGTTCTGCTTGTTGTTTAAAGCCGCACTCAGCACAATCCAGCTTTATGACTGCAGTCTTTAAACAATCGAGTCTGGGACAGACAATCCAGTGATTGACATCAGGATCAACGGTCCATCCCGTCGGGGTACGATGACACACTACCACCCGATGCCTTTATTCGAGCTACAAATAGCGAGAATTAAATTCAGATAGATCCACATAATCTAGTTTTAGACACTCCTCGGAGCATGATCGGACAATATTCAAGTTAGTTTAACACAGAAGATTGTGTCTAGTAGCAGAATATATAGGGGGCAACGGTGACCCAGTCATCCAAGGCGCCGTAATTCATAGTACAGATAATATAATCGCTAATTCGAATCCCGGTTCGCCCCGATTCGCGAACGATTTCCGGTGGAAGCGTCCTCGTGCTTTAACTTTAATTGTTCAGGTCAAAACTATATCTTTTTACTGAAAGGGGCACGGGTGGCCCAGTCGTTTAAGGTGCCAGAATTCGCTGAGCAGAGTTGCGTCCCTTTGGCACGCCAGAAACCTATGATTGAGGGTTCGATCAACGTCTGAGACCTGCATCACCTAGGGTCGTGATATAACTAATAGTATAATACTGTTCCATCCTGCGTTAAACCCATTCACTTACTCACTCACAGAATAAATAACGGAAATTCAAGGTTGAAATGGTAAGAATAAGTCATCTGCAGATACATGAGTGAGTGAGTGAGTATGGTAAGAGGTAGGAACAACGTTGAGGGTGTTATTCCAGAAGATGAAATGGAACTGAACTATATGCTGTGCTCATATTGGACTAATGTTCAGAACTGTGGTATATACTCACCGCCAAAAGAAACCATAGAATGAGTGAGTGAGTGAGTATGGTTTTACGCCGCTTTTAGCAATATTCCAGCAATATCACGGCGGGGGACACCAGAAATGGGCTTCACACATTGTGCCCATGTCGGGAATTGAACCCGGGTCTTCGGCGTGACGAGCGAACGCTTTAACCACTAGGCTACCCGATCGCCCCTCTGCAGATACGTTTTCAACTGCTTGACATTTACTGACACACACGTGTTCCGTACACCATTGTATCAGCGCCATGCTGAATGTAGGTCTCTCATCTACATGACTGTATACATTTAAAAAATATGGAGGTAGATTTTCTTTCCTTTTCAAAGAAATTTGCTCGAAAAATGGCAAGCATTTTTGCAGTACAGAAAAAAATATATTCATGTTGAGTGATGCCTGTATAAAAAAAACGTGAATGGTTTTTGAAATCATTCTTTTCAAGGTTTACTAATGGATTTAAGAAAAACGGTTTATTCACATATTCACGAATAATTGAACAAATGTCATAAACAATTTTATAAAACCTATAGTTACTTTTATGTCATATATTTGTGATCGCTTTGGATAAAAGTCTTATGTGAAGTTGGTTGACAAAATGGCGGATTCTGAGGGCGTATCACGTCTGACTCTCTGGTTAGTAAATCATGCAGTTTGATTGCCACGAGAGGTTAATTGCACGAGCCAAACGCGCGTAGACCATGACTCTAGAACGGCCACATGGGGTATTCTTGAAATCGTGCTCATCTTGGAAAAGATGCATTTCTGAAGCCACCATGCACGGAGCATGAATTTACAATCCTACCGGGTACCCATTTATTAAAGCTTGACTAGCAGAATCCCACCACAATCCACATTTCGTAACATTTTATATTGCGAAATGCCTCATAACCTTTCAGAACAGAACACGCACTGACTGACACGGAAGACCAAGTTTACGTCAGATTTCTGTTAATCTGACGAGATGTAGAGACGGCTTTCATTGAGTAATGTCCAAAAAGATTTCAGATGCTGTTTTAAGTACTCATACCAAAAATGGATTAGGTCTGATAGGATGTATTTTCAATCCCCGCGCCCAATCTGATGTCCAATCTCACCAACTTGTAAGCCCCTTCGACGGGAATAGTTCGACCAACACCAATAATAGCCCTGTTTGATTTTATTTGAAGTTATAAAACCTCATATCAAAATAACATGATGACGTCTCCCGAAGGCACAGTGCCATATCAGACAAGAAAAATCTGATTTATTTACAGAACGGCGGACAGGGATGGTTCAGCATTAACAACTAACTTTACACAAACGCCACAGAACATAGTGAACGGTCACTTTCCCCTGCCCTCTGTTGGTTGTGTAATTAGAACTATTATAAACCTCATTGCCTTGTTTACAGTAGTCACGATAAGAACTGCAGGAAACGGCTTTACTGATAGGGGCCGCTCCTTGCTATTCATTGCAGGAGAGTAAGAATGGCTAAATGGCTAAGCAATTATTTCCGTAAGGATGAAACAGTCATGAATACAGATCTATTATGATTAGGCGGTAATCTTCCAATATCCACAGCCTCTTGCCATCATCAATGTTCCTGGGTGCCCATTGCGATGTTGAGTTTATGACATGGAACTACGGGCCTTGGGGGGGGGGGGGGGGGGGTAAGCGTCTAGTTTATTGTTTCGATTCTGTTGGTTATCTGTGAATATTTGTGATGGGGAATACCTCTATAAGTTCCAGGTATTAGATCCAACTGTATGGAGACTCCCATTAGAGGGTCGTTTGATATCAAAGTGGCGAAGCTGTTCCAGTGATGTATTATTAGAGGGGTACTTCCTTTGTACGTCAGTCCTACGGATCATTAGTACCCCTTGCACGATATCTTGAGAGACCAGATTAAAAATAGTCTTTTAACGATTCGTTGTTGACGGTGGTGATATATTGTCTCATATTACAGGCATTGAAGTTCGTAACTTCCGCTGGAAGAAACGTCCCTGTCTTTTTGCTTAGCAAGAACGTAGGAGGATCACTTTCTATGGATTGGTGTGGTAAAATGGGGTTTGACGTCGTGTTCAAGTTATTGCACTTATAATTATATAGCGACGTGCATGTGTGTGTGTGTGTGTGTGTGTGTGTGTGTGTGTGTGTGTGTGTGTGTGTGTGTGTGTGTGTGTGTGTGTGTGTGTGTGTGTGTGTGTGTGTGTGTGCGTGCGTGTGCTCTTCAAATATTGAATCCATATGGGGAATTAACCGACAGGGGGAGGCATCGCGTCTTCGAGAGGGCACCCAGAACGGGCTTCAAACATTGTACCCATATGGGGAATTAAACCGGCGGTGTAAGACACCCCCCCCTACGGAGAAGGCACCCAAACGTGTGTGTGTGTGTGTGTGTGTGTGTGTGTGTGTGTGTGTGTGTGTGTTTGGCTGTTTGTACTAGTCCGGACTAATGTCATTTTACAGTGCTAGCCCATGAGGTACCATGCCGCAGTTTAACATGAATACCCCACTCAAACACAGTATACTGACTCCGAGCCGACCAGTCTTCGTTTTAGCCCCTTAATGCCGAGCGTCAGGGTAAACACAATTGCCATCTTTAAACGTCTTTTAAATAAGGCGCGGCCGGGCATAGAACCCAGGACCTTCCGCTCTGCGGGTGCACGCTCTACCATCAGACCACGGAGGCGGTTGTAGTATCAATGAAGAAAGGACTGATTACATGTGTCAGTACCTGTGTGAAACAGATGTACCAAGTACTTGTCTAATGGACTAATATGTTATCATCTAGAACGAGATATGAATGTTTTACACATTTTAAGATAAGCCTAGAATCAGAGAGATATTTAATGTGTACATTTTGCTCGTGCTCGAGTTGGTTGTACAAGCCCTAATTGATACCGGAAAAATGCCACAAAATTCCGAAATCTGAAAGACATGTACATCTTGTTACCTAAACGATTTCGAAGATCTGTATCATTTCACCTTTCCTTAAAACACGTCCGAAAGCAACACATACCAAATAAATATGTAATTTGATTTTCAGTCTTCAGGAACAGAAACAGGTGAACCTACGTGTACAATTATCAGGTACTGCATTGTATTCACTTCATTATGGTATACTGTAAGGGACTGTATCGCGATCTCGCATTCTCGTGATCTCGACATTTGGAAACGAGCTATATTTGCCCAAAACACGAGACTGCGAGATCGCGAGAACACGAGATTTGGCCAAAACACATTCTCGTGTTTTGGACATATATAGCTCGTTTCAAAAGTCGAGATCGCGAGAATGTCCCTTACAGTATTCCATACTTTATGTATTTCATCCTATGGCTTATCATGCAAAAAAACATTTGAATGTTGAATAGTGAATGTTGGTGACCACTTGTCTGCACTGGCATCTGTGCCGAAACGCTGCTTTGGAGTGAGTGAATGAGTCTGTCAATCATTATGGATGCGACACTTTCAAATACTTTCAAACTCCTTGTGATGACAAGGCCAGCCTAAACATGAAGTCACTTTGATATTTGCTCGGATGCTTATGGAATGAAAGGTGGAGCGTAAGAGGTAGGAACAACGTTGAGGGTGTTATTCCAGAAGATGAAATGGAACTGAACTATATGCTGTGCTCATAATGGACTAATGTTCAGATCGGTGGTATATACTCACCGCCAAAAGAAACCATAGAATGAGTGAGTGAGTGAGTATGGTTTTACGCCGCTTTTAGCAATATTCCAGCAATATCACGGCGGGGGACACCAGAAATGGGCTTCACACATAGTAACCATGTGGGAAATCGAACCCGGGTCTTCGGATTGACGAGCGGACGCTTTAATCACGAGGTTATCCCACCGCTCCACGTCACATTGGAAGTCGATCTGCTCTTCATGCGCACCAGGGGGCATGGGTGGCCAAGTCGTCGCTGTGCAGAGTTGCGTCCCTTGGGCAGGCCAGAAACCAATGATTGTTGGTTCGAACCCCGGTTCGCCCCGATTATGTTTCTAGGTCTGTCAGCACCATACCCGTGCTCGTTGGTTTCACCGAAGTGGTAAACGTCTGAGACCTGCATCACTTCGGGCTTTCCTCCCACATGAAGCTGACACGCCGTGATATAACTTGAATACTGTTAAAAGCGGCGTTAAACCCAACTCACTCACTCATGATCATAAGCACCAGCGACCTCAAATACAACTGTATACGGTTTTCTCGCATTCTATAAATGCATCAATAAATTACGTGTTAAATATCTCCTCATAATATCAACCCAATATCCGACCATCATTAATTGGCATGTCAATGCGTAACCAGGCACATTATTCATATAATCAACGAATTAAAATAAAAAAATGAAAGGACTAAATCAAACTTGTACCGAAATAAATTAAAAATAATACAGTTTCAAGCTGGAAGTGGGAGCACGGGTGGCCCAGTCGTCTTAGGCGCCGCGATTCGCTGTGCAGAGTTGCGTCCCTGTGGGTTCGAATCCCGGTTCGCCCCGATTATGTTTCTAGGTTTGTCAGCACCATACCCGTGCTCGTGGGTTTCACCGAAGTGGTAAACGTCTGAGACCTGCATCACTTGGGGCTTTCCTCCCACATTATGCTGACACGCCATGATATAACTGTAATACTGTTAAAAGCGGCGTTAAACCCAACACACTCACTCACTCAAGCTGGGACCGCCTCCGTGGTCTAGTGGTAGAGCGTCCGCCCGGAGAGCGGAAGGTCCGGGGTTCGATCCCCGGCCGCGTCATACCAAAAGACGTAAAAGATGGTACTTGTTGTTGCCCTGTCTGGCGCTCGGCATTAAGGGGCTAAAACAAGGACTTGTCGGCTCGGAGTAAGTATACTGTGTCTGAGTGGGGTATTCATGTTAAACTGCGGCATGGTATCTCAGTGTGCTAGCACTATAAATCGGCATCAGTCCGGACTAGTACAAGCAGCCACACAAACACACACACGTACATGCACGTCGCTATATAAGTGCAATAATCTTGGACGCGACGTTAAACCCAATTTCACCTCACCTCACCTCACTCAAGCTGGAAGTTCCATTTCCAACTCTTTGACCCACACTTTATAGACCCAACGATCACATGAAAAAGGTTCTGCGCCAGTCCGAACTACCCTTTTGTCAACAACCGTTAATTATCGGACAGTATATTTTTTTTATAAGTATTGATGCCAACATATTCTGTGTCTGTAATAAGCCGCACGGTTTCTCCACATTTTCACAAAGACAGGGAGGTAAGTTCTCTTGGGATGGATTTCCTGCCTCCTCCAAGCCGCTGCAACCTCTTTCTTTCGGAGCGGATGGGCCCTCTCACATCGATCAGGCCCGAACAGGCGAATGGATTAATTACCACAGTCAGTTCAGCATTAGAAAGACGCGCTATGGTTCCAGTGCCGGTCCCAAAGGGTCTGGCCCAGAGTTGAGGTAAATGGAAGTAAATCTCTGGAAGAGCTTGGCTGCGATTTAGGCGAATGAAAACATCTGATTCAACAACTTGCCAATTAAGACTAGCGGAAGGATGTTCTTGTGGACGGTGTTGTTGACATGTGCGACCGAGTGAGATAATGATGACGTATGTTACTTAGCATGCTGTAACTGTTGCAGTAGGTGCATAGAGGTTGTTGATAAATAAAAGCCACACAACCCTTTCCATAATGTTGACAAATAATCATGTTTGTTTGTTTGTTGTTTAACGCCGTACTCAGCAATTCTGCAGTTCGCTGACTTGGTTGATACGTGTCATCGTATCCCAGTTGCGTGGATCGATGCTCATGATATCAATCACTGTATTATCTGGTCCAGACTCGATTATGTACAAACCGCCGTCATGTAGCATCTATATTTTACATTGTGCTTTGAAACAGCTATAGTGCTCAGTATTGCCATTTCTTTGGTGTTTTATGTACCTGTGATTGTTTGTATCTCTCTCTCTCTCTCTCTCTCTCTCTCTCTCTCTCTCTCTCTCTCTCTCTCTCTCTCTCTCTCTCTCACACACACACATGGGAAAAAAGAGAAAAGTTTTTTCGGTGAAATGTGTGTCAATAATTGTGCGAACATCGTCAGTTCTGACATAACAGTCGGTTGTCGTCATATGAGTGAGTTGGGTTTAACGACGCTTTTAGCAGTATTCCAGTTATATCACGGCGTCTCAGCTTAATGTGAGACCCAAAGCCCAAAGTGATTCGTATAAGACATTGACCACTTTCGTTAAATTCACCAGCACGGGTATCGTGATAACAAACCGAGAAACATAATCCGGGTGAACCGGAATTCGAACCTACAAGCATACTTAGGTTTCGCGCATGCCCAAGGGACGCAACTCTGCACAGCGAATTGCGGCGCCTTTCAAATTGGGCCAACAGTTCCATCTGGTGTCTTATGAAACATTAAGAAGTCATGATGTCCGTGCGGACCGACTTGCATGGGTTTTACAATCGCGACTGACCATTGGGACAACTGGAATTTATTAATTAATTCTTTTCCAAAATATCACACTGGCGTGATGGTATTTCTGTAATTATATTCTACACCAACCTCAGATTTAAAAGTTTAGAATGAGAAGGAAGAAAGTGTTAATGTGGCATCAGGCGTTAAATATCACTGCGGATGTAGCAGAGTGTGAAATGAGATCAAGTGTTTCCTGCCACCACGGTATAGGAAATCTCACAGCCAAACAGCGCTCTTGAAGCCAGATAGATTCTCTTCCATGAAGACTTTGCACTTCTGTAAGGCTTTTAATGCCGTGCCTCAACGTAGCTGTGAATTAAAACGTCAAGGCGTTTTAGGCAATCATACACGTGTCTCGAGCACGTGAAAGACGTGGTTCAAACAACACGGAAGCGCAGAAAGATACAAGCGTCAATCATTCTACAGTTGCAGGGAAGACACCACGTGGTTTGATGCCAGCAGGAAGAAGCCCTTGTGAACGAATGTCAAGGTCACAATACATCAGATTGTAGGGGACGTTTACGACCGTCAATACTTTGGAAACGTATTCTCTGAAGGTCGAACCGGGATTCGAGCCCCATTATCACAGATTTCGGGTGGTTAGGCTCTGTGGTTTGATTTGATATAAAATCTATTTTACTTACATAATAATTTACCGAGTAGCTGTCGGTTTACTTGTCGACCCGGGAAGATACGGGTTATATTAAAAATTGGTCTTCAGCAAACTATGCTTGTGAGTAACGACTAACGGGATCGGTCAGGCTCGCTGACTTGGCTGATGCATGTCATCGTATGCCAGTTGTGTAGGTCCAGACTCGATTATTTACAGTTCGCCGTCATATAGCTGGATTATTGCTGATTAGGGCGTTAAACGACAAATAAACAAATCTTCATCTTTCCATCTGAATTGCGGCAAGTTAAATCTAAATTCCAGTAGATTGTATTTGAGCGTCAATATTTGATGGGAAGCATAATATTATCATTGTATTAAGTTCCTACTTAAATTTTAAGTACACATTACATTGATTCGCATGATCGTTGACATTTACACAAAACAATTTCGTTTAGCTATACATGATGTTTCCCGTGTACTTATTATATTGAGTGCCAGGGTTGTGGTAAACAAGCTGTTGATGTCGGTTTGTATGTTGTTGTTAGTGTTGTGTTTATTTGTTCGATTGCTGTTGTCTTGTTTTGTTGTTGTTAAGAGTTTCACTTTTTGGTGTTGTTTTTTTGTTTGTTTATTTTGTGTACCATATCTTAACGTCCTCTGCCAGGGATCGAACCACCGACCTTCCACTCTCTGGGCAGGCGCTCTACCACAAGACCACTGGGATGGTCGTTGTTTTTTCAAACTTCTATTGTTCGTGTGTGTGTGTGTGTGTGTGTGTGTGTGTGTGTGTGTGTGTGTGTGTGTGTGTGTGTGTGTGTGTGTGTGTGTTGTATGGCTAAACAAACACTACGTATTCAGTTATGTGAATGTCTTGATTTGTGTTGGGTGGTATGAATCCCGGTTCGCCCCAATTATGTTTCTAGGTTTGTCAGCACCATACCCGTGCTCTTGGGTTTCACCGAAGTGGTAAACGTCAGAGACGTTCGGGCTTTCCTCCCGCATTAAGCTGACACGCCATGATAAAACTGGAATACTGTTAAAAGCAGCGTTAAACACAACTCACTCACTCACTCACTCACTGATTTGTGTTGTTAAGAGCATAACGGTAGATCAGGTCTAATCCCTGGCACAAACCAAAAAGCAGTGAATTTGAAGTATCATGTGATGGAGCCTGCCCAGAATTAAACAGTATTAATTCTTTCAAGGCACGTGGAATTTGGTATAAGATGGACAAATCACAGCTAATTGTCATTACATTCACCCGGAACACAGGCAATAATAAATGTGTCGAAAACCAACGATCTCTTCTCATTCAAGGTATTAATAGCTCGCCCTTAATATAGCAGCCCTGTTTTTAATGACATGGGTATTCATTCCACTCTCTTTATCTCAAAACTTCGGTGTTCCCTCTCCGGTCTCAGTGTCTGGTTTAATGAGGCCTGGGGCTCGTCACAGTGGCCTTGACCTACATTGCAGCAGAAATAGCTTCCAAACTACACATCCTTCAACAGCTGCTGGCACATAGGAAATTAGCATCGTGTGACAACACACTGAGACAAGCCACTGAGACTCATGATCATGTGACAAGACTATGTGACAATACTGACTCATGTGACAAGACGATGTGACAATCCTGACTCATGTGACAAGACTATGTGACAATCCTGACTCATGTGACAAGACGATGTGACAATCCTGACTCATGTGACAAGACTATGTGACAATCCTGACTCATGTGACAAGACACCGAGGCAATCCTGCGTCATGTGACAAGACGATGTGACAATCCTGACTCATGTGACAAGACACCGAGGCAATCCTGCGTCATGTGACAAGACGATGTGACAATCCTGACTCATGTGACAAGACACCGAGGCAATCCTGCGTCATGTGACAAGACAATGTAACAATCCTGTGACAATTTCTTAAATATTGACCGATAATTATCATTTTTTACTTTGAATACATATACAGTATCTCAGTTTCATACACCCATGGTTCTTATTACAACGGATACCAAGTGGTTGCTTCCTTTTAGCGGCAACACGTGGATTCCGGGTTACAATTGGTACCCAGCAAACCTGTGCTGCTTGTTTGTTCGTTTGTTTGTTTGTTTGTTGTTTAACGCCGCACTCAGCAATATTCCAGCTATATGGCGGCGGTCTGTAAATAATCGAGTATGGACCAGACATTCCAGTGATTAATATCATGAGCATCGATCGCCGCAATTGGGATTGATGACATGCATCAACCAAGTCAGCGAGCCTGACCACCCGATCCCGTTAGTCGCCTTTTACGACAAGCATAGTCGCCTTTTATGGCAAGCATGGGTTGCTGAAGACCTATTCTTCACGGGTCGTGCTGCTTGTAAAAGACGAATATTTGGCTCGAGTGTTCAGTCTCGGTCATTTATTTGATCGGGAGTTGACGTCCCGGAACCAAGTATAATATCGGGTTTATGTGTCCCCGACACGATTACTTACAGTTCGCTGTTATGAAGCTGGCAAGTAAAACATCAACGCCAGAGTACATCCAGTCTCGATTATCTGCCGAAATAGATTCCAACTGGCGTGAAAGAATACGATAGCGGTGACTTCATCACTGAAAATGAGTTATGACAACGGGTGTTCGCGAAACCACGAACAAATCATAGCTGGAATTTCTAACGGGGATGTTCAATATTCACCCTTTTGCTCACACATCATTGGACACTGATCCGTGAAGATCCGGGGTAGAATAGGTCTTCAGCAACCCATGCTTGCCGTAAAAGGTGACTATGCTTGTCGTAAAAGGCGACTAACGGGATCGGGTGGTCGGGCTCGCTGACTTGGTTGATGTATGTCATCGATCCCAATTGCGTGGATCGATGTTCATGATTTTAATCACTGGATTGTCTGGTCCAGACTCGATTATTTACAGACCGCCGTCATATAGCTGGAATATTGCTGAGTGCGGTGTTAAACAACAAACCAACCAACCAACCATCCAGTCTGGACCAGACAATCCACTGATTACCATCATGAGCAACGATCCTCTCCGTCAAGATACGATGAAACACCATCACCCAAGTCACCGAGTCTTGACCACCTCATCAGTTAATTCGTCTCTTACAGGCAGCATAGGTCACTGGGGACTAGTTTCACACAAGGCTATAATACAAAATCAAGACCTAGACTGCCAATAGGTCCAGTACTCTGGAGCTTCTAAACACCTTGGCTGGAAATCAATAACATTTAATGAAATCGCACCATCGATGCTTCATTGCAAGTCACACCAAACGTGATATTTCCTCCTGGCAATGTGTGACCACCACATCGACGTGTTTGCAAAACATGTTTTCAAACACCTTTTATCATTATTCGTGCCCTATATTCTCGTTTACCAATACTGGAGGTCAATAGCAATGTCATAAATATCCTTATGGTTGATCGACCACAGGTCGCCCTGTAATGACGAAAAATAAATCAGCATCGTAGGGGTGTTTATTACTGGACAATGACATATCCTATTCGAGGGATGGAGAGAGCGAATGAGTGCGCCAGCTTCTAGACTAGCCTTGTCACGACACGGCGGGCGCCATCAAGGATTGCTTTGTTTGTTTGTTTATTTGTTATTTAACGCCGCACTGAGCAATATTCCAGCTATATGACGGCGGTCTGTAAAATAATCGAGTCTGGACCAGACAATCCAGTGATTGACATCATAAGCATCAATCCACGCAATTGGAATCGATGATATGCATCAACCAAGTCAGCGAGCCTGACCACCCTATCCCGTTAGTCGCCTTTTACGACAAGCAAAGGCGCCTTTTACGGCAAGCATGGGTTGCTGAAGACCTATTCTACCCCGGAATCTTCAAGGATTGCTGTTGGACACCAAGTGGGGAATAGAACCGCGTCCTTCATCCTAACAAGCCCTTGTTTTAACCACGGGGCTACCTACTGCGCTTGTTTGTTTGTTTGAGTGTGTATTCCAGTAATATGACGGCGATCTGTATATAATCGAGTCTGGGCCAGACAATCCAGTGATTGACATCATCGATCCATGAAATTGGGATACGATGACAGGCATCAACCAAGTCAGCAAATCTGACCAACCGATCCTGTTAGCATGGGTTGCTGAAGACCTATTCTACCCCGGATCTTCACGGGTCTACACACCCATATGCATGTAACGCATTCAACGATATCCGCTACAATTCCCTATTTTGACTTGTACCATATCTCCCCTTGCTCTTCACGTGAACAATTGACATTCCTTTGTATGTGTTTCTGAAGGGTTTTGCCGAGGGGCAGGGTGCTTTATTCGCCTCTTACGACAACCAGAGTCGTATTTTACAGCAAGCATGGGTTGCTGAAGACCTATTCACGGGTCCACTGCACTGTTATAAATCATGGGTAGACTTGCGTTAAACAATCGAAAATCGATGCAACATCAACGATACAATCGTTGATGAAAAAGTAATCTTACAAGAGTGAAAAAACCTGCAGCTATCGACCCCGGAACTGCGAAGAGCGATCGCTTCACCTCTTCGGCTAATTAGTGAAGACAATAGAACACATGCGCTGTATCTTTTGTGAATACCCGTCGGGCAAAAATAAGGTAAGGACAATGCCTATGCTTCACGCGGCATATGTGGTACGACATGAATGAAAATGGTTTCAAGCCTCATTTAGCAATATTGGGGTTTAACAAACCTTGAAAAAGATGAGGCTTTGACAAGTTCAGGCGTTACGAGCTAACGGCAGGTGCTTCAGAAGCGATTGTACAGTGAGTGAAAGTTCTTTTACGCCGCATTTTTGTTTCTAACAGAAAATCAGTCATATATCACCCAATCCACAGGCGTCGACTCTCGGTTGTCTATACATAACCCATTCTGGGCAATTCTGGGCGAGTCAGCTCTAGTCTGGGCGAGTCAGAGCGAGTCTGGGCGAGTCAGGGCGAGTCTGGGCGAGTCAGGGCGAGTCTGGGCTGGTGTATGAGTGAGTGCGAACGAGTCTAGGCAATCAATATGATGTAAAACGTCAACACCAGACAATGCTCAGTCTCGATTATATGTGAAACAGATTCCATTGTGAGTGAAGGCAAAACAGCCTTTGATTGGATCACTGAACATCAGGGATGACACCGGGTGTTCGCCAAGAGGGCATACCAAGCATATCCTTCCCTACCTGTAGCATCGCCATTAGCACCATTTGCATAAAATGTTAGTGTTTGTTACTCGTTTTGTTGAAACTAAAAACGAAATTTGAATTTTGAATTCCGTCTGCTGTGTACAAGTGTAGAGATTCTGCTTCGCATAAGTAAAAAGAAACGTTAATGAAATATCAGTTGGGGGCAGTTTTGACGTCTCGGCCAAAACAGTTCTTTTGTAGTGACTCATAATTGATAAATGCCAATGAAAACTTATGATGAAACTCGGAAACATCCAACCAGCAGAAACATCGACCCAGCGCGGTTCAATATTAAATGTCAAAGAATAAGCTCTTCATTATCTGTCGAAACAGATTCCATTAGCACTGTTCCCAGCAGCTCGGACACGATGGAACTTGACCAGCTCTGTCCAACATTGAGACCACCCGATATTCCATGGTCAGTTCATGAGAAGGACATTGAGCACAGTCCGGTGACCTTATCTGTCCCGACATCCGTGGTGCGAATGAAAGCAGTCATGTCCAATACAATACATTTCTCAGTTGTTTCCAAGCAGTGTTCTGTACAAACGCCATACAGTGTAGCTCTGCGGGTGGAGACATATCGGGTTTTGCTGTAACACACCGCCATTTGGGTTTTAGCCTACACGAATTGCGAGCCATCCTAAATCAATTATAACAGTTTCAGCGACCGCTCAGCTTCAATTCAGATTATATTGTTCGCGCCCTGGAGATTTGATATTGCGGTAGAAATACTCACGTAATCACAAACATTCAATCAGTGTGATGGTCTGCGTCACGTTGCAAGAAATCTCATTTCCAATTTCCCCGCGGGTTTATTTGCCTAGGGGCATTTGTTTTCTGTTTTGAGTACTGTAGGTCAGCAAAGCAGGTCCGTTCAGGTTGGAGTTTGGTTGATTGATTGAGAGAGTGAGTGAGTATTTTTACGCCGCTTTTAGCAATATTCAAGCAATATCACATTGTGGGGAATCGAGCCCGGGCCTTCGGCGTGAAGAGCGAACGCTTTAACCTCAAGGCTACACCACCACCCGTGTAGTTGATTGAACATTAATGATGATGATGATGATGATGATGATGATGATGGGGGCAAGCTGCCTGTGAGTCACATTAAGCGTCACATTACAAGCGTGTGTGTGTGGCTGCTTTTACTAGTCCCAACCTATGCCGGTTTTATAGTGCAAATCCACTGAGATATCATGCCGTAAATTAACATTTATTCTCCACTCACACACATTAAACTGACACCGAGCCGACTAATCCGAGCACCAGGCAGGGCAACAACAAGTACCATATTTAACGACGTTTGGTATGACGCGATCACGGATCGAACCACCGACCTTCCGGCCTTTAGTCACTTGACCACGAAGGCGGTCATAATAAGTGAAAATTGGTAAATTGTTAATAAAAACGGTATTGGCTATGTGGCTTTTTATGGCTTGAACTGATTTCTCTAACGATGTACACATTGTATAACGTTTAGTGCGTTCAATGTGCACATGATCAAAGAAAGTATTTTTATAATCGTTCCCTTTCATCCTTCCTCCTTCCATGGTGAATAACAAAAGTCAGCCATTCCGTCACACATTTGTAAAGAACGCAAACATCTGTAGACAATTGAATTCGTTTAAAGTTTAATCTGGTTGCAATTAAATACCGCACCCGTTTATATAAAAAGGGGAGTGTAAAGATATGTGCTTCTGGCAAACAACATGATAGATTACGACATGCATGATCAAAGCAAAATTTGCCTTTGGGTTTTTTCTAAACAGAAAATTAATTCCGATCACCAACGGAGATCCCAATCAGTCTGTTCATGTTATTGACCACACACGAATAAATGTAATGGCCGCTGCTTCTTAAATACATATATTTGCATGTACGGATGTAGAAATACTCGTAGTAAGTGATATGCATGCGTGTTCTGGACAACAAGTTGAGCTGTCTTCTTGTAAAGTATGAATATTCCATTAGCAATATTCCTCTGAATCCTATTATACTGAATCACCACAATATTAACTCTGATTTATCGAGGCCGTCACCAATCAATTCTTTCTCACAAACGTTGCGGCGAAACCGTTTCCTGTTGGCTGATTGAATGATTAAGTTTTTTTGTTTGTTTTTTACGCCAGTCTCAGCAATATTCCAGCTATATGATTGACATCATGAGCATGGATCCACGCAACTGGGATACGATGACATGCATCATCCTGGTCAGCGAGCAGGACCACCCGACCCCGTTAGTTGCCTCTGAAACGAACGATTTCCGGTGGAAGCGTCCTCGTGCTTTAACTTTAATTGTTCAGGTCAAAACTATATCTTTTTACTGAAAGGGGCACGGGTGGCCCAGTCGTCTAAGGCGCCGCGATTCGCTGTGCAGAGTTGCGTCCCTTTGGCACGCCAGAAACCTATGATTGTGGGCTCGAATCCCGGTTCGCCCCTATTATGTTTCTAGGTTTGTCAGCACCATACCCGTGCTCGTGGGTTTCACCGAACTGTTAAACGCCTAAGACCTGCATCACTTCGGGCTTTCTTCCAACATCAAACTGACACAACGTGATATAACTGGAATACTGTTTGAGATAACGAGGTTTCTTTATATTTTATCTTCGTCTAAAAGCGGTTGGGTAGTCGAGTGGTTCGAGTATTCGCTCATCACGCCGATAGCTAGGTACGGTTCCCACCTTGGCTACAAGACATTTCTGTTGTTAATCGTCCTGTCATTGCTGGAATAATGTGAGAGAAAGATTTCGTACCGGTTTCTAATCGAACGGAGCGCATTTTCGAGTTGTATTCAAAGTGTAAACCGCAGTTAATCATGTCAACCATGTCCAGTGAAACCTTATTAATCCGTACAGAACTGTTAAAAAGGAATTCACAAACCATCTGTATTAACCAAAATTTCGGATTCACAAATCATAAGCAATTACTGATGTTCTTTTAATTTTATACGAACGTTCCCAATATATTCATGCGGAAGCGAGACGTTCGGTATAAGCAGGGTCCGCACTTACTTGGTTTCGCTGTACCGACTCAAATGCTTTGTCAGTATCGGACTTAATCAACCTTCCAATTATTCAATACTGATTTACCTTCAAAATTAATAATCTCCTAAACTTTCTGTTATCAAAAGTCCGGTTTAGACTGATTCCTTTGTATAAGGGACACGCGTGTATGATGTCGCTAAATAATACCACTTACGCTATAAAAAGAATCTGACCTCCCTGGAGAAATGGGTCCCTTCCAAATCCCAGTTTAGCTGAGGTGTGCCTCAAGCCATCCTCATCTTTCCGATTCAACTGGTCATTACCCTCTTGCCCAATGGTCAATTAAGCCATGTCTGGGAACAGACGGACTCTCGGGTCAGTTTGGACAGCACAGTTGCATCATGGCAATACAGTGAGATTTCGCTCGGTTGAAGTAGACTTTACCGTTATCCCAGAAACTAAAAGCTTGGCTTAACTCGCATGATCGTCAACAGCTCAAGGCGCTACACTTTCTTTTCAGATGTCAAAGAAATGGCCGGATTTCTCCAGGCTGAACATGATTACTGTCACCAGCTTATCATCTGTGGGGTTAGCATTGCTCCGATAGATGATAACGCGGATGAGGAAATATGGATATAGGAACACAAACATCTCAGCATCAGCAACCAGAGTCATGTTCATGGTAGGTTATGTCGAGTAATGTTCGTGACAAGCGGAGTGATGATTATTAGGTCATGTGCCGATTAGGGTTCTACTGGAACAGTTATCGCTGTGAACGACATAACGGGTTAAAGGGTTCGAGATGGTGAGGTTTCATTTAGAATTGACATTTTTTTTGCGTCTTATAAACGTAAATCCTGGTCTGTACATACTGTGTAAATCCACTGATTTACACAGTCAGCAACGTTGGGTTTTTTACGTTTATAAACGCATATCATACAAATATAAGAATAATATATAGTACAATAATAAAGTCCATACTCATAAATACAATCCGTGAAGATCTGGGGTTGAATAGGTCTTCAGCAACCCATGCTTGCCGTAAATGGCGACTTTCTTGTCGTAAGAGGAGGCTAACGGGATCGGGTGGTTAGGCTCGCTGACTTGGTTGATTAATTACAGACCGCCGTCATACAGCTGGAATATTGCTGAGTGTGGCGTTAAAGAACAACCAGACAATAAAGGGATTGACATAATGAGCATCGATCTACGCAATTGGGATACGGTGACATGCATCAACCAAGTCAGAGATCCCGTTAGTCGCCTCTTACGACTAGCATAGTCGCCTCTTACGGCAAGCATGGGTTACTGAAGACCTATTCTACCCCGGATCTTCACAGGTCTTTTGACATGAGTAATCAATTTACGGCGTTTATTAACTTACAGGGGCAATGTGAAACGAATCGTCTAAACCCTAACCCCTCTGTGGATCAAACATAGACATAATCACATACCTTACGTTCGGTTGATTTTCCGAATCTAGACACAAAAAAGGAATGCTATCTGCTGAGTGTTAAGATTGCTGCAAACTTGTCTTTGCCTGTTACTATCAATATGACCATTGACGAACATGACATATCTACGTGTACATGTATGTACGTATTTTGCAAATAATTTCAAAAATGAAAAATTCTTCATAAAACACACGTCATTTAAAGATGGAACCCTAAGTGTCGAAGAGTGAGTGTGAGTGAGAGAGTGTGGTTTTACGCCGCTTTTAGCAATATTCTAGCAATATCACCGCGGGGGACACCAGAAATGGGCTTCACACATTGTACCCATGTCGGGAATCGAACCCGGGTCTTCGGCGTGGCGAGCGAACGCGTTAACCGCTAGGCCACCCGACCGCCCATAGTGTCGAAGACATTTGCCACTTTAATGTAACCAAGGAGAACGTGTATGGTGTGACGCATCAAAAATCAATATCAGGCGAATGTGGGATTCGAACCCATGATACCCGGATCCTGGCACAACTAAGGTGCGAAAGCGGTGCCTTAGAGCGAGAGTGTGGTTACGAGCCTCTCTAATCAATATTCGATCCAAACCACGAAGGTACCTTTGTAGGGAATCGAACCCAGTCTGCAGCGTGACGAGGGAGAAGTAGGCAACCGCAAGACCCTGACGAGGGTGGTATAATGACCAACTGTGATTCCATCGTCAGGAACGTGACCAGGACAGTCGCGTTCTAATATTTATCTACCATGAAAACAACAAAACTTATTGCCTTTTAACTTTCGAATTTGTCCGACAATCAGTAGTCATGTTCAAGTCGAAGCAAGCCTGTCGATGTGTTCCATGCCTTTCGTAAAGGATCACGTTAGATCATCTAAAACACTTATTTCCTCTTCGAGCCGGGACCTATGTATGGCAACCCTTTACTTTAGAAATGCACCTGCGTGTCAGAGCGAAATTACTGTGCTGAAGGTAAGAGTTCGTAAGGTATTTGTAGATTCGATTGGATAAACCGGTTTGAAGCTGGGAGTCGATAACAGGATGAAAGATGAAGAGCAAACACAAATTACAAGCCCCATTTGGAGGAAGCCAACATGAAATCAGCTACTGTTGAAAGTAAATGTAGTTTAAGGTACGTTAGAACCGTTAAGATTAATGCTGTTATTTTCGTCCGTTATTTGAGTCGTCAGATTAATTAAATGGCATCGGTAAAGCCCATTACGTTTGTACCAGGTATTACAGGAGATATTAAGTTACTTGATGGATGAAGGTGAAAAGGACATGATGGCAAGGGATGGGGTGGGATGGTGGGAGTGAGTGAGTTGGGTTTGACGCCGCTTTGAGCTGTATTCCAGCCTTATCACGGCGTGTTTGTTAACTGTGGGAGGAAAGCCTGAAGTGATCTCAGACGCTTATTATTTTGGTGAAGCCCACGAGCACTGGTATAGTGCCCACACACCTACAACATAATCAGGGCGAACCGGGATTCCAACCCACGTTCATAGGTTTCTTGCTCATATACCACAGCACAGCACAGCGAATTGGAAGCCTTTGCCTTCTGGAATTGTGGGACGAGGTGAGGTGAGGTGAGGTGAAATTGGGTTTAACGTCGCGTCCAAGATTATTGCACTTATATAGCGACGTGCCTGCACGTGTATGTGTGTGTGGCTGCTTGTACTAGTCCGGACTGATGCCGATTTATAGTGCTAGCACACTGAGATACCATGCCGTTTAACATGAATACCCCACTCAGACACAGTATACTGACTCCTAGCCGACCAGTCCTTGTTTTAGCCCCTTAATGCCGAGCGTCAGGCAGGGTAACAACAAATAACATCTTTTAACGTCTTTTGGTATGACGCGGCTGGGGATCGAACCCCGGACCTTCCGCTCTCCGGGCGGACGCTCTACCATTAGACCACGGAGGCGGTCTCTATTGTGGGACGAGGGTTGTTGGGAAGGGGAACACGTTGTTGCTGTGAACTCAATTTCATCTCTATGCTTAAGATCTTGAAATATTGTCCATCTGTCCAGAAAACGAATTTATGACACATACACTCTCACAATCCCAGGTTATGGATGCAGCGAATTCTCCTTTACTCGAAGTACCATGACATATATCGAGTTATCCGTAGTTCGATACAAGCAAAGTGCTGCTAAAAGACAACAGGGGCGGGAAGATTTCTCTCGGGAACATAATATAACATCTTCTTGGACGATTTGCAGAGTTACAGATAGGTTCGGTGAGGTGAAATGAGCTTAAACGCGCCTTCAAGATCATTGCACTTTTTCTGCGGTTAGAGAGGTTCGAGGTAAGGAGGTTTTACGGTAATTAAAGGTGCATATGGATGTTATTTGATATGAGTGTCTGTCATGTAATGTCCTTTTCAACGCCAAGCGCTTCCCGATAACACGGTTTACTGTCAATCAAGAGTGATTCTGGTGTTGTAAAACAGATGTTTATTGCGACCTTGGTGTTAAGCACCTACTAGAAATTTACAAGATGATAAAAACACATTTGATCTTCAGCCTTACGTATTAAGAAACAGTCGCAATCACAACCCCCAAGTCTCAATTTTAAAACTGGTCACAGATGTGTATCATCCCGGGGGATCATCGATTCTAAATGTAAATCATCAACGCCAGAGAATAGCCTGTCTTGATCATCCGACGTAATATTGGTCATAAACGGAACAAAGTCTCGGAGCGACTCAAAACAGAAAAACAGAAACCACATATTGACAGAATTAAGGGCGTGAGTGGGTGAGTATGATTTTACGCCGCATTTAGCAATATTCCAACAATATCACACCAGGATTTGGCGTCCCCTTGTGGGGAATCGAACTCGAGGTTTCCGCGTGACGAGTGAACATCATTACCACTGGGCTACCCCACGTTAGCAGGAAAACCAGAACAACATACAAGTACAGTAAACTACGTATATAACGAACACGCTTATAACGAACTGACGGATATGTCAAACATATTTTTTACCCGCCCATTTGCTGTATATATGTCGTACATATGCTTATAACGTACTATGGTTGTAACGAACTAAAATTAGAGGCCCCTTGGATTTCGTTATAACCGTAGTTAACCGTATGTCAAAATGACGAGGAACTTCACACAGGCCATGACTTTCAGGTAAGGTCCTTCTGTCACGGGTAAATTAGCGTAACAAATCTCATCGGCCCTTCAGACAGGGCCGAAACAGTCAGTATTGCCAAACAGAACATATGAATTACGTTTCATCTTAGACCGCCTCCGTGGTCTTGTGGTAGAGCGTCCGCCCGGAGAGCGGAAGGTCCAGGGTTCGATCCCGGGCCGCGTCATACAAAAAGACGTTAAAAGATGGTACTTGTTGTTACCCTGTCTGGCATTAAGGGGCTAAAACAAGGACTGGTCGGCTCGGAGTCAGTATACTGTGTCTGAGTGGGGTATTCATGTTAAACTGCGGCATGGTATCTCAGTGAGCTAGCACTATAAATCGGCATCAGTCCGGACTAGTACAAGCAGCCACACACACACATACACGTGCATGCACGTCGCTATATAAGTGCAATAATCTTGGACGCGACGTTAAACCCAATTTCACCTCACCTCACCGTTTCATCTTAAATGACCTGATCTAGGCGATAAGGGATAACATCTTGACTACCTTGACCAACTGAAAGCATGGCAAGGATAAGAAGATCATATCGATCGCTGCAACGAGAATCTAAAAGAAAAGGCTACGCAACAGAATTTGTTTTTATCCAATTTCAGCTTTGATCTTCTTAAGAGGCGACGTATTTCATAAGATAAGAGCATTATAATGGAATTTAGAGAGCATTGGGAATGCGTTACTATTGGAGAATACACTGTCTTTGTGTGGCTTAAGTGTGACTAATGTGTCATGATGTGGGGTTTTGGGTGTTTGGGGCGTCAAGATGTCTTACACAGAGACACATTCTGGAAACGTATGGTGATGAGCATTGGATTAGATTAGTAGGGTAATGACTTTTATTGTTCATTCAGGATGCATGCTCATACGATCATGTAATCACAAAGCATCTCAAATTGGCATGTTTAGGAGGGGTCTATAGACATATTTCGTCAAATCTATCGGATACGAAGCAGTCCAGGCGACAATGAAACCATGAGTCAAATTATCAAATATACAGTGATCGAGTTGGTTTGGTGTAACGGTAAGTGTCTGCTTAATGTGGGAGGAAGTGCCGAAGTGATGCAGGACATTTACCACGGTGAAACCCACGAGCACGGGTATGGTGCTGACAAACCTAGAAACATAATCGGGGTGAATTGGGATTTCAAACCCCAAGTTATAGGTTTCTGGCCTGTCCATGGGTAAATTGCACAGTAATTTGCGGCGCCGTAGACGACAGGGCCACCCGTGCCCCCTCAAAGGTACAGCGTTTTATATCAAAGTGAAATGGTTAAATTTTACATGTTGAGTATTTACATTCGGCAAAGTTAAAGGGGAGTAGCACCTCGACGCTCTTTAGACCGTGACGTCACTGCATTGTAACCACGTTGTGTTACGACATTGCACTGTATGACAACATCAATGAAATTTTGATGCAGGTTAGATGGAATTAATGAACATTTTGGTATCGATTTTCTCAAACATTAAATCCCTGACATATAAACATTATGAGGTTTCCTTATAGATAAACGTTTTATCGATAATTGGTTTTGATATTTATAAAGATGAAATGCTATTAATTATACTCAATCGTGCGGGTTCAGACGTGGAGTGATTTGCCCTATATTACTTTATAGTAGAGTGTAAATTTGGAAAGTTAATATATTAAATAATTATAATTTTAGAAATACCATTGTATGTCTGAAACAACAAACAAACCGGTACACAATAACAATTGTATATGAATTGAAAAGCGCGTGTTTATCTAACTCTTAGAACACACGTCTATGATATGCACTATTTATGTAGATGGTGCCTATCTGTCATTGCCAACAAGCAAAGAACATTATGAAAATCAATAATGTCTACAACACATAGGTTTCGTGTTTACCTAGCAATCTCAGTGATGTTGTCGGCTATGTACATCATTAATGGTCTTAGAAGTCAACAAGAACCACAACAATAGATGGTAATGGCTTGCCTAGCTTCTGTTTACCTTTCGGTACAGATGTATGCTCTTTGGAAAGTATCTGGTTTTATCATTAACGACTGTTGCCATACAAACTCTGAGGGACCACGACAATAAGATCTGGAGGAATCAATGCTTTGAGCGACCAGGAATCTGGCATGACAGAGGTTCAGCCTGTCTTTGTAAAGCGGTGCTTATATTAGGTAGCTAAAGGCTGGGGGAAACGACGTTGCAGGGATACAAAGGAAGGATTTATACGAGTTATTGGTCCTGATTTCTGTGAAGGGGATGACGTCTTCCAGACAGTGTATCAACAAAGGTGGACCAATGTATGGGAAAGTGACAGATCCTTTGAGTTACGGTTGATTTGTACGACAGATCATTTGTGTTCAAGTATATTTGTACGCCATAGTATTACGCTGTGTATACTAATTCGACTTTAGACGAGGATGGCCAGTGTTAGGTTGTACGGGCAATGATCCATGTCGTCATGGTATGATAACATCGACAAATATAATGACCCAGGTCAGATCTCCACTATTAGTTGGTTATTAATGGATCCTGTGGAACTATTTCGCCTTGGCACACCCACGAGGTTCTATTTGGCCAAAGTTCTCAGTTTCATAAGCTTTTTCTACTTTTCAAATTGACGAGGGTTGATTGATAAGTTCTAAGCCTTGATAATGGAATGAGTCTCAAGTTTGTCCATTTTCCAAAAATCACATACCCCTGATTATTGTACTGACTAGTCACAGCGAAATAATTTACCTCTATGGCATTATGTAATGTTCACAACAAACTATGTCACTTTTATACACTTCTCTCTTGGTAGGATTTAGTACTTACCAATCAACCCTAGCAGTTACATTGGCAACAATGCAGTTTACCGGGCGCAGCCCGAGCTCTACCATCCGCTCAATTACCGCGCTATAGTGCCACCGCTGTCTCGTTATACCGTTACATTTACAACTATGCTAACTAGTCAGTGAGTATGGTTTTACGCTGCTTTTAAGCAATATTCCAGCAATTTCACGGCGGGGGACGCCGGAAAATTGGCTTCACAAATTGTACATGTGGGGATCGAACCCGGGTCTTCGGCGTGACGAGCCAACGCTTTAACCACTAGGCGACCCAACCGCCCATTAGTATATGTAAATGTACCATCAAGAACGTGACGTTAATGTTAATGACCCCTGCATTAGGACAGCTGCCTGATGGTAGCCCAAGGTATCCGGAACAACTTCTCTGGCAGAGCTGCACAGAGTTTGAGTTGCTGCAGGACAATGTACGCCGTCCAAGTTCATCCGAAAGATGTTCAGTGGGGTTGAGATAAGGGCTTTAAGATCGTAGTACACGGATGTTTTCATTTTGTGTGTGAGCTGGCGTTGAAGCTGACGCCCTGTCTCAGCACAAAGGAGATCGTTATTGGCATGCAAACCCGAGAAGGTCCGGGTTAGAACTGATCTTCAGCAACCCAAGCTTGTCGTAAGAGTCGACTAACGGGATCGGGTGATCTGGCTCGCAGGCTTGGTTGATGCCCAAATTCCATTTGCATAGATAGATGCCCATGAATTAATCACTGGATTGTCTAGTCCAGAATCGAGTATTTACAGATCACCGTCAAATAGTTGGAATATTAGAGTGAGGTGTTTAACAAGAAACAAACAAAACAAACAAACTGGCATGTTAACCGTATCACAAACCCTAATGAGTAGACCTTTTGATCTATAGCTGTGTAAGCAATGCCAGCACTCAATGAACCGTCATCGACCTTTATCCAGTCGTCCATAGTCGTGAATGAGCCTCGATTCGTCGCTGAACTGATGGGACCCATTGTCACAACTGCCCTGAAGCTATGCTACCGCGCTCACTACATTCTTAAACGACCGTGATCAGGGGTTATAATGATGCCCTTTAAACACAGTTCAATCACTCCATGAACTGCTAAGGTTGACCGTAAAACCAGCACGTATGCTTGTTAATAACACGATTCTTATCTGACGATGTTGCCCTTTTCGTGAACACCTGAATTTCTGTGATCTATTCATAATTTTCACGTCTATTTTTGCCTTATAGGCCCAATGGAATCTGTTTCGTCGGGTATACCAGGCAGGTTATTCTCTGGGGTCGTCGTTTCTTATCCCCTACCTGCCAGTTATGGTACGTCTACTACGATCAAGCAGTATTTTCATCGCCATCATGCCTAGCAAATCCGTACCCTTAAACGTACAATTATTGTTTTGTGATTGATCGTTTGGAACCTGTCTGTTGAGTTCTTGCCTTGGTGTGCTTCTGTCATGTATTGTGTCGCCAGGGGGCACGGGTGGCCCAGTCGTCTAAGGCGCCGCAATTCGCTGTGCAGAGTTGCTGCCCCATTGGGCACGCCAGAAACCTATGATTGTGGGTTCGAATCCCGGTTCGCCCCGATTATGTTTCTAGGTTTGTCAGCACCATACCCGTGCTCGTGGGTTTCACCGAAGTGGTAAACGTCTGAGACTTGCATCACTTCGGGCTTTCCTCCCACATTAAGCTGACACGCCGTGTTATAACTGGAATACTGTTAAAAGCGGCGTTAAACCCAACTCACTCACTCACTCACTATTGTGTCGCCATGATCACCACTGTTACAAAGCATCACTTCCCATCAATGGGTCCATCGGCGCCATATCCATGTTCGTGGTCTTCATCAAAATGTTAAACGTCTAAGATCCGCAACACTTTGGGCTTTCCTCCCACATCAAGAGGACATGCCGTGTTAAACCTGAAATCCTGTTCAAAACAGCGATGAACCCCGCTCACACAAAATATTCATGCACTGAAATATACGAACGTTTGACTTCATTAAGACAAATGCAACTAACTCAAAGGGTACTGAAGCACAAAGAGCTGGATTGAAAAAATCAAGATGGCATTTAAACGTCATTGTCATACGAATAACAGTGATATTTGTTTTCTAAAAGGAAATATTAAAAGGAATTGTTAACATTATTATGAGTGGGGGTATTTTCTAGGGATGTCAATTTCCATTTCTCAATGGAGGAGTGGGTGTGGCTGTCACATGTGTAACTTAAGTGGGTGGGTTTTCAAATCGGACTATCAGACAAGGATAACGGGGGATGATCATGGCTACGTCTGTTGTATATTGATACACAGAGAGTATTTATTGCTCGAACGCCGTGACGTCCACCCTACACACAAATACACCCCCACACACCTACACATCCCAACCCACCACAGGATACTGAGATGCAATCTCACTAAGAGTTCGAAACAATCTTGGATAACAGTTACTGTCCTATCATCTGGATTGAAGATACATCTATACAGTTTATCACAGCTGTGAGGTATAAATAGGTACTAACGTCAATTGTTAAAACAAAGGTAAACAGCTTAAAAAAATAAAACATGATTGTCACAGCGGATAAGATAACACTACCCTTTTGTTTTTGTTGCCCACGGGGGACAAACTCCGCCATCTTCAACGACCACTACTTCCGGTACTTCAACGAAAATAACCACATCGTCAAACAATCAACGGCCTGTCACCCACTACGTCAGTTACAACGCCCCTGCTACCATCGCCGATCAAAGATGAAGATAGCATGACCTTTATCTTAATCCTTCCCGGCTGTACCGCCTTCGTGGGTGCAGCCAATGTCCAGATGGCGGCTTTACAGTTGACGTGGGTATGATGTATGCTGCTTCAGAAGGTGTAATAACAGGACAGAAATTACGTAAAGCTACCTACACATGTGGGCTTTTCCTAATTGAACGATAGGCCACTCTCTGTACAACATCACATGCCACTTAAAAGTTAGGCTCTCTGACTTCTGGACTTCTGGACTTCTGGACTCCTGGGAGTTTCTTGGCTTCCGTTCTGTCCCACACTGAAGCACATGTAACATATTTTGTGTCTCCTTAGTGACGTTGTTCACCCAGCAGTGAACGGGTACCCGGTAGGATTATCCACCGAAACAGATTCACTGGGCGCAAAAGGCAAATTAGCGGTGAAAATTATATGAATTGATCACTGAAAATCAGTCTTGACACCAGGTGTTCGCGAAAAGAGAACGAATCTTCAAAAAAATTATTTGTATCTATTTCAACCACTTATACTGTGGTTTGGGTAATTTACATCCGTTAACAAGGAACCTAAATTGGTTTTTTTAAAAGATTTTTTGACATTCGGGGTGGTCTTGTGAATTAAGCGTTTCCACAACACACTGAAGGCCCGGGTTCGATTCCCCTCATAGGTACAATGTGTGAAGCCAATTTCTGGTGTGCCCCGCCGTGATATTTCTGGAACATTACTAAAAGCGGCGTAAAACCATACTCACTCACTCACTCACTCTGGAACATTGCTAAAAGCGGCGTAAAATCATACTCGATTACTAAGTCACTGACATGGTTCAAAGATGCAGTAAAGTCGAACATTATCACATGAGATAACAATGACAAACTTTAGGATATCCGAACATTAGGAATGAACTTAAAAAGGGGGTGAATGCCATCGTACCATTGCGGCTCGGGACGTTGTTCATAATATCAATCACTGGTTCGTTTTTTGTAGACTTGATTAATTACAGGTCGTCGTGGTATTGTTGGAATGAAGTTAACTGTGGCAGTGAGCATCAAATAATGTGAGAGAACAGACTAATGTGACGTAGTTCTGGGACGAATGCATGGGTGAATACAGGAGTGTAGTGAATGAGTGAGTTCTGTTTAACGCTGCTTCGAACAATATTCCAGTTATATCACGGCGTGTCAGCTGACTGTGAGAGAAAGGCCCGAAATGATGCAGGTCTCAGATCGATGGACTTCGAAAAGACACAAATTTGATTGCTCTTATTATTTGAAAGGCAAATGGAACATATTTCTTCACGAAACATAATTAAAAACACAAATATCTATAAATCAGGTGATTTGGAAGATTAGGTAAAAACTGTGTTGAACAGTGTTACAGCTATATCACGGAGTGCGAACTTGGGTAAGGGAGAAAAACTCAACGTTACATGACCGTAGATGTTTACCACTTTGGTCAAATCAATAATCGTAATCTGGGCGAATTAGTGATTGAGTGAGTTGGGTTTAACATTTAACAGTATTCCAGTGATATCACGGCGTGTCAGCTTAATGTGGGAGGAAAGCCCGAAGTGATGCAGGTCTCAGACGTTTACCACTTGGCAAAACCTACCAGCACGGTATGGTTCTGACAAACCTAGACACATAATCGGGGCGAACGGGATCGAATCCACGATCATACTATATAGGTTTCTGGCTTGTCAAGGGCACGCAACTCTGCTTTAGAACTACAGAACCCAATTTCCTCATGTCAAAGTTTTCTCTGAATATATTTTAAGACGATGTAATTGTATGGTTTGGCCTCGCTTGTCTCGAACTGCAGATAGATTTACTTATATTCGATGGTCCGAAGAATGATGTGTCTCTAGAAATATCTATTGTATGTTCTTATAAACGTTTAATAACATGCATGATTAACCATTAAAATAGTATCAGCAAAATTTGAGAATACTATGACACCCACATACATCAGGGATTAACATCTTATCGTACGGGTGGCCCAGTCGTCTAAGGCGCCGCGATTCGCTGTGCAGAGTTGCGTACCTTGGGCAGGCCAGAAACCTATGATTGTGGGTTCTAATCCCGGTTCGCCCCGATTATGTTTCTAGGTTTGTCAGCACCATACCCGTGCTCGTGGGTTTCACCGAAGTGATAAACGTCTAAGACCTGCATCACTTCGGGCTCTCCTCCGAAATTAAGCTGTCACGCCGTGATATAACTGGAATACTGTTAAAAGCGGCGTTAAACCAAACTCACTCACTCACTCACTCTTATCGTACGGCATCGGCCTGGAAGATTCACAACAGCCGCTCACACCAGCAACATTATGCCGACGTTGAATGAATCCACCAGAAACTGTTTTAAATGTCATCCGTCGGCAAGTCTGGTTGCAAGAGAGCATTTCATCCCTCCCACGCCCATTCAAGATCCTCGCTTCCATTCATTAAATTCGTGAATGAAGCAGCAACGCAACGCTGTAGTGCCACCGTAACGTATGACGTCACATCGACGTCACGCTGGGGATTTCGTCATGAAAATGGCTTGTTTGGCTTTTACAGACAGTAAAGCAATTAGTTGTCTTTGATTCCCCAACATGAATGATGTGTCATAGGTTCTCTATTAGTGGATACTCGCACTAAAATAGATATTGTGGGGGCGACGATAGAGTTCCGATAAGACCAACGGTTACCTGTGACGTGACAGCAACGCATTGCATCTCCTTATTTCTATACATGTGTGTAAGCGTGAAGTTATTTACGTATAGTGTGATGTCTGATGTTTATGAGTGTGTTGGTGAAATACGTAGTCAGTTATTAGTTGCCTGTGTGCAATCATTGCTATGGGAATAGTACGTGGATGTATTCCAAATATGAACCGAAAAATGGTATACGTGAGTGTGTGAATGTATTTTTAAGTAGTAGTAAACACAGCTGCGTGTAAATGCTTGAGTCTGGCAGTCTCTGACCAGTGGTTGATAACATGAGCAACAATTCACCCGTCCATCAAACCATCCGTAACACTCCGATCCTCTTTAAAATCGGCTCTTACAACATTGGGGTACTGGTGTAAGACGAACGTCTTCAATAATAAAAAAACAAACAAATTGATTTCTCTATTACCTTGTTTCATTAAAAAATATATTTGCAATTAACATATTTTATTTTGCCAAACGTCTTATAAAATGTATCGGAAACATTATCTTCGGAGAGCTAGACTACGTGTATCCGGTATATACTTCGCGGAATGTAAGGGGAGACAACATCTGGTTCAAAAGGTGACTTTGAATGAAGATGAGTCCCTTAGCCGCTCCAGAAATCAGTCAGTCGTGGGTTCGAATCCCGTATTCGCCACTGCTATGCCCCTTGGTTGTCAGTACCATTCCCGTTCCCGCTAGTTTCGTGTATCACCTGCGTCCCTTAGTCAAAATAGTAACATGCCCCGCCGTGCTACCGCCGAAATACTGTTCAAAACGGCGTAAAACCCGAATCACTCACTAACTGACCATTTCAGTTAGAATCGGCCCCAGCAACCTCCGCTGGTCGTGAGAGGCTACCAAATATTTATTGATCAGGCTCTGTGACGTGGCTTAACCGCCAGATTGATTTTTGTTGTTGATTTTTTTATTCATTCATTCATTCATTCATTCATTCATTCATTCATTCATTCATTCATTCATACATTCATTCATCCATTTATTAATTTATTAACTTATTTATTTTTTTATATTTTTTTAAAATATTTTTTTTATTATTTTTATTTGGGGGGGGGGGGGGGGGGGGGTATTTCATTTTTAGCGTGCCATTGCTTCTCGAATGCGTGGATCGTTGTTCACAATAGAATCACCGGGTTTTTTGTCTAGACTTGATATTTACAGACCAAAGTCATGTATAGCTTGAATATTGCGGCGTTATACAACAAACAAGCATACATGTACGATTTAATAGTTTCTGGTTTTTTATTTGACATTTCGTTATTATTTCTCTCTCCTCCACTTTAAATCGGTTACATTGGTTGAAAGCAATCGATAAAACGCCCTTTGCATTCTATGTCATATGTATTCAAAACCCGATAATGTAATCCACGTGTGCTTGCGGCGGTATTTTGCAATCTGATTGCTTGCTGTGAACGTCTTGTGCGACAACTGACAACCAGCCATGTGTACTTCTTATGTCTTTAATGAAAACGTCGGGGTTTAGCAAGAAGATCCACGTTTCAAGAAAAATAAAATCCACAGAATTTAACCGGAAGGCACCGTGTCCTAGAAAAAAATCACCAAACACGTCATGTTCGTTTTGGCAAGTACTGGATATGCATATTTGTAGATATATTGAGTTTCAAAAATTCGATTTAAGATTAACGCGTGGCTATTTCTATTTCGCTAACCAAATTTCAAGCCCTTTAATTGCCAATCCCAATACCCCCTCACAGATCCAGCGTTTAGGGGTTTGAGCACTTAACTCAATTTGTCCTAATTGAATGATGCGGGCCTCGTTCGCGTGTGATCAACGGCAGGCATGTTTGTGAGAAATCGTCTCGTTGATTTGTCGTCATTCTATCCGAAGGCATCTTACTTAACTTGACGTAGTAGGAAAATCTAATAAAGCCCCTATTTGCGTTTTCACGTTAGCAAGGTTCGAATGACACAGAAACGCCTGTCTCCAAGGAAACAATAACATTCCTCTGTTGCCAGTGCAGTGTGGAAAATTAATACCACTTTATTATTCAGCGACTACTTATTGTCTTCTCGCGAAGTGCTTTGGCCTACAAATATTCCTTTTAAGACTCCTGGCGGCGTCATGTTCTTATGGCATTCCTTAAATTGACTTTTTATGTCTTTTCTGCTCACTATTGGGTGTGCCATCAAGGTCACTAAACCAAGCAACGTTTGGGAACTGTGCAGCCCAAACACATTCATCTCGTGTTATTGAAGCCGTCTTGAATGGTAATTTTGGTTAGACACAATCTCATTAAAATCGGATCCTAGTTCTGGCTACCGCTAAACATAGATCTGAGGACATCCCATTACGGGTGACGTCAGACCGACCTTTATGGAACTTTGATTGACCAATGGAATGACTAACAAGAAGTCGACAATAGCCAATCAGAAGGCAGCTTAATCTAGCTTTACGGCACGAGTTTGAAAACTGGCGACGACGCTTCGAAACATATTCTGACATATACTCGATTGAAAAAATTAAAAACTGAACAAAAGAACATTCTAAAATGGCTAATAGATGGTCCAGATTGTATAAATACAGTCATAAAGCCCATAACTGTCGTTCGGAATACCCTGTGTGTTTTTTTCGAGGTTACACGATCAAAAATCACATTCCAACTGTCACTTTCATGATCTTTTAAGCGATGCTCTGATTGGTCAGATGAATGGTCGTTCTGACATGACCCGTAATGTGATGTCCTCAGATCTTTGTTTAGCGGTAGCGAGAACTAACATCGGATTATAATGAGGTTGCTGCTTGATCGACCGAATATTTCCAGCCGCTCCCGTCCCCCATCTTGGTTCGGTTGTTACTCAAACCCACCGCAACAACGCAGGTTAGTTCAAACTATAGTTGAAGGGTGACATGGCTGAAAGAAAGGCATTTTGTTGCTGGCTCTGTGTCTTGTTTTAAGCCACACTCAGCAGTATTCCAGCTATATGGACGGCGGTCTCTAAGTAATCGGGTCTTGACCAGACAATCCAGTGATTGATATGATGATCAACAATCCAGGATACATAATCAATCAAGTCAGCGAACCATTTCACTCGATTCATTAAGTTGTCCTACATCTGGGGAGCAGTTCTACTACAGCATGGCATAGTTTGGGAACGGAATTTATGGTTTGAATCGATGGTACGTTAGAATTACATCTGAAAATTCAGTTAGTTTTTCTAAACTTGTTCATTTATGTTTCCCAGACCAAGTTAATGTTGAAGTCATTGTATTAATGTGGAACTAATGGCAGCATTAATGTTGAACTAATGGCAGTATGAATGTGGAACTAATGGCAGTATTAATGTTTAACTAAATGCAGTAATTATGTTCATCTATTTGCAATATTATTTTAAAGACTTGCGGAAACAATATTACGTGTTGAACTAATTGTATTGATTTTGAACTAATTGTATTAACGTTGCACTAATTGTATTAATGTTGAACTAAATGCAGTATTAATGTTGAACTAATGGCAGTATTAATGTTGAACTAAATGCAGTAATTATGTTTAACTATTTGCAATATTAATGTCAAGACTTGCGGAAACAGTTTTACGTGTTAAATGCAGAAATTCTGCAACACAAAAATATCAAATAAATTATGTTGTAACTTTTATACAGAGTCAAAGCGAAATAAGAGAAATCTGTCAAGGTGAAAATTCCCATATTCCTTCAAGACAAGCTTGTTTATATTTGTATCGTTATCAAACCAGAGAATTGTTTATGCTTCAAGCTAGTGCGATCTCGTTCAAACCAAATTGTTTACCAATACGACACTATCTGCGAGATCTGAAGATCTGAGGGCAACGCCATAGAATGTCGTGTTAGGTGAGGTATCCTATTTGAGTTAATGGGCACAGTGCATGGTACAGTAAGATTGCATTTAAAGTGTTTTAATTGTATTTTTGTGTTTATATATAATTATATTTGTGCGTGGATTGGTGTTTGGAGGCGGTCTGTAGGTAATCAAGCCTTGACCAGACAATCCAGTCATATATATATATATATAGTTATATATTACCATTACTGCTTGATGCCTGAAAATGCCGAAAATGACATTGTACGACTTTACATTTCCACAACTGTCATTTTGAGAAGGAATTTGTGCTTGAATGATACTGCATGTTTTGAGGTCACATGCAACATCGGTCTCTCTCTCTCTCTCTCTCTCTCTCTCTCTCTCTCTCTCTCTCTCTCTCTCTCTCTCTCTCTCTCCCCCTCTCTCTCTCTCTCTCTCTCTCTCTCTCTCTCTCTGAACCTCAGTATCACGAAATTATTTTTGTGTTAACCAGAGCCTTGGGGCGGCCAACCTTGGCCGACATTACAAGTTCACAAAGAACATTTAATGATTGGACAAACATAATAGGAGCGTTACATCAACAAGCGATTTCAGCATCCCACATTGTCCATTCCTTATGGATTTCAAGTTCAGCCATCATCCGTGAATACGTACGACCGCTTTGTATGTATGACAGTTTATATGGAGTCAAACAAGTCCAACTCCATGCATGAATTTTTTTGCGAAGCCTACCTTTGCCCGACACTGACGCAATGCGTGGAGGAGATGGTCGCGTGACTGAAACACGGGAAGTAATATTGCCAATCTGATCGTTCATTGGTCAGAGCACACGCTGGTTCCACTCTACCTGAACATGGCCGTGGTTCCATTCGTCCGATTTCTCTCATATAGCGACGTGCATGCACGTGTGTATGTGTCTGTTTGTACTAGCCTGGAGTACGGTACGGCGATGTTATAGTGCTAACAGTCTAACATGAATACCCCATTCAGACACATTATACTTACTGTGCCGTCCAGTCCGTGTTTTAGCCCCTTAACAACCAACTCCAGGCAGGGTAAAAACAAGTACCATCTTTCAACACATTTTGTTATGACACGGCCGGGTTCGAACCACCGACCTTCTCTCTCCCGGCAGACGCCTTACCCACTAGACCATGAAGTCGGACCATGAAGCCCAGATGGGTGATGAAAAACGTTGTTAATGCAAACCCAGATGGATGATGAAAAACGTTGTTAATGCAAACCCAGATGGATGATGAAAAACGTTGTTAATGCAAACCCGTGACGTACTGACGATGATCATCCGATGTCATTTTCCAAAAGCTATAACAATGTCGGGGTGAAAATAATTGAAAAGAAACGACAATCATTTAACTCGTGGTACTTAAATTAAACTAAATCAGGGAAGAAAACGTCATATGGTAAAGACATCTTAAACATGCAAGGAATCAGAAACCATAAACTTTTCAAAACATCTCGGAGCAAGATGCAAATTGTGATGGAAAGTTAATATGAGACAATGAAGACGGTAGTGTATTCATGTCATCGCCGGGGATGTGATTATGGCCTTACAGAGAAAACGTCCCTCCCGTCTAAAGTAAGGTTGTAACACGACTCGGAGCTGTTTGAAGTGAAACTACTTGCCCGGCCGAAATTATTACAAACACGCACAGCGGGCTGTCTTGACGTCAGAGGACGGGTGATCCATCTGAGATCAAAAACAAAATGTCTTGCTGTTTTAATAGTTTGCTGATAAGTTTCCTTGCGGCTAATAAGGTTGGTACGGCTCAAATTATATTAGATTAAGCTACTAAGTAAAGTTAAGTCATATTGTCGCTCACCGGTCGTGGTGTTTTCATGGTGAGTAATTGCAGGCTTTTATCGTGTATTGATTAATCATGTATAATGTACTTCGTAGAGTTCTTTAATTGGATTGATTTTAAGAACATTATTCGCTAAGAAGACGTTTTCGAAAGGTACTGCGTATGAAGATGGCTCTAGTCGAGAGGACATTTGCTTCATTATGTCAGATTAAATCTGAGTCTTCATTTATTGGGTTTCTGTGGTTGAGAGAGCTGTGATTGCAACACACAATCTTATATTTAAACTTAAACTATTTAAATCCATGGATCGTACATGTATACGACTTCCTGTTCATTTGTTGGCGACCTCTGAGTTACGATCGTCATATCACTTCAACTGTCGCAAGTCTGTGTTAAGGTTGGGAGTTACGATCGTCATATCACTACAACTGTCGCAAGTCTGTGTTAAGGTTGGGAGTTACGATCGTCATATCACTACAACTGTCGCAAGTCTGTGTTAAGGTTGGGAGTTACGATCGTCATATCACTACAACTGTCGCAACTCTATGTTAAGGTTGGGAGTTACGATCGTCATATCACTACAACTGTCGCAAGTCTATGTTAACGTATGGGAGTTACGATTGTCATAGCATTACAACTGTCGCAAGTCTATGTTAACGTATGGGAGTTACGATCGTCATATCACTACAACTGTCGCAAGTCTATGTTAACGTATGGGAGTTACGATTGTCATAGCATTACAACTGTCGCAAGTCTATGTTAACGTATGGGAGTTACGATCGTCATAGCACTTCAACTGTCGCAAGCCTGTGTTAACGTATGGGAGTTACGATCGTCAAAGCACTTCAACTGTCGCAAGCCTATGTTAACGTATGTGAGTTACAATGGCCATAGCACTACAACTGTCGCAAGTCCATGTTAACGTATGGGAGTTACGATCGACATAGCACTTCAACTGTCGCAATTCTGTGTTAAGGTTGGGAGTTACGATCGTCATAGCACTACAACTGTCGCAAGTTTGTGTTAACGTATGTGAGTTACGGTCGTCATGGCACTACAACTGTCGCAAGTCAGTGTTAAGGTTGGGATTTACGGTAGTCATGGCACTACAGCTGTCGCAAGTCAGTGTTAAGGTTGGGATTCACGATCGTCATAGCACTACAACTGTCGCAAGTTCATCTTAACGTATGGGAGTTACGATCGTCTTAGGGCTGCGATTGGTGGTATGTTTTTTCAAACTATCGTACATTGTTTGGGATTTATCACACTCCATTTTATAGTGGTTTATGAACTGGAATCTCGTTGACTGCTGCTTAAGCATACAATAAAGATTCGTCGACTTTGACACCACGGATCTGTCGTGCAAATAAACTGTAGCTCAGAGATTCTGTCACCTTCCCATACACATCTCGACCTCTGTTGACACAGCGTCTGATTGCCTTCATCCTCTCAACAGGAATCAGGACTCACAACACCCATTGTAGTCCAACAAAGCTCTTCCTCCAGCCTTCAGCTATCTGAGCAGGTTTCACAAAGACAGACCGAACAACACGTACTGAATACGCTATTGTCCTCGCTACTGAAGACACTATAGTCATCGTCACTTGACAGAGAATCATGATTCTATGTCGAGTGGTGGGAGCTACAGATTCACGGCCTCTCAGTGTTGATGCCTCAAGATGTTATTGTCGCGGTCGAGCGGAGACTGATGTATAGTAGATGATACTTTCGTGAGAGCATGTAAACCTTGATGACACTTTAAGATGAAGCTTTGTACGTCATTCAGTCCGCGCTATAGGTCGGGCGGGGAGGGGGCGGTGTGTGTGTGTGTGTGTGTGTGTGTGTGTGCGTGCTAGCGTGCGTGCGTGTGTGTGTGTGTGTGTGTCTGGGTGTGTGTCTGGGGGAGTGTGTGTCGGGGGGGATGCATGAGACGAAAAAAATTTTTTTTTAACAATTTGATTTCCCCGAAGACATACCACTTACCTGCTGCATAATACCAACCACTTATATTAAAAATACAAGTGTACAATAGCTGCTACATCCTACTACATACATGCTGTACGACCAAACTTCGGGCAAACGTACATGTTTACACTTGGAAATCGGAATTGACCAAATCATTACCAGCGTTATCAAAATGTCACTAGGCTGAATGAAAACAGTCTCCGCATCCAAGACATCACCACCGAATGACCACTCCCGCATCCAATGCATCACCACCGAATGACCACTCCCGCATCCAATGCATCACCACCGAATGACCACTCCCGCATCCAATGCATCACCACCGAATGACCACTCCCGCATCCAAGACATCACCACCGAATGACCACTCCCGCATCCAATGCATCACCACCGAATGACCACTCCCGCATCCAAGACATCACCACCGAATGACCACTCCCGCATCCAATGCATCACCACCGAATGACCACTCCCGCATCCAATGCATCACCACCGAATGACCACTCCCGCATCCAATGCATCACCACCGAATGACCACTCCCGCATCCAATGCATCACCACCGAATGACCACTCCCGCATCCAATACATCGCCACCGAATGACCACTCCCGCATCCAAGACATCACCACCGAATGACCACTCCCGCATCCAAGACATCACCACCGAATGACCACTCCCGCATCCAATGCATCACCACCGAATGACCACTCCCGCATCCAAGACATCACCACCGAATGACCACTCCCGCATCCAATGCATCACCACCGAATGACCACTCCCGCATCCAATGCATCACCACCGAATGACCACTCCCGCATCCAATGCATCACCACCGAATGACCACTCCCGCATCCAATGCATCACCACCGAATGACCACTCCCGCATCCAATGCATCACCACCGAATGACCACTCCCGCATCCAATGCATCACCACCGAATGACCACTCCCGCATCCAATGCATCACCACCGAATGACCACTCCGTGTTGTTTCAGTCTTAGCCACCATCACACACGAGAGTGTACTCATTCATACACCACCTACATCCTGTGTCATACAATATTCAACCTCTCGCCATTTTCTCCCCCATTAAACTGAAATTATGTTCAATGCGGCGTTTAACCTACCCCCAAGTCGCTTCTACTGAATAGTATCTTGACGTTGGGAAAATAAAAACAAGTTTCAAACTCGGTCACTTGCATTTGTCAACGAACATTTGTCATAAGCTTACGAGAAGACAGTTAAACAGCATCGACTCTTAATTTTACGAACGTTTCAATTAATATCGCAAACTCAATGAAGCGTGCGTAATATCAATATTAAGTGAGCGTTGAATTGGCAGCCCCGTTACCGTTTTAAAGATCCATGAATTATGTAGACTTACATTTGTGAGATTAACCGCGTTTGAAAATATGATTTCAATCTAACCTGTTTGCGTGTATTGAATATTTGGAATACACAAAATGTTCCCAACCACCACTCTAAGACGGGATCAAACAGGAGCTATATTTTTTCAGCTTGTACACAGTTTATCGTCCCTGCTTTCAGTAAGATAAGATCAGGTAAGACTTTATTATCCCAAATTCATATTGCGCAGTTGATTAGCACTCAAATATGAAAAAAAGTAAGTATATGATATTACAATTTATCATCCAAAACTGGCTCCCACAGGAGATATCGCTTGGGTGAGATCGAGCGATATCTACAGTGTAGATATCGCTGCAATGAAATTGCAACACAATGCTTTGCAGACCATTGCGACCATGGTTTGATCATTGGTTACCATGACGTCACAATCAAATGACATCAAACTTTGCTCTGCTACTGAAGGTGTTAGCAGTACTTTTTACACTTAAGACACTGCTTAGTACTGTCTACAAACTGAAAAATACGGAAGAATGATGTTGGATGATAAACTCGTTGATATATTCTATATCACATGACACACGGGTGAGATTCTCTTTAAGTACATAAGAAAATAAGACACTTACTAATAAAACCAATGGTAAAACATGTAGAGAATCATTGTGAAAATTCGAAAAAACGAATGTATATCTTTTCATAAACCATGTCATCGAGATTAATATTTTATAATTATAACTTATTGATATATAATCCGAGCTGTATTGTCCCAATTTCGACAAAGCCTGGCAATAAACAGAAAATGTTTTCACTTTTCGACCTCTGTTAAATCAAATCAATGAACAAAATAGAATTATTTCATAAAGTGATGATCCTTCGTTCATTTTTATCTATTCGATTCCGTTGATAATTTGTCCGTTTCCTTCATCTGAAAATCTATCTTTCCAATTCCAGTTATTTGTCTGTGGTGTTTAATGCGTCTATCACAAACTACTTCTAATGTGTCTCGTCTAGTATTCGTTTAGACAATCTATTGTATTAATAACTGAAGACATTTACAACAAAGGTCAATAAATCGTGTAACAAAAACTGCAATTTATGAAACTGTCGATTCAAGTGTGACACCAGTCTGATATAGGCGACTCACATCGTATATCCCTTCGTCGTTGTCCTGCCGGCTACTGAGATCAGAGAAGACGCTTTCTAAAGGTCAGATCATATAAAACTCTACCAAAAGCAATTCAAGGATATAGAATGACTACTAAAAACATTTTTTATTAAAAATTTCCATACACATTGGTACGAGTGATGTCCCGTATGTAGATGTATGGTACGCTTATGTCATAATTATAAGTGGTCTACCTTCGTGGTCCTGTGGATAGAGCGTCTGCCTGGAGAGCGGTAGGTCGTCGGTTCGATCCCCTCGCCGCGTCATACCAAAAGACTTTAACAGATGAACGGGCAACCCTGCCTGGCGCTCGGCATTAATTGGATTGTACTGATTGACCGATTGACTGATCGGCTCGGAATCAGTATAGAGTATAGTGTGCCTGAGTGGGCTATCCATTTTAAACTGCGGCATGGTATCTCAGAAGACAAGCACCATATATCAGGCTTAAAGGGCAAGTTCACACGGAAATTAACCTATTTTTCTTGTACTTTTTACACATTAAAAGTGTTAACCTAGAAGTGTCATAGACAAAAATATAAAAATATCACAATTAATTAACATATTTTTCGCATTAAAACGATTTATATTTTTCACATTTACCAAGTGTTCTATTTCCACAACAAAAACACCATGGCTTATGCCCCTTGCAATATGACGTCATTGGTGCCAATTGATAAACATTATGACGTCATCATGCTTTGTTAGAGCCGCTTCACGTGGTGTAGGTCTAGGTGTGTGATTCTAGCGTCTCAGATGCCAGCCAGCATAGTGTTATGCTGAGTCACCACTGCGCCGGAGTGTGTCGTAGGCCATGTTGTTTTACCGCAAACTGGTACTTGATATCTTTTGCGTTGAGAATAGACAGGGACCCAGTTGAATTGGCGCCAATTACGTCATAATCTAAGGGGGATAACTCAGGCCTGTTTAGCTCGAAAAACGAAGGCCTCATAACGGCATATCATTTTCACACTATTGTGAGCTTCCTACTTTCACTGTGAAAAAAATGAGTGTATTTTTTCAAACACAGATACAAATTAATTCTAAAATTGCGTTTTGTTTAGAAAAAGAAAGAAAGTGATTTTTGCGTGTACACTTCCCCTTAAGTCCTGGCTGGTACAGGCAGACACGCACACGCACACGCGTGGATGCACGTTGCTACATGGTGCGATAATCTTGAACGCGATGGTAAATTAAACCCCATTTCACGTCATATATAATTATTAACCTGCTAAATACACCTTTACATGAAAAGAATACGGATTTACTTGGCACTACGACTGCCTGTAGGCGAAATCAGTCTCCATGTCAGCGACCCTGTTGTGAATGTCACAGTTCTCACTTACGAACTCATTCACGGAGTCACAGATCTCTCTCACAAATGACCTCACCTGACATTCACCCTAATACTCACTGACTCACTTACCACCGTACCACGCAAAGTCAAACTCCACTCGCTAACTCTAGCGTCGACAATGATTGTTCCTATACGTTCCCGTGTTTATTCGGGTGCCTTTGCATGCGTTTGTGACCTGTGCCACTGATGGGGCAACATACGCTGATAGTGATTCACACACATTATAGAAAAGTCACGTTTATGATATAGTCTGATTTGGACAACGGACCCTATCGACTGATGTCTTATTTGTATGGAAATGGTTCTTGTGTTTATTGAACATCACAATTTCTTTCCGTCATATCGTCGTCAGGTATACGCAATACAATCAACAGGACCCAGTTCCTACGGTTCCACACTGGACTGCTTGTTGCCAATGTTTGCCGGTAGAGCGGCTGTGTATTGCCCGGGACAGAGGCGGGGGATTGGCCGGCCTCGCCGTCACGCGATGGGCGAACCGAGGTTCATTACTTGTCACACAATATTACTGTCGTAATCATCGTTCATAAACAGGTTCGCGGATAATGTGACTGAAAAAAGATTTGATCGATGGGGTGTCGGGGATGCTTTGTCATGTTGATTGCTGGATTTGGCGTGATGAAATTACCCCATTATGTAGATAAGTCTATAGAATCGGCAAATTCCCGGCGCCCTGCAGGATATTAGGGAATGGAACAGTCTCACCATGGTCGATAAGTGTGGTCATAGATTTGACGTCACAGGTGTACGACGATAGGGGAAAAGCCGGGGTCCCGTTCCCCAAAGCGAGCTTAATTCTAAGATGATCGTAACTCCCATACTTTAACACACTTACGAAAGTCGCAGCGCCACGACCGCTCTGTGGAACCTTGGTGCCAATTCATGAAACTGTCTTAGCCAAGACAAAAGTGCGACTAAAACAACGACTGTCATAAGAACTATTCCTATGGCAACGTTGTCTTACGTACGACACAAGCCTTAGCTAAGACATTTACGAACCGCTTTGAACAGTATTCAAGTTATTATTGTATGAGAAAAAAACATATTGTTTCGCGTTGTTTTGATATTTATCTTAAACATAACAATAACGATATGATTACCATCAACAACCAGTAACTGGATCAACCATACGCTTATTCGACTCTGCTTTATGCAGAGATATCTATTAGATATGGAGACCGCCTCCGTGGTCTAGTGGTAGAGCGTCCGCCCGGAGAGCGGAAGGTACGGGGTTCGATCCCCAGCCGCGTCATACCAAAAGACGTTAAAAGATGGTACTTGTTGTTACCCTGTCTGGCGCTCGGCATCAAAGGGCTTAAACAAGGACTGGTCGGCTCGGAGTCAGTATACTGTGTCTGAGTGGGGTATCCATGTTAAACTGCGGCATGGTATCTCAGTGTGCTAGCACTATAAATCGGCGTCAGTCCGGACTAGTACAAGCAGCTACACATACACGTGCATGCACGTCGCTGTATAAGCGCAATAATCTTTGACGCGACGTTAAACCTAATTTCACCTCACCTATTAGATATGGAAAGGGTCTTGTCGCTTTATTTATATGCGAAATATACTATACAGTCAAGGAGCAGCCCCAGGAGAAACACACACTACAATCAGTGAAGTCGAACCACGAACAGGATGGTAATAACTCCTGCCAAAGCAACACTCCGGTATCCCGACTTCATTCGATATAGCTGCTGGAGGCATTTGTCCAAACGTGATTTTCATAAACCTACCGCTCCGTATAGCTAATGAAGTCTGTTGATGCAGGAATGCTGGCTGTGTTTTCCACGAACTACAGACAACGTTAACTACTATATTAATAAGCTTTATACTCCTTCGTGAAGTACTATTTCAATAGGCTTTGGTTTATATGTTTCTGAAACCTTTCTATTCATCCGTTGGGACCTCTTTTCCCCACTGCAGCAGGATTTAATGCATACACTTTTTGGAATCACTATCGCCGCTGTAGTAATTGCATCCAGAGATGTCCCGTGGGACACATGGTTCATATTTTATGGCGTACGGATGTTCGATTAGTAAACCAACTTGGTTCGTTCGAAATAAAGTAAAAAATGGCATGAAGTGATGTTTTTGGTTGGATTCTTTGGCTACAAATCTGGAGAATTACTTAATTTAAGCTGTTTCTATTTCATTTTGTGGCTATGGGCTTGGGTGGGCGGTCGGTGATTTTGTAAACCGAAAAGCAGAAAAGTTTCGGCTTGAAAGAAAAATGGAATCCTCTCTTCCCCCTGGGAGAGCAACCAAGGCAAGTTCAGAGTGTTATCCTCGCAGATATAATGGACATCTCACTGATTTAAGACATACATCATACTTAGGTCTGTTCTCTTAAATGCTTTTTTGGACCTCTTGATGAACCGTAGGGATGGTGGTCGAAATAAAAAAGATATTCCACGGCTTGTGCTAACAAACCAAACATCGTAGTCAGAAAAATTCTTGCACGATCATAGGATTCTGACACGACTACGGGACGTAACTCTTAACAATATCTCTCAGTTCCACCTAACTAGCTATAGTTGGAATAGCGAGGATACAAAGAATAATCTTCAATTGGAGACTAACCTAAACCAGTACATTGTCCCAATAGAAAATGAAAGAAATTAATTAAACCTTTTTGAAAAAAAACGAGCAGGTTCGTCTACAGACATCAGTGAAACGAAGGCTTCAAAGCAAGGCTTCAAAGCAAGGCTTCAAACGACACACTGGCAAAGACAGCTGGTGTAGCATATACACATCGTAGAAATCTGTATTGATTGTGAACACGTGGGGTATTGTCATCAAACCAGATTAGTGTACAGATGACGTCTGCCGTGGCCTTTAACGTAACTAAATTACACAAATAAAACTTATGCTGATGTCTGTTTGGATGTGGCTGTGGTTTACTTGGGAGTAGGATCGGTGGATTATGGTCAGATGGCGCTGTCGAGGGAGCCCTAGACAGTGTACTTGAACGTGGTGTATCCTATCAAGACGCGTTGGTGTCCTCCATCTCATTTATTGGATACCCCATTGGGATTCAAGATCAGACTGGATCCACCGTAACTTTGAGCTGACCATTCGATATTAGGGGTTGGGTTTATAAAAAGAATCTGTTCCCGAATATACTCGAAATACCTTTCACTGGAAATTAGCTCTGAAAAATAATGTGTTGTGTCAAAAAGTGTTTGGCTTCTCCCTTCAGATAAAAAAATACGAAAATCGCATGCGAAAATCCCAGCACGCCAAACCAGCCCCCACTCCCGAATGTTAATTGGTAGGCCCCTTTTATTGTTCGTTTTGTAAGAGCCGACTTGTATTGAGTCAGGATCGGCGACTTACCGACTGCTTATTATCACTCATGCTCATATTTTCAGTCACTGGTTATGCAGGAATTTTGCAACTTGAATATTTCTGAATCCAACTTTGGTTGGTTGATTGGTTCGTTGTTTTACACCTCACTCAGCAATATTCCAGCTATTTGACGGCGGTCTGTAAATAATCGAGTCTGGACCAGACAATCCAGTGACTGCTATTATGAGCATCGGTCCATGCAATTTGGATCGATGACATGCTTCAACCAAGTCAGCGAGCCTGACCACCCGATCCCGTTAGTCGCCTTTTACGACAAGCATAGTCGCCTTTTACCTCAAACATGGGCTGTTGAAGACCTATTCTACCCCGGATCTTCAGGGGAATCCGACTTTAAACATTTACCAACTTATTTCTGTGTTTCCATCGAAGGTTTGCTAATTTTCAACATTCTTTTGAAGAGCATAGCAAATATTGTAAAGAGCGCGCAAAACACGAGGCGTTATTGACAAAAGAATGTCTGTGTTATGTTATTACACAAGGTATGACTTATTCATCAAGTGGTTGATTAAGACGTCGATGTTCAAGAACTTTCATATTAAAAAATCAATATTGTCAATCATTATGGATGCGACACTTTCAAATACTTTCAAACTCCTTGTGGTGACAAGGCCAGCCTAAACATGAAGTCACTTTGATATTTGCTCGGATGCTTATGGAATGAAAGGTGAAGCGTAAGAGGGGAACAACGTTGAGGGTGTTATTCCAGAAGATGAAATGGAACTAAACTATATGCTGTGCTCATAATGGACTAATGTTCAGAACTGTGGTATATACTCACCGCAAAAAAGAAACCATAGAATGCTTGAGTGAGTGAGTATGGTTTTGTGCCGCTTTTAGCAATATTCCAGCAATATCACGGCGGGGGACACCAGAAATGGGCTTCATGTCGGGAATCGAACCCGAGTCTTCGGTGTGTCGAGCGAACGCTTTAACCACCAGGCTACCCGACCGCCCCGCGAACCATCCATAGAAACATATTGTGAAGAATGAATGTAAGGATGAGATGTTTCCAATGTGTACCAATTAATGACAAAACTAACAATCAGTCAAGTGTTACCACAGAGTGTCTTTATACTTATCACGATATGCCTCACGTGATTTCCACACTTTACCCGCTATTCCTGCACGAGACAAATGGTTCATTTCGAGTCATGGATCTTTCACGTCACATGTGATGCATTCATGAGCATCGGTTCACACAACATACCAGTACGTTCGCTTTTGCATCGAAGCAATCTAATATTTCTTGAATATAAGATGTCGTCACATATTAACCATCATTATTGGTATTCGCATTTCTTTAGGCGGTGAGTATATATATTGTTGAAAACGCCATGGACATAACATTTCAAAGCCACAACGCTACTGCCAGGTTTGCACGTGCACACGGTCCCTATAAAAGCAGATTTGAGACAATGTGGGTCAATTGCAAGACAAATCCCTGGTTGAAAGAAACAATGGTTAATGCCGGTGTGCGTTAACAGTTAACGTGGCATCGGCATTGTTTCAACCACAGAGCAACGAGTTATATAATTGAAAAATATGTCATCAATACATCAAAATGATATATAAAAGCAATTATCAAAGTTTAACATATACTGAGGGAAACAAATAAGAGAACACATGAAAATACAAGTGCTCCTTTATTGTTTTCCAGGTTTTGTTCCCATGCTATGGATGTCACTGTGGGTAAAAATCTGGGAATAAATAAAGGGACACTGCAATGAAATTGTGTTCCCTTATTTGTTTCCCTCAGTATATTTATCCGGAATTTCGAGAGACTATGTTGCAGTGTGTTTAACAATTGATCCGTCACCCATTGCTCGGCCTTGAATAACAACGTTTCCGGACGTGAAGACGTTACGTCAATCCAAGCATCAGTCTCTTGCATCCAGGAGGGACACACGCGTTATGATCCATGATCCATGATCCATCTGGGCTCAGGGTGGCAGTGGCTCAGTGACGCGACGTTTTATGACACTAATACCGCACCATGTTCCTAACTAAATGTACTGGACGTTCCGTGCAAAACAAATGAACAATGTGTAATATTGCAACATTGTATAACAATGTGTGGGTTCAGCCCCATGTTGCGTTTTTTTAATACCCGAGTATACAGCATATTGACTACTATTAACAGAGAGAAGGTCGCTTTGCTGATTTTATAGTAATCGTAAGCAATCTATAACGTAATCCCTTTATGCTCATGTAAAGCCAACGGTGTACAATAATGCGTGGGTTGAGCCCATGTTGCGTTTTAATGCCCCCGAGTATACATCATTTTGACTACTTTTAGCAGACTGAATGTTGACGTCCCTGTACTGAAATTTCTTGTAACCACCAGCCGCCTGTAACAGAATCCCTTTATGCTCATGTTAAGCTAACGGTGTACAATAATGCGTGGGTTGGGCCCATGTTGCCTTTTTAATGCCCTCGAGTATACATCATATTGACTACTTTTAGCAGACTGAATGTTGACGTCCCTGTACTGAAATTTCTTGTAACCACCAGCCGTCTGTAACATAATCCCTTTATGCTCCTGGTGCACCCTGAGTGACGTGTATATAATTGTCTGAGTAGTTTGACAACAAAGACGATTGCACACAAGACAGCTCGATATCAAGTACATTTATTAGTAATATGCTTGTATTTCTGGTGGGCACAGGTTACCAAGTGGTTTAAAGTGTCCACATTCGCTCTTCGCCCAGTCGTGCTGGGATACACTGGCCGTGGTTTACTGATGATGAGCCTTGGTTGGCCCAAACCCATACCAGACGGTTTCGTGTGGTACACGCTCTCGACCTGCAACGCTGTCTTATATTATACACCTTATACACTTTATTGAGATGTATTGTAGGCCATAGGCCCATGATACAATGGTTACAGTGTGGTAATGGGAGTTGGAGATCCCAACAGACTTGCCTTAGATTCATAGCTTTTAGAATATACATGGCTAGTTTCTTAACAGTAAATGGGTTGGTGGATGACATTAAATACTGTACTTATGTCTTGTCGGGAACTCATAATAATTCAAGGATATATATTCTGACCTCAAAACTTGATAACAATCACAAATCAAAATATAGTGATACTCATCTTCGATATAATCATGTTTACAAACAGTACAAACTCTTTCTTCTCTAGGTTCCTTATTATTCAATTCTTAGATGATGAGAACGACATCTGAAACGAGCCATAATACTTCTAAATTTATCACATGATAGCCTTGTAATATACATTTCAACACCAAATGTTTGCTTATACAAAGAATAATAATATGATTTCGAACTTTCATGTATAGCTGAATGCCAGTCTTGTTGGTACGATAATTTTTCCGAGACACGCCAGTCGTCTAAGGCGCCGCTTTTCGCTGTGCAGAGTTGCGTCCCTTAGTGATGCAAGAAACCTATTATCGTGGGTTCGAATCCCAGTTCGCCCTGATTATGTTTTTTGGCTTGTCAGCACCATAGCCCATATCCTGTATCTAAGTAATGCATCGATTCGGGTTTACATCGAGCATACACGACGCTGGTGGTATTACTGAAAGATTGTACAAAGGAAACTAAACTCGCCAGATCTTGCTTTGCTCCCATCTCGTAAGCTCACACGCCGCCATATATCAGATATAACTCACTCTCTCTTTGCATTTGTAACCTGTACGCTTCAGTGACGTGAACAGCAGCATCGTTATGAGTAACAGGGAATACCCCTTGATGCGGAGGATCACATCAAGATGCTTCGAACTAAATCAAGGTAATTTATTTACACCCCAATTATGACACGTCTGTGTAAATGTCCTATATTATCATTAAATGTTAGATTACGGGCGTCCTGGTGGCTTAAGTCTCCGCAATTCAAGAGAGTTGCGTCCCTTATTCGAACCAGGATTCGATTTTCAAAGGTGCGCCCCAATTATGATCCTCAATCATCCAGCTCTATATCCTCAGTATTATTGATGGACCTTTGATTTTACCGTCAACGGTAACTTACACGCCATATTATAACTGATACATTTTTCAAAGCGACGTTAAACCCAACTAACTCCCTTATAATATGAAATAAAACACTGATGAATTGTTCAGTCTCCGTGATAATGACAATGACCTTCCCTACTCTTTGTCTTTACGTGGACATCGCGGAGACCCCTGTAACCAAAGTAATAGATGACATTCATCTTCCAAAGAGGTCTTTGGTATAAGACAATATCTACTGCATCAGGCTTACGTGCAGAAGTCTGGCATTGATTGACAAAGTCTAGAGGCACCGCCATTAGTAAATGGAGAGGTTGGTAACGAAGACGCACGACTGTGCTCCGAAGTACCATAAACAAAGCGCCATGGTCTCGTATCGATTAGAAAACTGTCTTTTGTAAATATTTCATAACTTTGGGTCGCGTTACGGAGGTTTGAACTTGAAGTTGGCGATGTTTTAAGTAAACTTTGACGGAGGATAAGAGAGACCTCAGTTAAAAAATCGATGGAGGATAAGAACCTTTAATTACGTCTAAAGGCTTAAGAATAAAGCGCTAAAAGCTTCCGTTCATTTTTCATGCTACAATACAAGATGTCTGAAGATATGTTTGGAAGTCCCTTCAGTAGTTAAGAGAAATACGTCACTGAAAATGTTAGACGAGGGACAATTGAAAAAGAAAGCATTTGTATTTTATGTTTTTAGTGTAGTCATTTTTGTTATAATTCCAATTGGTAATGCTTTTAACATTTGGACTTTTATTCTTTTGGCGAAGTTTCCAAAGAGAGGGTACGGAACAAATCCCCCTTAACAACTAAGAGGGACAATCTATCGCTCATGTACAATGTTGCCTCTGAATTTTAAATAAGGGCTCAGAGAATTTAGAGTTTTAGGACATTCAATGTTATTTTGGGGGGCACGGGTGGCCCCGTCGTCTAAGGCGCCGCGATTCACTGTGCACAGTTGCGTCGCTTGGGCACGCCAGAAACCTATGATTGTTGGTTCGAATCCCGGTTCGCCCCAATTATGTTTCTAGGTTTGTCAGCACCATACCCGTGCCCGTGGGTTTCACCAAAGTGGTAAACGTCTGAGACCTGCATCACTTCGGGCTTTCCTCCCACATTAAGCTGACACGCCGCGATATAACTGGAATAATGTTTAAAGCGGCGTTAAACCCAACTCACACTCACTCACTCACAATGTTATTTTGATATTGAGGTAAATGAAATACAGTATTATGTCTAATAGGATTGTCTCCAAAAAGAACGAAAAGAGGCGATGACGCCAATGAGCATATAGTCATTTTTATGTGGCCTCAGAAATGTCAATCTGTCTTATGATGCATGATGATATGTAAATGCCACGTTGAACAGTATTCCAGTTACATCACGATATCTGATCAGCTCAGTATGAAAGAGTCCAAAAGTGGAGCTAGTTGCAGACGTATAATATTTTGGGCAACACAGTTTTGATTCTGACAAACCAAGGACCAAAATTGGGGAAAGGCGGTATTCGAACATCGAACAGCGGATCCGGAGACGACTAAGGGACGTAACTCTGCCTTGCGATTTGTGACGCTTTACACCACTGGAACCCTGATATGGAATAGAACTACGGTTATTATTACTGAGAAGTTTCCATACATACATTGCTGTTGATTGTTTGTTTTGTTTACAGGCCGCCGTTGCATAGCAGGAGTACAACCAACAAACACGTACATCAGCCAACCAGCACTGACTTTTTTATGCAACTTGTGTGAGTCACGGGTGTTACCCTTTTTCGCGCACACGTCTTGTCATCACTAACTTTCAGTGATCCATTGATATTTTTTTACCGTAATTTTGCCTTTTACGCCCAATGGAATCTGTTTCGGCGGATAAGCGAGACTCAATTTCAGTTCAAATCTACAAAATCCCAGCCCAGCCCCTTCAACTGCCAGAACAGCCACCAGTATGCCTCGATCCTCACAGCGATCTTCGCCATACTTTAACACAGACTTACGACTGTCGAAGCGATACGATCGCTTTATGGAGCGAGGCCAAGGTCGTACCTACCGACTGAAATATTGATCTGGTGGCTACAATGTGTGACCTGGCTGATTGTGTGACATCGTACCCGGGCGTGGAACGTTACTCATGCTATCTACCATTTGGCTGCCTGTTCCAGTCTCGATGTTATAAACACCTCTGTGAAAATACGGGATTATTACTCACTGAACGTAAGCCAACGCTCACACAAACACATCAACCTGACTGCATTGTTTCATTGAAAAATGTATGGCATAAGCTTGTTCAATGGAATGGTTTGTTCCCTGTTGGAATTTCGGAGTGGAATATGGGGTGATGTGGCTGGTTGGTTGGTTGGTTTGTTGTTTAACGCCGCACTCAGCAATATTCCAGCTATATGACGGCGGTCTGTAAATAATCGAGTCTGGACCAGACAATCCAGTGATTGGTATTATGAGCATCGATCCACGCAATTGGGATCGATGACATGCATCAACCAAGTCAGCGAGCCTGACCACCCGATCCCGTTAGTCGCCTTTTACGACAAGCATTGTCACCTTTTACGGCAAGCATGGGTTGCTGAAGACCTATTCTACCCCGGAATTGATGTGGCTGGACGTCTGCTGATTGTGACATTAAAGCACAAACGAACAAACAGTGTTTTGTCATGTTTATTTTGTCAATCCCTATTGTCACCAAAGACGGTAAATTTCGGTTCCAATATGCAAAACAATCACGCTATTGTATCACGTGGGGCGTTGGAGTAATTGTGGTGCTGATGACAATTTTCGGGAGGGAATTTTGTGTAATAGCAAATCTTAGCATACTAGATTCATGCTAAGCAGGCAATCTGGCGATCAGTAATGGTAAAAAATGTATTGAAAAGATTGTGATGGCAATTCTTTCATTCCAGCTTCTTCAGTCATCAGCAGATGCACTGCACAGCACATCGTCACTGATAATGTGCAATACCAACTATAATTGAAATGGGGAGGTGAAATGGGTTTAATGTCGCCTTCAAGATTATTGGACTTATATATATATATACTTTATATATATATATATATATATATATATATGTGTGTGTGTGTGTGTGTGTGTGTGTGTGTGTGTGCGTGCGCGCGCGTGTGTGTACTAGTACGGACTTTTGTGGGTTTGATACTGACTCCGAGCCGACCAGTCTTTGTTTTATGTCGAGCGCCAGGCAAGGTAACAACAAGTACCTCTTTTGGTATTAATCCCCCCGGGGCTCGAACCACCGACCTTTCGTTCTCCAGACAGACGCTCTATTCACTAGATGTTAGATGTACCCATGTGCATTGTTGAATGTTCTCTGTATAACTATGTATGATTTTAGAAAACAAACGTCTTAGGATCACCACCAACTATAATGCACATGTGTCGCGTCCGGCCAGGGTAGAACTACACGCAGCCATCGGTTCTCCCGCAAACCATACATGAAGTCAATTACCGCTAAACAATACATGCATCCATGGAAGGCAAAAAGTTCCATCCCATCATTTGACAATTCAATTGGTTTCGCATAAAAACCTGAAAAGCATTGTAAAAAGAGTTCCGAATGTCAAAAGCACCAGTAAGGTAAATCCTTAATATATTTTACATATATGTATATTGATTATAATTTCGACCTCGACTGTCTAAGAGAAAACTAGTGAGCATATCCATTTAAATGGAATAGGTTTCCGTGGAAACGCAAAAAAAGTTGAAATTTAGGAATTCATAAATAAGAAATGGCGCCGTTAAAACATTTGCCTGGAACATATTCATAGTCCCAAACTGAATCGTGATGTTTGATTCGAAAAACAAGGATGTAATGAGACGAACGGTCGGAGTGACAGGCGGACGTAATGACAAGCTTAATACGCCGTTGTTGGGAATACGTTTAAGTCCGTGTGGGTTTTCATTTGGGACCAACCTTTGAGATACTATATGGGGGAGAGGTTTGAAAAATAACTTGTTTCTTAAAAAAAACTTCGGATAAGAATTATCATCGGGTTTAAACCCCAAATAATATATTGTACGCTTGGCATGCAGGATGTCTTGAAAATAAATCGTCTTTTAAAAAATTGTAACTAAAGGCTGTTTTGAACCAGTGACCGAAAACAACCCTGTCTATTTTGATAGATGGCACCAGGTGTTCGCGAAAAGGATAAGCATGCCCCGATGTAACGGTAGTCTCCGGCACCAAATTTGCATAAAAAAGTAATTGTTTGTTTGTTGCTTAAAGAAATGCTTTCATTTCACAATAGGACGACTGGTTTCTCGATTTCATTTGATCTCAATATCCCTTTGGATCTCACGTCTTCCTCCTCACGGAAAGGGACGAGAGGTGGCGAGTTTCCACCAAAGGAGCTGAGCGCTGGAAACAAGATGGCAGTGCTCCGTGACAAGGCTGTCAGTACATATCTTCCTACTCGGATCTGTAGATTAGATCAGGATATTCCTAGCAGAGCGAATTATTAGTGTGATAAGTGTGACTTTGTTGTGGTTGATAGATTTATTTCACGCCCATCTTATTGATGAAATGTTAAAAGTTTCCAAATTGCCATTCCGTGCGTTTTTATTGATATATTCTGCCCGAGTTGAGATCAAAGCGTGACTGTAATTTGATAAAATATGGTTGAATTATGATTTGCATGCAAAACAGAAAGGGTTTGGAGGCAGGTAAATAGTATGTGATCGATAACGGAAGGAAACCTGAAGTGAGAAAGGGAGAGGGTTGTGTGTGACAGATACTCAGAGAGAAGAGGCGATGGTCAGGGTCATAGTGAGAGAGAGAGGGGGAAGAAGGAGGGGAGGGATGGAGAGCTTGGGAGTGAGGAAGAGAGAGAGAGAGCGAGAGGAGGAAAGAGAAGGAAGAAGAGGGAAGGATGGAGGAGAGTGAGAGAGAGGAAGGGAGAGGTGAGAGGGATGGAGTAAGTTAGAGAGAGCGAGAGGAAGAAAGAGAAGGAAGAAGAGGGAAGGATGGAGGAGAGTGAGAGAGAGGAAGGGAGAGGTGAGAGGGATGGAGTAAGTTAGAGAGAGCGAGAGGAAGAAAGATAAGGAAGAAGAGGGAAGGATGGAGGAGAGTGAGAGAGAGGAAGGGAGAGGTGAGAGGGATGGAGTAAGTTAGAGAGAGCGAGAGGAAGAAAGATAAGGAAGAAGAGGGAAGGATGGAGGAGAGTGAGAGAGAGGAAGGCAGAGAGGTGAGAGGGATGGAGTAAGTTAGAGAGAGCGAGAGGAAGAAAGATAAGGAAGAAGAGGGAAGGATGGAGGAGAGTGAGAGAGAGGAAGGGATAGGTGAGAGGGATGGAGTAAGTTAGAGAGAGCGAGAGGAGGAAAGAGAAGGAAGAAGAGGGAAGGATGGAGGAGAGTGAGAGAGAGAGGTGAGAGGGATGGAGTAAGTTAGAGAGAGCGAGAGGAAGAAAGAGAAGGAAGAAGAGGGAAGGATGGAGGAGAGTGAGAGAGGTGAGAGGGATGGAGTAAGTTAGAGAGACCAAGAGGAAGAAAGAGAGAAGGAGTGAGAGAAGGTAGAGAGGAGAGACAGAGACAGACGGAGGGGGGGAGAGGTAGAGTGAGAGGACCGAGAGAGGGGAGGGAAGGAGAGAGTGAGAGAGAGTGAGGGGAGCGAGGGAGAGAGACCGAGAGAGATAGAGGGGGAGGTAAGAGCAGGTGGCTATGCCGACATCGTCGAATATTTCCTTCAGTATATAGTAAAATTGCAACAACAAAAATTGAATTCAACGCCAGAGAATAATCTACCCATTGAGCGTACAAGGCGAATTTCAAACAAAATGAATGAAATAATCAATGAAAATCAGTGATAACTCCACGAAAACGTAAACAATATTTTGATGTAAACATTTTTACACGAGCGTCGTTGGGCCAAGGATCCCAGACAAATTAAAGGATGGTGGTTTTATCTTTCAGGGCCCTGAATCTGCATCTGTATTGTTATTTCATTAACAGGGAACATGGATAAATTACATTTGTCATAAAAAAACATATACAAACCATCACACAACGATATCCCCCAAGTCAACACATTAAACTGATTATATTTTGTCTTTGATGAAACAGCAAAACCACACATGACTCTTAAAATGCTCATTGGTCTTTCTGAAAAACTCCAACCAACCCAGATACATTGATCACGAGAATACTTTGAAAGCGTCTTCGCTGACATGGAAAGAATGATCTGACATACGTCAGAGAGAACAAAACATTGATTTAAACGTAACATGTTTTCAACAGTATTAATAAACAGATGATGGTTTATTTATCTTAAGCCTTCAGCCCAAAGAAAGAGCATTCGGTCTGATTGATAAATACTAATTCGCCTTAGTTCTTGAAATAAGAACAGTTGACTGGGAATGAAGAGTTCAGCCTAGTGTACTGACATTCTTTGAAGTAGGATGCTACATGTTACAACGGGTTTTTAAGTACGATGTTTCAACATCGATTGAGAAAACACGGATTTCGTGGTTTCTTGGACTTTCAACAAAACTTTTATTGGACATTGCGGTTTTATATTTCCATTTAAATGAAAGTTAGCTGACAATATTAACTTACACAGATTGTTTTTGACAAACAGAACATGTTGCTGAAAGTCGTTAATTTCAACCTGCTATTTTCTAATTAGTGTATGGGCACTGGTATCTTTGTTCGCTCTTTACTGTGAAGACTCAGATTCGACCCTAGGTTTGAATATTGGTACAAGCGATGTAAAACTCGACTACTTACTAAATCAAGACGTTTTAGTTGAAACGAATTTTCATGGAACTCCCATGATGACTGATAAGAACTTAATACGCTCCTTACACACACACACACCACACACTCACACACACACACACACGCGCGCACACGCACACACACACACACACACACACACACACACTAAGAACACACACTAAGAACACACACTAAGAACACACACTAAGAACACACACATGTACACACTAAGAACACACACATTTTAAAGGATCAATTTGTTCATTCACTGCATGAGCACAGATGGCTATTGTTCACAAGAGTTGCGAATACAAATGGAAAACCGGTGAATAATAATAAAGAAATCTTTAATCAAGAATAACGAACATGACCAAACATGGAAAATACATTTTTTGGCCAACATAACCTGCGTGTTGAAGTGCCGGTAGCCCCACAGGGGCGGTCGGGTAGCCAAGTGGTTAAAGCCTTCGCTCGTCACTAGGATGACCCGGGTTCGATTCCCGACATGGGTACAATGTGTGAAGCCCATTTCTGCATGCAAAACAGAAAGGGTTTGGAGGCAGGTAAATAGTATGTGATCGCTAACGGAAGGAAACCTGAAGTGAGAAAGGGAGGTGATTGTGTCTGACAGATACTCAGAGAGAAGAGGCAATGGTCAGGGTCATAGAGAGAGAGAGGGGGGGGGGGGGGGGGGAGAGAGAGAAGGAGGGGAGGGATGGAGAGCGAGAGGAGGAACGAGAAGGAAGAAGAGGGAAGGATGGAGGAGAGAGAGAGAGAGGAAGGGAGAGAGGGTGAGAGGGATGGAGTAAGTTAGAGAGAGCGAGAGGAAGAAAGAGAGAAGGAGTGAGAGAAGGTAGAGAGGAGAGACAGAGACAGACGGAGGGGGGGGGGGGGGGAGGTAGAGTGAGAGGCCCGAGAGGGGGGAGGGAAGGAGAGAGTGAGAGAGAAGGAGGGGAGGGATGGAGAGCGAGAGGAGGAACGAGAAGGAAGAAGAGGGAAGGATGGAGGAGAGTGAGAGAGAGAGGTGAGAGGGATGGAGTAAGTTAGAGAGAGCGAGAGGAAGAAAGAGAGAAGGAGTGAGAGAAGGTAGAGAGGAGAGACAGAGACAGACGGAGGGGGGGGAGGTAGAGTGAGAGGCCCGAGAGAGGGGAGGGAAGGAGAGAGTGAGAGAGAGTGAGGGGAGCGAGGGAGAGAGACCGAGAGAGATAGAGGGGGAGGTAAGAGCAGGTGGGTATGCCATTTCTGGTGTCCCCCGCCGTGATATTGCTAAATGCGAAAGAAAGTACTCAACAATGTGAAATGAAACAAAAACGAAATGGTTATTCGGTGGTACTGTATCTGAAACAGGTAGCGTTGTTAAATTTGCTGGGTTTCAGCGACTGTTTTCAGCATAGTAACGTTTTGATAACGGTTGTTATTTTTCAGTTAAATCCAATTATCAAGTGAATACTTATTTTTGCCCGGTAATACAATACAATACAAATGCAATGCTAGTTATGGCAGGAGTCATACTTGTTCGTTAAATGTCATATCACATTGATTATTCTGGTGTTGACATTTTCCAAAGACCTTTTAAACCGTCCCACTGTAACCAAGGCGTGACTATTCCGTGGTGTAAGATTCTGTGTGACGTTGATTCAGGGGCCAAACCGCCAATGTTTCATTGAGGTAAAGGAATCCATACCCCTACTTCAATATTGCCGATGGCTGCCATGGTGAACAATGTGTCATCGGTCGAATGTGATGTAAATACGGTCACATTAACCTCAAAGATGTCATGAACAATAATATTATCAGAGAACATCAAAGAATCTTTTGTAGTTCATGAATTTGATGTCCATCCATGACGTCTAGGGTTTGGTGAGTGAGTTGGACTTAACGCCGTGTTTCAGTTGCATCAAAGCATGTTTTGTTTGTCTGTTGTTAACGCCGCACTCAGCAATATGACGGCGATCAGTATATAATCGAGTCTGGATCAGACAATCATGTGATTGACATCATGAGCATCGATCCACGCAATTGGGAGACGATGACATGCATCAACCAAATCAGTGCGTTTGACAATCCGATCTCGTTAGACAAACATAGTCGCCTTTTACGCCATTGGTTGCTGAAGACCTATTCTACCCCGCATCTTCACGGGTCGTGTCACAGCGCGTCATGGTCGGCTTCACCTCCTCAATGAAACCCACGACCATGTGTACGGTGATAACAGACCGACCGGGGATCATAATCAGCACGAACCCAGGGATGAGGATGCTGAATAGGCTAATGGTCTAATCCATCTAGAATTTTAAAGGTGCGAGAAATTGGGATCTCACCCGTGTGTCTTTTGACATAAAATATATCAACATAGGTCAATACAAGTTTAATCGCCTCGACATGTTAAACTTTCATTGTTTCGTGTTGATATAACTGATATCAAATGACATCAGGGTACCATTTTATGTATAATCCAAAATCCTTCTAACGCCGCGATATTGCTGGAATATTGCTAAAAGCGGCTTAAAAGCAAACTCACACACCACCTTTTCAGTTTTTAATCAGTGATAATCTGTGACATGTGTGTATAAAGTACTGCTAACCAGCTTTAGTGGCAGAGAATTTTCTGATGAAATGATTCTGACTTCATGGTCACCGATGAAATCACAATGGTCTGCAAATAATTGTGATGCAATTTCTTTGCAGCCATATATCTCCTTGGCGACATCGCTTGATCTCACCCAAGCCAAATATCCCGTGTAAGCCAGATTTGGATGAAAACTTGGAGATATTCGTTGAGTGTACAAAGTTACAAAGTTTATGAAAGGATGTATTGCTTTATTCGAAGTAAGACATATTCGTATTTTGGTGGAGTATGAAGAAATATCTGGTGACTCCACATTGATATAGATACAAGATTCCTAATAGCGCCGTTAAACCATATTCACCCACAATGAGGTTAAGAATATGCACACATCTACTTATAAAATACAAACATTTATCAGTTATCTGTGCTAGGATACACAGAGAAAACACAGCTGAGGAGCACATAGTGATCCTACAATCTTGCACAAAACAATATCCCTGCGTCAAAAAAGGGATTTTACGCCTGAGTACCAAACTGACAAATTAAACTGCCGCCGGCCTATATTCCACGCTTATCGGAAGCTGCACAGCCGATACATGTTTTTGAAAGACACGAAGTCGGTCAAAGAACATTGTGTTGTTACATGGCCTTTTTTGGAAGAGAAAAACAAATTTCCTTTGAACATCGCTTAAAGGCGTAACGTAAATAGCACTGAGTAGACTAAGCTTACTCTTCGCCCCTATGAAATGACCATGCGAAATATTCGTGAAATTGCTTCCGTAAATAGATCATCTATTAGACGTCGTGAAGTGGCCCTTTGTAGTGGGTAGATCAGTGTGCCATATAACATGGGATGGGGACTGTGGCATCCTTGTATTACAGCTGCAGCAACCGTCTCATGCCGTAATTAGGCTTCATGGCAGTATTTTTTTAAAGTCGGATCGTGTTTTTAACAAACTACACGTAAATACTTAAACAGAATAATAAGGTATGTCATATTTTAGAGAGAAACGTAGCAATATGTTTTTCCAATTCCGAAGTTTTGACATAACATAATCTGGCTGCAATCAATCAGTGTCAAAACAGTCTTAAGCAAAAACGGAAATGACGTCTTCCTACGCATGTGCAATAGACACATGTTTGGGATATTAGGGAAAAGCATACAGCTTTGTCATATTGTTATATTTACTAGTTAAAGACATATGCCCATAAGTAAAACATAAATTACAAACAGATTTAAGTTGGTTCAATCCGACCATCAGTCCCCGAACAGTTTAACACTCTGGATGCCGAGTGAATTTCATCACACACATTTTTTAAAGATCTGAAAAGTGAACTGTGTGCAAGAATTACGGTCACGTGGCATTGGGTCTACCTTTGACTTTAAACTTAATCATGGATGTAGAAATTTAAATTTCCCATTTGATACTGTACAATTAACTGCAAATATTAAACTTGTTTGAAAAACAGACAGTGACAAGTCACTGTGTTATCCGAGATGTTCTTATTCGTTAAAAACAAACAAATGTCACTTTTATGAAAGTACTGTAAGACGAATTGATTTATTTAACAGCTTTACGGAAACTGACGCGACGTTATCGCTCTTTCGCCTCACCTTTACGGAAACTGACGCGACGTTATCGCTCTTTCGCCTAACCTTTACGGAAACTGACGCGACGTTATCGCTCTTTCGCCTCACCTTTACGGAAACTGTGTTTTACGTCGCGATTATTGCACTTATATAGCGACGTGCATGCACGTGTGTGTGTGGCTGCTTGTACTAGTCCGGACTGATGCCGATTTATAATGCTAGCACACTGAGATACCATGCCGCAGTTTAACATGAATACCCCACTCAGACACAGTATACTGACTCCGAGCCGACCAGTCCTTGTTTTAGCCCCTTAATGCCGAGCGCCAGACAGGGTAACAACAAATACCATCTTTTAACGTCTTTTGGTATGGCGCGGCCGGGGATCGAACCCCGGACCTTCCGCTCTCCGGGCGGACGCTCTACCACAAGAGCACGGAGGCGGCCTAAAACAATATATATAACACTGATTCGTATCCTTATGTATGACGGTATGCATGCGATATGAAACATAGCTTTCATAAATGACGAAAAAAAAATTTCCTCTATGACGTCTAAAGACGAATGTGAGGTATACACGCCACAAATGTAAAGGGGCATAACTCCGCTACGTTTAGAACTATTCCTTTCTAACTCCTCTCAGTTGGCGAGAACTGCTTGGGATAACAACAATATATTTACGTAGTGTTCTGATGAATCAATCTATTCTAGCACAAATATTGATATTGAACCATACACGTTTTGGTACGTCGTCAAAATTCATACGAAATGGGGATATTGTTCCACATACGAAAAGAAGTAGATCTAATAGAGAAATGGATGACCCTATCTTACATGTACATCTGTCTCTAGATTCCCGCATTTCCCAGAGCCTGTCAGTGTAATTTGACTCACGTGGCACCATTATTAATAGCGTACTAGCCTTAATATCAAAATGGGGGCGGTCGGGTAGCCTAGTGGTTAAAGCGTTCGCTCGTCACGCCGAAGACCCGGGTTCGATTCCCGACATCGGTACAATGTGTGAAGCCCATTTACGGTGTCCCCCGCCGTGATATTGCTGGAATATTGCTAATAGCGGCGTAAAACCATACTCACTCACTAATATCAAAATAAAGAGGATATTTCATGTGTCAAGGGGAAATACCATGGTTCTCTCATCGAGTGACCGGTGAAGGAGATTTTTCACGAGACACATGGACTCTCCTATTATCAAAGGGCTGTTTAAACAAACCCACTCACTTATAATAATAAGTGAAATCAGGCTTACTAGAGGCATTGTTAGTGCGTAACTATTCAAATATAGACATGTACCGTGTTGGCCTTAAGGTCAATCAAAAATATTTCATAATCAAACGTACCAAAATTGACAAAAAATAGGTTTTTCCTTTTCGTTTTTATTATTTGTTTTGCTGTGCCAAGCGAAAAACATTCTCAAACCAACTGTACGATGACCAAACACAATGTATATAGTTTCGCTAGTATCGACATTTTCTGTCGAAACTTTTGTCATGATCTGGAGGTTCATGAATATCCGGAATACGATCAGTGGCCATCGACCGTACCTTTCATTGCCACAATCAATTCCAGATATTTACTGTACAAGTATAAGATTCGATAAAGGAGAATGCAGAATTTTGTTTTTATAAACTGATATCGATCTGTTTCGTGAAAGCTCTAAATAAACATCAATATATGTCATAAAAGATGGAGATAATGGACTTATTAAATCAAATCTCTGAAGCTTAAAACATGTGTGATGGACAAACAAACATAAAACCATTAAAAAGCCTGCTGTTCTAATGGCATCACACGAAACCGGACGCACCCAGCGGAGATTACTTACGAAATAAACCCGTATCTATTAGATGGAGTTATGCGTGGTTAATTCGTTCAATACCTGTAGACAGAAATAACATAGTAAAACGATGGCCGTTTGTTCAAAAAACTACTTTGCAAAACGCTATGGATACAGATGACCCGTTCGTGTAACCTATCCATCGATAACCCGTTAATCTTAGACATGTCTATGTGCAATACATGTCTATCTAACATATTTGTGGGTCTTAAACAACTGATGTACATTTTTTTCATGATAAACACCGTTATATGTTGCCAATGCTCAAACGTTTCTGTTTGTTTGTTTGTTTGTTGTTTAACGCCGCACTCAGCAATATTCCAGCTATATGACGGCGGTCTGTAAATAATCGAGTCTGGACCAGACAATCCAGTGATTGACATCATGAGCATTGATCCACGCAATTGGGATCGATGACATCAAACGTTTCTGAATAATACAGACCAATGCATGCCTTTGTCAACTTGAGCAGCAAAATCAAGCAATTAGATATTCTTTGCCATCTCTCACAAGTACATAAAATACCATACGTCCTTTGTGTTATTTGAATAAGTTTACTTTCACTTTAATTACATTCTGGCAAATATGGACGTGTTTCTGGAAGGCCTCTTCCTATAAGGATCAAAGTGTTTGTTGACCAAAAAATCAATTTTCAGTTTTAATCACGGACCTTGAGCCTTTCACCAGAAGGCTTACTTAACACAAAAAAAGTTTCCTCCGTAATGATAATTCAACACGACACCTTGGCTTTTATCGTCACGTGAAAGGTTTAAACAAATATTCTTTGCTGCTATAACGAAGGCTGTATGGGTTTTGACAAAAGATGTGAGACATTGTGATCCTTGTGTCAATAATCATTGTGACTTGTGTCTATTTCAGTATTCAGGGCCTTCCTTTCAGCTTCCCGGGGAAGACATGTTCTTTGTTGGATAGTATCTCGGCCGATCTTGTAGCCGATAACAACACTAGACATTGACACTAGCTATATTCTAGTGGTGATACTATGAGTTGGCTTCAACATTGAATAAGTGAGTGAGTGAGTTGGGTTTTACGCCGCTTTTAACAGTATTCCAGTTATATCGCGGCGTGTCAGTTTAATGTGAGAGGAAAGCCCGAAGTGATGCAGGTCTCAGACGTTTACCACTTCGGTGAAACCCACGAGCACGGGTATGGTGCTGACAAACCTAGAAACATAATCGGGGCGAACCGGGATTCGAACCCACAATCATAGGTTTCTGGCGTGCCCAAGAGATGCAACTCTGCACAGCGAATCGCGGCGCCTTAGACGACTGGGCCACCCGTGCCCCTGGCTTCAACATTGAACTCGCGGGGGAGTCGAACCCTGGTCTTCAACGTGATGGGTCAACGCATTAGCCACTGGGCTACCCCATTGACCATAATGAACGTCACTACTTTGGGGGTTTGTATGTATACACTACATTCCTTTATCACCCGTGAATAAACTGCGTGGCAACATAAATCATAAATCCATGGTTGGTGGTGGCTAAAATGCAGCAAACAAGAAATCGTTATTTGATGGTTCTGTATTACATACGGGTATCGTTATATTTTCTGTATTTAGGCGAGTGTTTTCAGTCTGGTGACGTTTTGATAACGTTTGTTACGTAATTCAATTTTCAAGTTATACTATTTTTTGCCCGACAAATAACATAAATCCACTTTTCGGGTGTCGTCGCTATTTATAACCAACCAATCAGGCGACGGCCTGGTTCCAACGAGATGGAAACTAACGAGTTCTCAGACCAATGAGAGCATAGTTTACATCGTACAAGCCGCAATGTGTCTTGCTTCGGCCTCATTTCATTAGCGTACTTAAATTAGAAGACCGCCTCTTTGGTCTAGTGGTAGAGCGTCTGCCCGGAGAGCGGAAGGTCGGGTGTTCGAACCAAAAGACATTGAAACACGGTACTTGGTGTTACCCTGCCTGGCGCTCGGCATCAAGAGGCTAAAAGAACGACTGGTCCGTCAGTATTCTGAGTCTGAGTGGGGTATTAATGTTAAACTGCAGCATGGTTTCTCACTATAAAATCGTCAAGCAGCCACGCACACACACACACACGCACATACACAGTCTACCTAGTTTATAGGCCGTATGTAGTCACGTGTGATGTCCTACAATCACACATACACGTAACATGGGGAAGAGTTCTTTCTTTACAAGTTATGTTTCTTGGTTTGTCAGCACCACAGCTTTAAACGTTTGAGCCTTGCATCACTTCGAGCTTTCCTCCCACATTAAACTGACATACCGTGGTATAACTTGAATATTATTCAATGCGGCGTGAAACACAATTCACTCACTCACTTTACAAGTTAAAAAGAGCATGAAATGAACAACACTAAATGTATGTATGTATGTATGTATGTATGTATGTATGTATGTATGTGTGTGTTTGTTTTTGATTTTGTCTGTTTGTTTTTAACGCCGTACTCAGCAATATTCGAGCTATCTGTAAATAATCGAGTCTGGACCAGACAATCCAGTGATTGACATCATGAGCATCGATCCAGGCAATTGGGATTGATGACATGCATCAAACCAAGTCAGCGAGCCTGACCACCCGATCCCGTTAGTTGCCTCTTACGACAAGCATAGTGTCCTTTTACGGCAAGCATGGGTTGCTGATGACCTATTTTACTACCTCGGATCTTCACGGGTCGTATGTCTGTGAGTGAGTGAGTGGGTTGAGTTTAACTACACTTTGCACCCGCGAATAGTATGCAGCTGGAAAACTTCAGATCCTAATCAGAATAAATCTTGGATTCGAACCCACTATCAACGGGTAGTCGGAATAGAAGAATACATTCTGCTTTCAGCAGAGAATACTTATAAATATACAAATAGTTTTGTCACTTTATTTAATGGATAATAGTAGGCCTGGTGTTTTTGTTAAAAGTCTACGATATTCATCAAAATATGTCTCAGGCCATCCATCTTTTTATGCCTTTCTCATCTCTAACCTCAAACAGCAAGAGAGCGGGCGGGCGAAAAACAAATGCAAATTTAAAAACCAACAACTGATTTTCACTAATTGGTAACTTATTTTTAATGTAATTGTAAAGATGAGAACACTTCATAATAGTCTTTACATTAATGTATGACGTAGATCTTGTCGCTTTGCTTCGGAAATGAATCTTTCATATATATTTTACTGAAGGAAGATCAAGCTGACGTGGATTGTTTATGAGTGTGCAATGATAGGAGAATTTATTGAATTACCACAACGGCGGGGAAAATTGAGATAAGAAAAAAATTATTATTTCCCGTCGGAATGAAAATTCACGGCGAACGGGAACCAGGAATCACTAAAAACATAAGCCCAGCCTTTCAACTTTAACCGATCTCGACAAATAAACCATTTATAGAATATACAAAGACTACACAAGACTGTAACACTTGCAACACTGAATGCGTGCGAGAGGGTATTTTGCTATATTAACATTGCAATAGCCCTTGTACTTTATAACAGTCCTATTACGTTCGTGTAATGTATCTTCAGCGGAAAACGCAATGTCTGCAAGGCAAGGCCAGATTACATTTGCATCTAAATTAACTACCACATCAGAACGTGTTTCAACAAAAGGTCGCTTGGAAAACACACGAAGTCACCTTCGTCCTGGGGGCAAAAGTAATTGTCTTTTATTGCAGTCTTTGTGCTCTGGCAAAACCAGCCCTCGGCCTTAGTGCTGATAACATGGACAACACAGGCAAATCGCTCAGAGATTCGTTTATAATCCATCATCGATCTTTTCTCAACAAACTTCGTGATCCTGAAAATGTTTCTTGCATCCAGGATAGTAGGTTGTGGAGGATGTACACTGTAGCATTGCTGTCTCATTTTCCCGTGCTAAGATACTTTAGGAAGATCTTAACCATTTACTGGAGGCAGATTTAAGATAATATTTGATGTTAGATTGGAGCTGATGAGGGTGATGGCAACACATCAGATATGAGGCTTTAAGATGATCCGAGTTTTAACCCGAATAATACGTTATCTTTTAAATCCGTTTAAATCCTGTAAAAGGGAAAATGTCATGTTTTATATTATTTCTAGAAGTTTAACAATATTGTATCTGTATTAAATAAGACTGAAGTATTTGTTATAAACACAAATCTTATTGATTGAGTGGTTGGTAGTAGAACCTTCGTATTCCGGACCCCGTTAATCAGGAAACCCCGCAATACGGACGACTAACGTTCATATAAAATTAAAAGGGCAATGCGTCTTCTATAATCGTGAATCCAGAACAGAACCTTTTAATGCGATTTCACCCGGAACTGTTAATGACGCACAAACTGTCTTTCTGACCATTCCACAATCTATTTACCCATGGGATACAGGAGGCTGTTGCGTGACAGGCTCCACGTTAGTTCCAGGACAAACAGGCCCCTAAGTATTATTGTGTTCGAGTCGACGTGGATATGTGGCTGTATGCACGCTTTTATAGAAACAGTGGGAACAATGAAACATGATGTTCGAGTTTATAGGGACCACATAGTGGCATTGGTACTTCGTTCTGACGCTCATCACTTTAAATTTAACATTGAGATGAGATGATCTACTCTGCAACAGTCAGACACGCATTGACTCGTGTCTTGACGTTGTTCAAAGTTTTTTTGAAATGGATACAAATTGGCAATCCCTGCAAGATTTATTCAAGTCGTTAAAACACCACTTTGTCTTCTCACTTTGTTTATAAGGGACGGTGGGGTAGCCTAGTGGTTAAAGTGCTCGCTCGTCGCGCCGGAGACCAGAGTTTGATTCCCACATGCTACGATGTTTGAATCAAGTTCTGGTGTCCTCCGCCGTAATGGAATATTGCTAAAAGCGACGTAAAAAACATACTCAATGACTCACAAATTAATTATTAATATAATGTAATTAAAATGAAGCATATACTTTTCACCTTGTTGTAGAAATATAATTTCTGGGTATTACAAATGATGCTAATTACAACGTTTAAGAGGGCGACGGGGTGGTCTGGTGCATATAGGCCACTATTCGTTATCTTAGACTTAATCTGTCGGATATCGTCTTAATCAGTACCCGTTAAATGAGCAAATGTAATAATTATGTGTGTAAAATATCCAGCTTCTAATAGGTAGTCTGATAGCCACGAAAGGGCTGAAATAGTGCCCATGTGACCTTAAATATAAACTCACTCAGTCAGGTAGTCGGGTATTCCGAGCATATTGTATATCTGAGCTGGAAACTCCGCACATCGTTGTGTTTGTGATGTCTAGCAGGTATTGCGCTCATTATTTTTTTTAATTTTTATTGTTTAAATGTTGTGTATTACATGTTTCTGAACAGTGATGCTGATGCTGATGCTGTCCATCATTCCCCCAAAAGCAAAATTCCTCAAGACAGCATGATGTCAAATTCATAACATCAAGAGTTTAAAACTCGTTATACATTTTTAAGTTCTTCTCTTTATCCGTCTGTTGAGCTATAACAGCGATACAACTACCGCTGTACAAGTATTCACCATCGCAATGCTGGGAGTTTATGTGCACGTGTCCCCTTGGGAAATGAGACGAAAAACACAACGAAATGAGCAAAGTTAATTGCCTTAATTATTTATGAAACGGGAAAATCATAGTTTTCAGAATCGTTTGTGCATACGTACTGAGGCGGGCGAATGGGTGGATGAAGATGTATTCTGTTGCTTATAACGCGGCGATAGTGCGGAGCCAGTGAAGGAAGGGGAAGACGTGCGAATAGTATTGGATAAATATCATTGAAGCATGTGCTGTGTTGTGGTTTTATTCCTCTGTTCACGTCTCTCAACTGTTATTGAATATAATCCACACCGTTTTATTACATCACTGTTTGCAGACAAGTAACTATTTATTTAGATACAAAGTTAATAAACATTTCCAAAATCTAATTTGATAAGTGCTGTAGTTTTAGCTGAAAGTCTCTTTTTGAAAAAAACGTCACCTAATATTGTGCTTCCGAATACGCTTCAAACAAACCTATGAATATTGGACAAGATAAAGTTAATAACTGTTCAAAAATCTCCTTTAATAAGAACGTCGAAATCCTCTATGTGCTATCGTATGCAGTTTGCTGATAAGACGCCATTCTTCTAATCTGTGGAATAAACCCCCGGGGGATATTAGCGTCGTTGCCTCGATGCTCTCCTATAATAAGTCGGTCCAGTTCAGGGCTCTCAAATTAGATTCTGTTATGCGTTAATGACCGCTGGTTATCAGTGTCATTGACATATTAGGGCCCTCTTGACCACTTCCATTGACCAGTGTGTGTGGCATCACAGAAGCAGCGTTGTCCGTAGCTTGAGGGACAGGTCAGTGATAAAGCCGTCGGTGTCATCTGTGGCGGCATTGATGAAATCGCCTTAACTCACAGACTCCTTTGGACCACCAGACAGCATCATTGAGGAGGAAGTGGTCATTTGCTGTGGTCAAATTATACACAGGGGTCATCGCATAGGCGTCTTTTCACGACTGTAAAATTAGACCACTTTTATTATTGTGTTAACTGGAAAGGAATTACTGATTGGTGTGCTACAAGGAGAATCTGGCCCTGGTGTCTTTTGATATCAAATATATCTACATGAGTCGATATTATGGTAAACGTGGCTTGTCGATGAGTTAAATACTTAATCGACGAGACTGGGAATATGTAAGATCGATAGACTCAAGAGCGTGAGGTTCTATTTATCATCAAAAATTATTCTTCCAAGTTTTTTAATTTGAACATAGTGCTAAATGTACAGCTTACCAGTTTCAGTGGCGGGGGGTGGGGGGGGGGGGGGGGGGGTGGGGGTGTCAGTGATGTCATGGTAACCAATCACTATGATCTGCAAAGCATTGTCGTGCAATTATATTGCAGCGATATATCCTTGGAAATATCGCTTGAATTCACTCAAGCCATAATTCTTGTGGAGGCAAGGTTTGGATTTTCACTCGAATGTAATTGGTTAATCAGAAGATTCAAATGCATTTGAGAGAAACAATCAGCACTTACGGTAGCATTGCGCGAAGTCCATGCAGAGTGATCCCGACCAATATACTTAAGCATCAACTATATGTAATGCTTGTTAAAATAATGTCAAATAAATGATTTTTGAAAGAAATTGAGAATGTTTGGTTTATAACATGTCTAAGAACTTTAATTTATTGTACATTGGGAACATCTAACCCAACTATATTCATCACTTGATTCACATTTAATTCAACTGCATTCAGCACTTTTGAATTTACATGAGCATTAACAAACGCATTCTTAGATGTCTTATCGTCTCCAGTAAGTATTTGTCTGATCAATAGACGTGGTTGTAACACCGTTGGCTCTTTACTGATAATGAGCTCGGCGTTTACGGGATTTTATCAATAGTCCAGGGGCGTGGACACAAATACTGAGCATTGTACTATTTAATATAGACCTGAAAAATAGGTACAAACCCCTTGCACCCATGAAGACCCGGCGTAGATTAGGTCTTCAGCAACTCATGCTTGCCGTGAGAGGCAACTAACGGGATCGAGTGGTCAGGCTCGCTGACTTGGTGGAAGCATTTCATCATATCCCAATTGCGGGGATCGATGCTCATGATGTCAATCACTGGATTGTCTGGTCCAGAGCGCCGTCATATAGCTGGAATATTGCTGAGTGCGGTGTTAAACAACAAACACACAAACCGCTTGTAGTGTATTTCCATCTAAAACATATCGTGGGCAACGATCCACGTCGTCGGGGTATGACCACACGCCATCAACCAAGACACCGAGCCTGACCACCCGATCCATTTGGTCGCCTCTTACGACCAGCATAGGTTCTGCGGACCAATTCCATCTCGTGATCCCCACATGGTTCGTATCCTGTATTTACTCTCGGACATAAACCTACTCATATTGAGAAACAAAAATCCAAATCCATTATCCAAAGACGTTTTGTGTTTCCCTGGCAACAGTTATTTGGGTACACTTTCAACTTCATCCTCTGCTGATTGACATCAACTGATGTGACCCAGTGTGCCAGACATGTTATCCGGTTTAGAATTTACCTTCAGCAACCGATGCGTGTATGAGGCGAGAGACGGGATCGGGTCGTCAGGATCGGGGACTTCGTTGATACATAGAAAATCTCACCCGAGTGTCTTTTGATATCAAATACATCAACACGAGTTGATAAAAGTGGAAAAATTCCGAGGCTTGCTACTTTTTCAATTTGTAGACAGTAATAAGCAGTGTCTTCAGTGTAAAAAGTACTGCAAACAGCTTCAGTAGCAGAGCCATTAGTGATGTCATTTGATTGTGACGTCATGGTAACAGTGACGTCACAATGGTCTGCAAAGCATTGTTATGTAATTTCATTGCAGCGATATCTGCAGTGTAGATAACGCTTGATCTCATCCAAGCGATATCTCCTGTGGGAGCCAGTTTTGGGTGATAAATGTCATTGTATCGTGTGTAGATCGATGCTCATGATGTCAATCACTGGATTGTCTGTCCAGACTCGAAGATTTACAGATTTGACATAATCTTAGTTTTGTCAATGCTTATTCACTGTTGCATTTATTTGGCTCTCAGAAGGCTGGTTGGTTTGTAGTTTAGCGCCGCACTGAGCAATATTCCAGCTATATGACGGCGGTCTGTAAATAATCAAATCTGGACCAGACAATCCAGTGATTAACATCATGATCATCGATCCACCCAAGTCAGCGAGCCTGACCACCCGATCCCGTTAGTCGCCTCTTACAAGCATAGTCGCCTTTTACGCCAGGCATGGGTTGTTGAAAACCAACATGTATTCTACCCCGGACCTTCACGGATCCTATGTGTATTGCAGGAATGGTAAGAAGCGAAAACCTTCTATGTCAGCATATTGCAAGTCGCAGATATAAATACAAATCGGTAGCAGGAGTGTATAGAGCAAATGATGTTCATACAGTGTCACATATCAGAGGATTCCTGCGAGCAAACAACATGTCTATAAAACTGATCATGACAGACTCTCCATTGTTAACAACCTGCAAACACATTAAGCTGCATGATCTCGTCTTTGAAACTGACGTGTAATATCAGTAAATCTATGGATGTAGAAATATCATTGTTTCTATTAACCAATATACATGCCGTTTCACGATGTTTCATGCCATTCACAGCAAATCTCAAATAACTATGGAATTCAATAAAAATGCCTATTTGTTTGATACATCTCTTAAAATACAAGAAAGTCGTCTGTAATGAAGGCCGGAATATGGTTTATTAGTTGTTTTTCACAAACTATAATTCTGCGAGTGTAAATGAATAACTTGATGATTGCCTATTATATGTGTTTATGGTTGTTCAGAGAAAATATCACAAGTATTACATATTATAAACTGCGGGCAAAAGAAGGTTTACACCCATATTTTATGATGCCTAATAATGAAGCATACAAGAAATGGTTATTCGATGGTGATGTATTTTGTACGGATGTCATGGTCGGGGTTTGGACTTGAAGTTTGCATTGTTTCGGCGACTGTTTTCAGCTTAGTAACGTTTTTATTAAAGGTATATTTAACAAAAAATTAAATCCAATTTTCAAGTTATACTTTTTTTCCTCGTGGTTTACATTTCTTTAGTTTCAAATTCCAAAAGTTCCAACTTGTGGTACTCTCACACAACGGTCCCATATAACGTACTGTCAGAACAGAAATGTTCACCTTAATTGAAATTTGAGTAACATTTCATATGAGCCAATTTTCCTTTTTAGCCCTTCATGATGGAAAGCAAAAACAAATATTTGAGCACATTTCAATCCATTGCAATGGTAACTGTCATGGTTTCGCTGCGAATACCTGGCGCCAGTACATTCCCCAGGGCTTTTGGTCTTATAGAAATTTCTGAAGCGAACTCGCCACCGCATCAAAAAGGTTTTGAAAATGTCATTGCGGCTAATAGGGTTGATACGATGTAACGCTGTGTTCTCCTTCTTTACCTTGTCAAGCTGGATTGATTTCCATGGGGATGAGTAATCACTAATTGGAGCCGTAGCCTTTAAGACAAGCTTGTATAGTTATATAGGTTGGAATCTGTCCGCGCAAGTAGGATCTCTTGTTGAACGATTGCTAAGTACCATCTGAGTGCGATTCTGGTCGAGGTGGACTTACAGGCATCTGTTCGAATAATGTAAATAGGTGCTACACCTATCTGTTGTCAGAGATGGCTACTGTTTCAGGGTGTGACCAACTTGTTAAGATATTTGGCTTGTGATTGTCGTGACCCACATATGATGTGTGCGATGATTCTGGTCGATGAGCCATTGTCAGTGCATATTTATTGTCGTCGATGGAGTAGTAGTTTGTTTGTTTGTTGTTTAACGACGCACTTAGCAATATTCCAGCTATATAACGGCGGTCTGGAAATAATCGAGTCTGAACCAGACCGTGTTAATTCAATGACAAGATGTGCTACTCAGCAGATGTTAAACAGTTGATGTTGAATGTGTATGATTTCTTTAGAAGTGAAGCAGAAAGAGCAAAGCCTTTTTATGCAATTAATAAAATCTTGAAACGAGCTTCAAAAGCGTTTGGTATGTCCCCTCAGAAACTTAAAAATGTTGTTAGTCGACGAGATACAAATAGCCAGGCCAAGGAGGTACACATATAGGGAACATGTCAAAACCACGCAAGGTTGATAAATTAGACAGTTTTCAGAGGGATCAAGTCAGACGTGCAATTGTTAAACTGCACTCAGAATATAAGTACCTGTCCCTAAGAATTTTGAAGAGACACCTTGAAACTGACCATGATTTACGTGTTACAAAGTACAAACTATGGCAGCTGTTGTATACATTTGGTTACAAATACAAAAAGATAACTGGAGAAAATAGTGCTGTGTTGTGTGAACGGTCTGACATTGTTCGTCTCCGAAATCATTACCTTCGTACCATCAAGCAGAAACGTGAAGAAGGATATGAGCCCGTCTTCTTAGATGAGACATGGGTAAATGCGTCACACACAGCCAGCAGTCAGTGGGTACCCAGTGGTGACTGTAAGGAGTCTGGTAGAAAGTTACCAATGGGAAAGGGTGAAAGACTCATAGTTCTCCATACTGGTTCTGTTAGTCAGGGTTTTCTCCCAGACTGTGACCTCGTCTTTAGAGCCAAGGCCAAAGACAACAGGGACTACCACACAGACATGAACGGCAATGTATTTCTGGAGTAGATGAAAGATAAATTAGTCCCTGATATGCCTACCAAGTCTCTCATTGTCATGGACAATGCACCGTATCATAGTGTGCAGGATCCAGAAAGCAAGACTCCAACCTCTAATAACCGTCAAGGAGACATGGTTACTTGGCTGCAACGGAGGAACATTACCTTTCCTTATCGAGCTACGAAACCACAGCTCTATGAAATCATTAAAACTATGAAACCTGACCCCCTGTATAAAGTTGACAGTTACATCAAGGGTCAGGGTCACGCTGTCTTACGACTGCCACCTTATCACTGCGACCTGAATCCAATCGAGTTGGTATGGGGCATCGTCAAGGGTGACGTTGGACGATCGAACACAACGTTCAAATTACGAGACGTTGAACAACTCGTAAAGGAATCCCTTGGTCGGGTAACAGTAGAAACATGGAGGCGTTGTGTGGCCACAGTCGTTGACGAGATAGAGCCACGTTATTGGTCACGAGATGGACTACGGCCAGCAACAGTCCCACCTATAATAGTAGCAGTCGGTTCAGGCACCAGCAGTTCCGACGACGAGATCTATGGCATGAGCGAGTCAGATTGCGACTGAAATTATCATGAGACGGCCCCTCTAACGCTCTGTCATTTCCCCTACCACAGAACGTGCAGTACATGCGTGCTTGCGTTGTGCCTTCCACGGTTTGTCCCCCCTACGTGTCATGTACACATTTCTATACAAAAGTACATGATAGTTTCTTAAAGAACTTCATCCGTCATGGGTCTTAAAATAAACAAAATTCAGATTTTGTTGGGTACAGGGTATTCATGGTCAAGTACCGTATTGATGTTTCAAACACTTTTCTGGATTTCGAGTTATTTTGCAATTCATCGTTCTCATTTGGAGTCAAACGGACTGTAGTCCGGACTGATGCCGATTTATTGTGTGCTAGCTCACTGAGATACTATGCCGCAGTTTAACATGAATACCCCACTCAGACACAGTATACTGACTCCGAGCCGACCAGTCCTTGTTTTAGCCCCTAAATGCCGAGAGCCAGGCGGGGTAACAACAAGTTCCATCTTTCAACGTCTTTTAGTATGACGCGGCCAGGGATCGAACCCCGGACCTTCCGCTCTCTGGGCGGACGCTCTACCACTAGAAGGGGCACGGGTGGCCCAGTCGTCTAAGGCGCCGCGATTCGCTGTGCAGAGTTGCGTCCCTTAGGCACGCCAGAAACCTATGATTGTGGGTTCGAATCCCGGTTTGCCCCAATTATGTTTCTAGGTTTGTCAGCACCATACCCGTGCTCGTGGGTTTCACCGAAGTGGTAAACGTCTGAGACCTGCATCACTTCGGGCTTTCCTCCCACATTAAGCTGACACGCCGTGATATAACTGGAATAATGTTAAAAGCGGCGTTAAACCCAACTCACTCACTCACTCTACCACTAGACCACGGAGGCGGTTACAGCAAGAATGGAGTAGTAGTAGTAGTAGTAGTAGTAGTAGTAGTAGTAGTAGTAGTAGTAGTAGTAGTAGTAGCAGTAGTTCATAGAGCCTTAGGCGACAGGGCCATCCGAGCCCCTATTACAAAATTAGTAGTGGCACTGCCGTACAGGTATATGTAGACGCTCTAAAAAGCAGTTTCAAGTCCATAATAGAACCTCTTCAAACCAACTCATTAAAACCTACCTTTATGTTCACAAGGACATGATAATAGAAAATCATTATGTGTTACAGACACATCGATGTCTTTGTCACTTAAAATATCAGACAAGTAATTTCTATTACAAGCAGTACACACATTCTCACTGTAGAAATTTGCAAAGCTGCTCTATTTACTCTCGCTAACATGAAATATCTCCAAGGCTTTAGCAGCACTCCTGAATGATACGCCCCACACAGCAGGCAAATAGCGAGAGTGGATGCTACCGGTAGAGCAGGCAATGCTTACCCTTTTCGCGAACACCTCTTGTCATCACCGACTTTCAGTGATCCATTCATATAATGTTCACCACTATTTTGCCTCTTATCCCCAATGGAATCTGTTTGAGCAGATAATGGAGACTGATTGTTCTCTGACATTGACGTTTTATATTTACATTTAGATGGTAATGCACATCACGGAGATTTTTTATCCTCACGTTGGATCTAATTGTACAAAATTGTTTCACAACTGCGCAAGTTAAGCTCGTATGCACTTATTAGCATGCATTTAACCATCCCAGAAGATGTATATATTCATAATTGAATTGCAACAGATTGTCTCCAGGCATAATCGATCGACTTTGTGGTTACCGGACTACACTCCGTGATAATAAAGTGAGTGAATGATTTTGGTTTTACGCCGCTTTTAGTGAGTGAGTGGTTTTAAGCCGCTTTTTGCAATATTCCAGCAAAATCACGGCGGGGGACACGAGAAATGGGCTTCACACATTGTACCCATGTCGGGAATCGAACCCTGGTCTTCGGCGTTGAGCGAACGCTTTAACCACTAGGCTACCCGACCGCCCCCCGCTTTTAGTAATATTCCAGCAGTATCATGGCGGGTGATAACATAGGTTATGTATTGCGTCAAAGCCTAATTGATATAAGATACCGATCGCAGCGTGTGGCAGTATATTCGGATCCTGAAACAATGCTTGGACAAGTAATAAGTGTACCAATATAACCTCATGTGCTTTTTATGAATTTATCCTGGAACCTAAACTGCCGGGCAAATGGTATACATTTTAAAATTGGATTAGTCCCCAAAATTACAAACGTTATCTAAAAAGTACTAGATCGAAAACAGTCGCCGAAACATTGCAAACGTAAGGTTCAAAACACAAATATGATCCAAGTTTTGAATACATCACCTTTGAAAAACCATATTTTGTTTGTTTCACTATTTGCCACCATCAAACATTGGAGTATTTTCTTTTTGTTCCCCTTGGCTCAGCAACAGTTGATCACAATGGTATTCTAATACAGCGAGTTTTCACTAAGTTGTAGGTCCTGTCAGTAAGGTCATCCGCAGTTCGAGAGAAGCGAAGTACCATTGCTTCACCATGCACGACAATGTTTGATCGGATGTGTCGAACTGCATCTTTAATTAAGAAAATTCAGCAATAGGAACGCCGTCCCTTAGAATGGACACGTACTGTTAATGTTGAAAAATTCATAATGAATTCGAAACAGTTACCAAACCACTACAAAATATGCAGTACAAATAGATTGGGACAGATCCTCTTTTGTAAAAATCCTGACAAACGTAACATACTTTACAAGAAGAACTTTTATTAAAGGCGGATTTAATTACTGAAAGAAAAGCATATTTTCATTCATACATGTTTTGACTCGTATGGTGATGAGAAACTTCAAAGCATTAATTGCCTAATAGCATGTTTGTACTTAAGGGATCAAACAGGGGAAAGGGCAGAAAGTGAACTTCTATCCGGCAGCAACAAACGCCTTGTTGACACACAGTTTACACAAACACTTATCTCACGTCTACCAACACGACATCATGTACGTGCTTTACCTCGCTATTGACAAACCAACATCATCGTCAGCTTGTAGCAACCGCGTTTGTTCCGTTGCCCCAATCAATGATAAGCAGGTAAATTACATTATTTACTTGGGTTGTGCGTGCTGGTGGCACAAAAAACAAACTGAAAACGCCCAGGTTCCAACGATCGTAGTTCCTGACATTTTGCTCATACAATCTCGTTATTGATTCCAAAGTTACTTTACTACATGGGTGTTAAGCATCATTTGGATTTTTTGCAAATCATCTGACGTGTCCCTTTATCCGTTGATCTCTGCAGTCATATTACTATCGAATTCTCACCTTGAACAAAATGTTATATAAACTGTAATTTATTAATTTACAAATGATAAATCAATATTTATATAACTTATATACGTTATATTTATTGTTTATGTCCACGCAGCATGTCCACTGGGAATTTACTATTTATCGGGCAGTGGGGTAGTCTGGTGGTGGAGTCGGTCGCCCGTCACGCCGAAGGCCCGGGTTCGGTCATCCAGAGATACACTGTGGGAAGCCCATTCTTGGTGATGGTCTGAATGATGCTAAAAGCTCACCCATGAACTACTATGAAAACACATAATTTACAATCCACTTATTATTGTTTTGTTATTGTTTTCAACATCATCATCATCATCATTAATATTTATCATTATATTCATCATCATTAATATTAATAATATTACCAGTGACAACGTCCGCTGACAAACGGGATCGGGTGGCCTCATCATCATCATCATCATCATTAATATCAAGAATATTACCAGTGACAACATCCGCTGACAAACGGGATCAGGTGGCAAGGCTGGCTGACTTGGGTGATGCATGTCATCGTATCCCAATTGCATACACCATGTAGATCGATGCTAATGATATCAATCACTGGATTGCCTGGTCCAGACTACATTATAAACAGAACGTCGTGAAATAGCTGAAATATTTCTGAGTGCTGTGCTAAACAACAAACAAAAATCCTTCTACGCGCTCGTTTAGTGTTGACGCAATAATAACACAGAAGAGGTCGGATAATTTGACATATAACAAGAAAAAATATCACGAAAATTGATGCACGTGGACTTCCATGTTTTACATTGATGCGTAATTGTTCATTCGCTCACGAATACATGAACAAGTAGGAGACTGTCATTGGTAAAACGTTTCTTCAGATTTTATTGTTTGAGCATGTGGATGTCCTTCGTGGAGGTCCGGGGTAGAAAAGGTCTTCAGCAACCCATGCTTGCCGTAAAAGGAGACTATGCTTGTCGTAGGAGGCGACTAACGGGATCGGGTTGTTGATGCATGTTTTTGCTCGCTGACATGGTTGATGCATGTCATCGATCCCAATTGCGTTGATCGATGTTCATGATGTCAACCACTGGATTGTCTGGTCCAGACGCGTTTATTTACAGACCGCCGTCATGTAGCTTGAATATTGCTGAGTGCGGCGTAAAACAACAAAGCAAGCAACCAACCAACCTTCTGAGAGCCACATACATGTATATCGATAACACGAATCCCACTCACATCCACCCAGATGGAGAAAAGGATCGGTAGTAGGCAGACATACTCTCATGTTAAAATTAGACTTATTATTACTCCCTTGGTATGCCAGTTTTGTATCCCGCTTACATTATGTACAAATCGAATCTAGTAATTATCTAGTGATGTACAATTATGTGTATTGGGAGTGTATTGTACACTGTCCAGATGGAGGACTGGCGCTGAGTATAACATACATCTTCAAGGTAAGCATAGATCATGTCTCATTTAATTCCCAGTTGGACACCACTGGTGAGACAACACGGCGAAGAAACTAACGCAATTTTACTGACTGTTCAACGATAGCAGACATTACCATCTGTGCCTCTTTCATTATTCATCAACTAATCAGAAACGTTATCTACTCGATTCAAAAGTAGGAACACACTAGTGTATGGGACGTTATAACCCAGGTCTACAGAGAAGGGGTCACTTTGTACTCGTAGGTATTTAGCAATATGTACTTTGTGTAGGGTATAACTGACTCTTTTGGCCCGAGGTCTTATATTCAAATAACATCTGACTATAAGTATGTTTCCTTATACAGTAAAGTACGGTTATAACGAACTCAAAGGGACTACTAATTTTAGTTCGTTTTAACCGTAGTTCGTTATAAGCATATATACAGCATAACTACAGCAAATTGTCGGGACCAAAAAAGTAGTTCGTTATATCCGTCAGTTCGTTATAAGCGTGTTCGTTATAACCGTAGTTTACTGTATAAATACTTGTGGGTAATGTGATAAAACAGGAAGAACAGTTACGTTGTCAACGGGTGAATGCACAACCAAAATATACTACGTCAGAAGCAAGAGCAAGAACATTAAGAATTACCGAAGCACATCGTGTGTCACAGCTGTTAAAAACAAGGTTATTGTTTTCGTGCTTTTAGAACTTTAAATTGCTGTTCATAACACTCTTGCGCCCATAAATATTTAGACGAATGTCGGTTACAAGTGACTCTGCAAAGAATATTGTCCTCAATTCTTGCAAAACGGACATCGAGTTCTGGAATGTAGGGCATTGAGCACTAAAATGCAGACATGAGGACAATGAAATCAAACCCCTGACATTGGTTCCTCAGGAATGACTGTCGGCGGACATTGACCACTGGTCATCTCTGTCCAGGAACACTGAGAACTAGGATGTACACTCCCGGACAAAGATTCCCTGTAAACATTGTTCCTCGGACATTGGAAAGAAGACACTGCCAAATACGATAATTAAAGTGTGTGTTAATGATAACATAAGCAAACTGGAAATTTGTTAATGTTGACATAAAGAATTGTCTTAAAGTACATGTATGTTTTTTGCGTTTATGGAGTTAAAATGTAAGAAAACTGGTGTGAAAACTTGCGTAAATATGCTGTGAGTATTTATACCGTATGCACACCGTTTTTTTCACACTTTTGTCCCCATCAACACAAAGAATATTAAGCTAATTCTTAAATAACCAAATATGGAACACTTGACATTTTGGTTTCAGAGGTGGAGGTCTGGCAATCGACCAGAGGACCTAATACGCGGAAAATGGTATAATGTCTTGTTTCATTAATGCCAGACAATGTATGATTGTAACAGTGTATAAATCAAGGTATTTGATTCCATCATTATAACGATGTTACTGTCACGTCTCATAAACAATAGTTGCGGAAACTGACAACTTGATCATTTGGATCGACAATTTGGTTTTGGAATGTCATTTTTCATGGATTTATTGAGCTCTGGAAACACTGGAAAAGCTACTTGGAGAATGGATATTGTGCTCATTTGTTCGAGGCTGCGTTCCCATCATTAGTGGAGATAAAACAACTCCTTGTCTTTTTTTTCTAATTGACTTTGTGGTAAACAACTAACGCGACATATCCCTATATTTGTCATCATCAAGTGGAGCAAACAAGGACATAATCTCTCATCTGTTTCTGTATGTTATGCTACTTTCTGTCCCATCAATATAGCTAGACTGCGGATTGCTGCGGAGTCAAGAAGGGTTTGTGAAAATAATTATGTTATCAAGTAAAAATCACAGTGTGATGCTCTATGGATTCCGTGGGAATCTGATTGACACAACGTCGTATTGTAATTAGCGTTGCACTCAAGAACAATGAGGAATAAATGGGGAAGCCAGCCGTCGGATTTCCCTGCAGTGTTTCCCGGATAGAAAATAATCCCCAAGATAATTGACAGAAATGAACAAATCACTAGCGAATAACAAACATTGTCTGCAGTTGGAGTTTGCGTTTCTTGTGTTTTAACCAGCGAGTGACAAGAGGTCATTTAAAGGGTGATTCTGTACATTTAGGTGTATAGTTTTAACAAACCCCCACCTTTGAAACAAAATGGCAAGTGTTCTTTATTTGTTTTAACAAAACACAGTCAACAAAATCAGGAAAGGTGTTATCGTGTCACCAGATTGTCAGGTCAAGACGAACATTTATAGGCTGCCGTCGTATGTCGGAGTACTGCCGCGCGGCGTTAAGCAACAAACATGTATATCTTTGTATATCTATGTATATAAATTTGTGTGAGTGCCTAACACCTGGTATCATACCTGATTTTAAGTGATCCAATCATGTAGTTTTTTACCACCGTTCTGCCTTTCACGCTCATTGGAATCTGTTTCGGTAGATGATAGAGACTGGCGTGTTCTCTGGCGTTAACGTATATTATATCATTTCAACGTTGATCTTAGATAAGTATGGAGGTATTAATTTGTTCAAGCAAGCAAAAGAAAATAACTTAAACATAAAACTTTTATAAAAAATGTTACCATCCTCAGCTTATCCTTTCGTCAAGGTAATCCTAACAATATTGCTGATGTCGTTATCTGATTTCACTGAATCAGGCCGTTTATTGCACGACGTCGATAGATTTTTTTGCTGTCAAATTTCCAATGCATTTGTCTTTGTTTGTGTTGATTAACATACACAATCCAGAACTATTTTGGATAATTGACATTTAGTGGTTCTGTTTGTACTCTGAAGTCCGGACGCTTGAGGCCCCAGTGAAATAACCCGATTTACCAATCATGGTTCCGGTGTTATGTCACTTTGTCTGCAATGAAACCATGCCAGCAATACACATCGGAAAGAAGGCTGTCCGAATTATAGAGGTTTCACTGTATTATCTATTGCTTTAAGACGCCGGATCTGAACGTGAAAGGTGCTCAAATTAACTGAACGTTTCCTCTGTTCATGGACTGAATCTCAGATTCGCCCTCAATATTGGTTCTTGGATTTTCAGCATCATATCCGTACTGGTTGGAGTCGTTTAATGAGACCAACTGCTCCTATTTGGGCTTTTCTAAAAATGAATAAGGGGCACGGGTGGCCCAGTCGTCTAAGGCGCCGCGATTCGCTGTGCAGAGTTGCGTCCCTTGGGCACGCCAGAAACCTATGATTGTGGGTTCGAATCCCGGTTCGCCCCGATTATGTTTCTAGGTTTGTCAGCACCATACCCGTGCTCGTGGGTTTCATCGAAGTGGTAAACGTCTGAGACCTGCATCACTTCGGGCTTTTCTCCCACAGTAAGCTGACACGCCGTGATATAACTGGAATAATGTTAAAAGCTGCGTAAAACCCAACTCACTCACTCACTATAAAAGAATATGAAATGATAAAGTAATACTTCAAAGCAGCGTTAAACGTCAATCAACTCCGTTATTCTTGTACTTATAAGTTTTAAGTTTTCTCAATCACAAGACATCTAACTAAAAAACAAGTACAAGAGCCATCAGAAATCCGTCATCTTCCAGAAGCATAACACCACCCACAAGGAACTTTTGTCACATATAATCACGAAATGATGGTACCTTGTACAGGCTACATCAATGTACAAATATTTTATTTGCATTCATGTTTCTCGTAATTGCACTTTGAGTCTGCATCTTCTGCCAGACCGAAATTAGTTCCTGGAACTTCAAAGACAACGCTCCAGTTGAGTACACATACTTAGGTTACAATGTAACAACGTCGCTGCAGATTAACAGTGTACATCAAAGTTACCCCATCAGCGAATAATGGCATCAGGAAAATGCATGGCAACATGTGGCCACTGACAACCGAGACAACAGCTATTACGTAGCGGGACGTGCCCGGAGGTGAGAGGCTGGGCAGGCATAATGATATCATCTTACCTCATCGACGAATACTGCACACAGCTAATGCGGCTTAAGTGGTTAGGGAATTGGTCTACTGTGGGGGAGTATGTGTCTACACCACAATTTGCTATGGTGGCCAGGGTAACTGGTTGGTTGTTAGTTGTTGGTTGTTGGTTGTTTCACGCCGCACTCAGCAATATTCAAGCTATATGACATCAGTGATTTTGTAATAAAACCGGATTGGGTAGTCATCCATTAAATCGAGAATCGAACCCGGCCCTGCTTAGCAAGCGCTTTCACCACTGGACAAACTGGATCAAGCCGATTTTGCTCATTTGTTTATTTGTTTGTTGTTTAACACTACACTCAGCAATATTCCAGCTATATGATACCCGTGAAGATCCGGGGTAGAATAGGTCTTCAGCAACCCATGCTTGCCGTAAAAGGCGACTTTGCTTGTCGCAAAAGGCGACTAACGGGATCGGGTGGTCAAGCTCGCTGACTTGGTTGATGCATGTCATCAATCACAATTGCATGGATCGATGCACATGATATCAATCCCTGGATTGTCTGGTCCAGACTCGATTATTTACAGACCGCCGTCATATAGCTGGAATATTGCTGAGTACGGTGTAAAACAACAAACCAACCAACCAACCAGCTATATGACGGTGGTCAGTGAATAATCGATCTGGGCCAGACGATCCAGTGGTTGATATCATGAGCATCGATCCATGCAACTTACGAGGACGATGACATGCATCAACCAAGTCAGCGAGCCTTACCACTCGATCCCGTTAGTCGCTTCTCACGGCAAGCATGAGTTACTGAAGACCTATTCTACCCCGGATGTTCATGGGTGCAAGCAGGTTGTACCTATTTTTCAGGTTTATTTTAAATAGTACATTGATACAATGCTCAGTAATTGTGTCCTCGCCCCTGGACTATTGATAAAAAACAGTAAACGCCGAGCTCATTATCAGTAAACCGCTAACGGTGGTACAACAGCGTCTATTGATCAGACAAATACTCACTGGAGACAATAAGACATCTAAGAATGCGTTTTTTAATGCTCAGTTGAATTAAAAAATGAATTAGATGTGAATTTAGTGATGAATTTAGTTGGGTTAGATGTGCCCCATGTACAATAAATTAAAGTTCTTAAGTATATTATAAAAAAATTCTCGATTTCTTTCAAAAATCTTTTTTTTTTACATTATTTTAACAATCATTACATATAGTTGATACTTAAGTATATTGGTCGGGATCACTCTGCATTGACTTCGCGCAATGCTACCGTAAGTGCAGATTGTTTCTCTCAAATGCATTTGAAACTTTTGATTAACCAATAACATTCGAGTGAAAAGAAGTAAAAATCCAAACCTTGCCTCCAAAAGAGTTATCGCATGTGTTGCTGAAGACAATTTCTAACCCGGTTCTTCACGGGTCGGATTAAACTGAGACATTATTCTGTGTCTGAAGCCCCTTTCAAACATATTACCCATTCCCACACGTGTGCACTTCGGGAGGACTCTTGGTACCTATGCTTGTCCTCACCAACTCCTGCTGGTCGGAAGAGGTAACTAGCCAGGCTCGGTGATTGGTTGATTGCGTGTCATAGTAACCCAACGAAGTGGACTGTTGCTCATAATATCAATTACTGGATTGTCTGGTCCAGACATGCTTATTTACAAGTCGTACAGATTGAATATTGCTGAGTGCACCGTTAAAATACAAACAAAACAAATACATTAAAATATCCATCCTAGTGCTAAGACATTTATAAATATCCAAGTGAACTCTTTAGAAACGGTCTGGAAAAAAGGTCCGGAATTATCAATTCCATTCTCGCCAATAAAGTCTGGATAACGTTGAGATTAAAGATGCTGGCAGTGAAACCGCGATGTTCAAAGTACATTTACACATTAAATATCAGAAAGTCCCGATCATAAAAGCAAAAACTGGTTCTCGACATCTATGCAATCTGCCTTGGAGGATGATAACAATAAGTTATATATTCGCATGATGGGGTATTCTAATCCCAGCAGGGACGGTCGGGTAGCCTAGTGGTTAAAGCGTTCGCTCGTCACGACGAAGACCCGGGTTCGATTCTCGACGTGGATACAATGTGTGAAGCCCATTTCTGGTGTCCCCCGCCGTGATATTGCTGGAATATTGCTAAAAGCGGCGTAAAACCATACTCAATCACTCACTCACTCTAATCCCAGCTCACGAACAGCTGTAAGGACAAATAGAGAGCTTATACTGTAATAGTCGTAACTAGTGATCTAACACACCAACCAAAAGATATTATAATCTATGTCGTTGCCTGTTGCTTCATAAAGTGTACATGGGGAAGCCGACAAGGATATTATATTTAACCCTTGCCATTCTGCAATGATGCACATTCGAACATCCTCAGGCAAGACCGTTTTTGGGTTTACGAGTTTGATGGCGACACATTTGGTCGGTAGGTCGAAAAAATAATAACATGCATTGTTCTGTTTTTTTTAAACATCTCAAAATTTGTTTTGGATAGGCTGGTGATTTGGTTTATCGTGGTCCTGTTTGGGTCCTGATAAATACTGTAATTACTTGACTTGTAAATGACGATTTATCATTGGAAACAATATCATTATGTTTTAGCCATATAAATTTCAAATAGTTTATTTTCATTTTCAAAGCAATGTTTACATTCGACCGAACATAAAAAAACTTGCCATTTGGAACATGTTTCTGAATTTTCCATTTTTAAGGTCCGCGGATCCGTAAACCATGGAAAAGACATTTCAAGCCTTATTTGTCTGACCTTTATACATTCCAGTCACAAATCAAATGAACAAAGTTGCTGTTATGTCCCCGTTATACAAAGACTGTCACAAAAATCAATTGTGTCCGTGCTGTCGCATACCAGAATACCAGAAGGTAATGATAGCACGACCCGACCCGCCCTCAGCTAAAGGTTAACATGGGGCTGAATTAGCTACATCCGGAATGGTCGCAAGATCTGATGGGTTTTAAAATGAATGTTCTGCAGGTTTTCTACTTGCAGACAACAGCACTGGGTTTTTTAAAAGTTCCATTTCTCTCATGGATATTCGTGAAAGCTCGGTCGTAGTTTTCGAGTGGAATTGATTTGGGAATATAGAGTTAAAACAAGTGTGTTTATGTCACTCTTCTATGCTTGACAGTGACAGTGGTTAGTTCATTACTCAAAGCTGTGAATAAACAAAGGAATGTTTATTGCGTGAATGTAAACGTGTTCATGCACATCTAGAGTGGATACGTCAAACTGGATACATAAGATCCTTCAGTTTCTATTTGACAAATTACACACGCCTGAACGCTGTGCCTTGTCTTCTGTTTTAGCTAGTGGCAAACCTGATATTGTCTCCAGAAAGTGTACTGAGCAAAACTCACGGATTGTTCTTGATTATGTTTTTTAGGTCTGTTAGCAGTAAAGCTGTGAGCTCAGGCAAGCTAGACATCAAATTATTCCAGATTTGAGTTGGATTAAATCAGTTTATTTAATATCTTTAGGTTGAACCGGGGTCATTCCGATCTCATCCGAATCGAATCGTCCGACCTCGACGCTTTGTTCCGGGGTAGAATAGGTCTTCAGCTACCCATGCTTGCCGTAAACGGCGACTAACGGGATCGGGTGGTCAGGCTCGCTGACTTGGTTGATGCATGTCATCGTATCCCAATTGCGTGGATCGATGCTCATGATGTCAATCACTGGATTGTCTGGTCCAGACTCGATTATTTACACAGACCGCCGCTGAGTGCGGCGTTAAACAACAAACAAACAAAGCTTTGCGACACAATGGCCATAGGACAGGCCAGTGCTATAAGTCTAGTTAGTGGTGTTTGCCTTGCCCCGTTGAAGTCAGTGTTGACGTTGTACAACATCAATATTTGGGACATATTGGCAGAATGCCTGTCTTCGATTACCGCGAACAATGACGTAAATGACGTCAACTCTGCAAGGTCATGGAACGATAATATTATTTCTCATCACATTTTGTACACAATTTACATTCGGGAGGTAGATCGAATATTTTAATTTTGTTGTTTATTTCGATTTACAAACGCTTCAACCTTAAGTCGAAATTGAATGAAGTGACAACAATGACGGCCTGCAAGGCTTCGAAATCCTCTCGCCTCCAACGTTGTTGGCGTCAGGGCGGGTCACATAAAAAAGCAACTGTGTAAAAATATAACTCTGACATCGAGGAACCGAATTTAGCATGCCAAAGCATATATAATCCTCGCGGCATTTCCACATTTGCAAACTCACGAAACACGTAACCGCCAGGAGAGGTCGTATAAAAAAGAACTTTGGAATTGAACATAACTAAAAAAACGGAAACGGAACCGAATTTAGCATTAAAAAATTAAAATAGCAAAGGTATGGCTTAAGGATGGGTCGGCGAGAAGAAATCAAATTATCTGTGTGTGTGTGACCAGAAGAAGACAATAGGCAGCCAATCCCTGCCGGAGATTATACCGTATAACGCCAGCCAGTGTCCCGGAGTCTTGGCAGAAGCACCTCCTAGGCCAGACATGTCCTGAATAGAATGAGACCTCTTTAAACATTGATTCCGTCCCAACAGAAGCTGGACATAAGGCTTTACCTATATTTATCGTTGATTGGCTGGAGACGGCTGTTTAATGATGGGAGGCGATGATGCGTTGTACATGAAGATGGCGTGGTTGGGATGAAGCTTAAGACGTAGTGGATGTTTGAGGGTCTTGTACATGTACCGTAAAAGAGAGAGAGAGAGAGAGAGAGAGAGAGAGAGAGAGAGAGAGAGAGAGAGAGAGAGAGAGAGAGAGAGAGAGAGAGAGAGAGAGAGAGAGAGAAATAAACACGTATTAGTTTTTATTTTGTGATATTTTTCTGTATTTTGATTATTGTGAGGGGGCAGTTTCGATGGGTAGATGGGGAGGGGTGCTGGTGGGGATAGAGTGCCTAAATGATATACATGTACACTGTTGTCGTATTTCCCATGCCATTTTGATGTGTCATACTTTAGAGTCAAGACAGAGACCGGCGCTTCATGGTACTCATTACGGAAACATAGATATAATGGGAAAATGTGGTGGTAATGTGTTGTTCCATTGTGAAGTCTATTGGTGGTATATCGCAATGTCCACACTGTTTTTTGTTTTGTTTTGTTTTCATTATTATGACTGTTTAATGTTGTAATAAACAAATATGACTCATGTTGGCCCGAGAGACATTTCTATTTGCGTGATGTTTGGACAACATCATGGGTTACTGAAACCTGACACCACTACTTGTTATTGCTCTACCCATTCACCGTGAGAAAATCCTGTTTGACACACAGTTGACGTAATGATAAAAGCCGATATTCCATGGTCCTGTTTTATTGAGATCGAATTCTTCAAATCTGTAATCGTAATTTATGTGTTCTTTTCCTTTTAAGCTTCATTTTATTTATATTTTACAGATTCATACACGTTAGATTAATTAATTTCATGTAAGATATTTAGTTTAATTTGACTGAACGTAACCTTAAAATCGAATAAAGGCACATGGGATGTGAGTGAGTATACACTTTAAAATTGGATTTGACCACACACTCACAAGTGTGTGTGTGTGTGTGTGTGTGATGTGAAATAGGGTTTAACATCACGTCCAAGATTATTGCACTTATATAGCGACGTGTGTGCTTGGGTGACTGCTTGTACTAGTCCGGACTGATGCCGATTTACAGTGCTAGCTCACTGAGATACCATGCCGCAGTTTAACATGAATACCCCACTCAGACACAATATACTGACACCGAGCCGACCAGTCCTTGTTTTAGCCCCTTACTATCGAACGCCAGGCAGGGTAACAACAATTACCATCTTTTAACGTCTTTTGGTATGACGCGGCCGGGAATCGAACCCCGGACCTTCCGCTCTCCGGGCGGACGCTCTACTACTAGACCACGGAGGCGGTCCCCAAACAATTACAAACGTTATCAATTCGTTACTAGGCTTAAAACAGTCGCCGAACACTAGTATCTTAAGGTCCAAAACTCTTGATACCCGTTTCAAATAAATCACAATCACATAACCATTTCTTTTTTCATTCTTTTAGCCACCATCAAACATGGGTGTTTTGTTTCTTTTACCCGACAATTTATTTGTTTCTGATTTAATTTCTTTCCATTTTATTCTCCCGACCCTAAAACAGTTTATCACGATGATAGTATGATACAATAAGCCATCGTTATATTGTTGGGATCATCTGTAAGGTGGTCTCAGTTCGAGAGAAGCGAAGTACCAATGCTACACCACACTGTTGCCTTCTGAGGCAATAACCTGTCATCTCACACGTGCTCTCTAATGCCCAACAGTTTAGTTTTGCTGGTGTCTTACGTCTGCGGGGGCACGGGTGGCCCAGTCGTCTAAGGCGCCGCGATTCGCTGTGCAGAGTTGCGTCCCTTGGGCACGCCAGAAACCTATGATTGTGGGTTCGAATCCCGGTTCGCCCCGATTATGTTTCTAGGTTTGTCAGCACCATACCCGTGCTCGTGGGTTTCACCGAAGTAATAAATGTCTGAGACCTGCATCACTTCGGGCTTTCCCCCAACATTAAGCTGACACGCCGCGATATAACTGGAATACTGTTAAAAGCGGCGTTAAAGCCAACTCACTCACTCACTCGTACGTCTGGTTATCCATAGAGTATTATTGCTGGGCGGGTAGTTACCAAGCTGATAGCCGTACCTATTATCTGCAATGAACGTAATCAATACGTCTGGGAAAATATTCGAATGACCTGCGTCACCATGCTCACTATTTGGTCTGACTTATAGTGTCGCTACTCAGGTTATCGATTATTCATTAAATTGATAAATACGTCTATGATGTTTAATAATGCTCAGTTATCATTTAAATCACGGAATGAATTTATATGTACATGTTAACTTGGTCTTTTGGGGGTAATGTAAAAGATTCTACTTTCTTTCAATGTGTTTTTTGTTTAATTAAAGATAGCGAAATGTTAAGGTATATAATTGTTTATAAACAGGTATGTTAAAGTTAACATGTGCAATCTACCTACAATCAAATGACAGTTTTTATGATATGTCAAAGATAACGAAATATGGAGGTATATAATTGTTTATACACAGGTATGTTAAAGTTAACATATGCAATCAATTGACAGTTTTTATCATTTGTCAAAGATAACGAAATATGGAGGTATATAATTGTTTATATACAGGTATGTTAAAAATAACACGTGCCATCTATAGATAAAGAAAAAGAAATATGAATGATATCAATTGTTTATAGATCTTACAAATATGATATGGAATCAGCATACAAGTATACGTTTTTTTAAGTCAAATATAACGAAATATGTAGGATGATAATTGTTTATTTTCATGTGTGCTAACGACATGTATAACTTATGAAATGTACTTGCAATAACAGATTTAATAACATGTCAAAGACATGGAAATTGGTAACAATTGTATATATAAGTTACATATATTAAGATCCAATCTACTTCCAATGGCAGTTCATGTAAGCATAAACGTCCCGTAAAGTGTTATGAAATAGTTATAGGTCTTAACGCTTAATGTCCAGATCTGATCGGAGGCTAAAGGAGTGGCGATGAGAGTCCATCAACTGATTCACTTTAACTACTCGAGGATACAACAATTAACTCTCGTGACTAACGGTTGTTTCAGATCAATATCTATTTGGCAGGAGCACGTCCGTAGAGGCACAACCCTTGGACAAGTGATCACTTTAGTTTCTGGAGTGGTCATTTGAGATATTCCGTACATAATTTGGTAATGTCCGAATTATTGGTGTCTTGGTCAAGTAATCGGTTTTGTTTGTTTCATGGACATTTTCCTCCCGATGTACGTCATGCCCACTGTTGGTCAGAGATCGGTGTTTGCACGGACCTGGGGTACGGTGTACTTCGTTCTGGTTAATACTGAAGCCGATAAATCAACAGTGGCCAACTCGAATCTTCCACGTTGTCCAAACCCCTTGAAAAATTCATTTCAATTGACTTATTTCGCCCACTCTGGTAAAGATCTCTCCACAATCTCACACCGTCCCTACTCGTAACACTCGTAGTCCTTTCGATCAATGAGGGATAGCGGTACTTCGTAAAAACATGTGTTGAAACCTTGTCATCACAATTAATGCATTACCGTTACAAAATAGTACCTCCGTGAAGATTCCGGGATAGAATAGGTCGGGGGTCATCAAAAATGGGCTTCACACATTGTACCCATTTGGGGAATCGGATCCGGGTCTACGGAGTGAGACCCGTGAAGGTTCCGAGGTAGAATAGGTCTTCAGCAACCCATACTTGCCGTAAAAGGTGGCTATGCTTGTCGTAAAAGGCGACTAATGGGATCGGGTGGTCAGGCTCGCTGACTTGGTTGATGCTCATGATATTAATCGCTGGACTGTCTGGTCCAGACTCGATTATTTATAGACCGCCGTCATATAGCTGGAATATTGCTGAATAATGTTAATTAGGCTACCCCACCGCCCTTCCTGATTACGAATTTTTCGCTGGACATTGATACCACTATAATGACCTACTTTATGTACTATATCAATACATAAAGATAAATCACGGAGTATTCTATAACCAAGTGCTGCTCGCTGGCAAGGTCAGTTTGAACGAGAATGAATGGATGACAACACCACTAACACCAGCTGCACCACGTTATTAAATCACGGGCCTTAAAATTCAGTTTGCGACGTAGTGACGCAAATCAAAGAAAAAGGCTCCTTTAAAAAGACACCACGGTTGGTTATGACAAGAAGACTGTTTAGGTGCAGATGGGGACTTGAGTGCTTAATGTAGGATAAAAGTGTAGTCGGGGGATAGCAGATGTCGACGTGGTATGACGACAAATGTGTATTGAATTTAGGCTGCGTGTATTTCAGATACGGAGCCCGAGGCAACAGGACACCGTCTCTCTGCTCTTTGAGAACAAGGGATGTAGCAAAATCTATAACAGAGGAATTAAGTCTATTTATATTGGCATAGCGCATTAAACGTGCAGAGACGATGGTTATTTTTAAAGTTTGGTTGTTGTAAGTTGGTGGATCTACGACGCATCCATTTGAGGTTAATTTTAGGATTAAGGCACCCATTTGAGGTTAATCATGGAATTGAAGCAACCATTTGTGGTTAATCTTGAGAGTAATTCACTCAGTTAAATTTAATTTTAGGATTCATGCACCTAGTTGGGGTTGATCTTAGGATTAATTCGAGATGTACGAGTGACTGAATGTTGTTTAACACCTCAGTCGGGAAAATGTCCTATCACATCACGGCGAACTGTAAATAATGGGGCAGATAACCCACACAAACACACACAGTGTAACCATCCGATCCTCCTACTAGTCGACACTTACTCGACATTCGACATTTGGGACGTGTTCCGCCCCGAGCGCAGATCCCCGAGACCCTTGCAAGAGTTGCACCCCTTAGGCGTGCCAGAAACCTATCATAGTCGGTTCGAATCCCAGATTAATCCTCATTCATGGTTTGACAGCACAAAACCCGTGCTCATGGGTTTCACCAAAGTGGTAAATGTCACAGCTGCATCACCATGGGCTTTCCTCTCACTTAAATAATTGGGAATGACATGCTGTATTCCGTCTTTGTTTACAGCCATCATTACACGGGTTGAACATCCGGGTCCCGCGGCTTGGTTACCAAGGGAGTTAACTCTAATATTGTACACACCATCACAGCCGCTAATGGTATAATACAGCACGATAATAGTACATCCTTGACATACACTGCTCATGAGAAGTTACGACCCCATTTGTATTGAGACGATAGTTAATCTGCCATATCAAAACACCAAGATCATCACTTCAAATATAATACGCCCATGACTGCCACCGTAGAGAATGCAAGACAGTTCTTAACACAGGGTATATAGTAACGTGAATACCACCCCACTTTACCCAAACCCTCCACTAATACATTGACATTTCAAAGCCCTTCTATTCACATAGCTTGTGTTTTGGGACGCATATTGTGAACATATTGTGTAAATGATGATGTTGGAGTAGAATAGATCTTAGGCAACCCATGCTTGCCGTAAAAGGCGACTATATTTGTCGTAAAAGGCGACTAACGGGATCGGGTGGTCAGGCTCGCTGACTTGGTTGATGCATGTCATCGATCCCAGTTGCGTGGATCGATGCCCATTATATTAATCACTGGATTGTCTGGTCCAGACTCGATTATTTACAGACCGCCGTCATATAACTGTAATATTGCTGAGTGCGGCGTTAAACAACAAACCAACCAACCAACCATTCCCACTAATCACTCTCTGATAATATGTTAGGTGAGATGAAGTGGGGTTTAGCGTCGCGATTAGTGAGTGCATTTATATAGCGACGTTTGTATGTGTGTATGTGTGTGCGTACGTGCGTGCGTGCGTGCGTGCGTGTGAAGGTTGTAGTAGTCCGGACTAATGCTGGTTTTATACTTCTAGACCTGTGAAATGCTATGCTGCAGTTAAACATGGATACACTTCTCAGACACAGTATCCTGACTCCGAGCCGACCGGTCCTTGTATTATTCCCTTAATGCCGAACATCAGGCAAGGTAACACCAACTACCATATTTTGACGTCTTTTGGTATGACGTGGCTTTCAGCTCTCCAGGCAGAAGCTATATCCGATAGACCAGGGAGGCGGTACTAAGATAAAAACCATAAAAAACAACCATATACAACGATCCTATAAATCGAGTAATATCTTGGGATTGATGGCCGAATGAAGACGAAAACTCGAAAACTGACTCCTTGCCCCTTTAAAACACTCTTGTGATATCAGGGTTATATTACAGGGTTATTCGTGCGAAACATCAACCACATAAAGTGCAATCGACAACGTATGGCGGATACCACTTGCAGGAGTAATCTAATCCAGACTGAAATGCCTGCCAGACACTGTGCGATGAACAAGTTAGTGCCGACTCACTGTAACAGCGTGTGTATTGACCTCTCAAGAGGCGAATGATTGATGGCAACTAATTGCTGCTCGTGTGATATCAACACCCACGGGCATACCACCCCGTCCTCAGCAATACAATGTCCCCTGATGGCGCCAGCAGCATTGATATGAACAAGAATGCGGCTGTTACAAATGTCTTAATGTTGTGAATATGCGTAGTCGCAGTTGTGTGTAGTCTGTATGTGTATGTTGGGTGCTTCACTTGTCATTAAGAGACCCGTTAAGATCCGGGGTAGAAAAGGTCTTCAGCAACCCATGCTTGCCGTAAAAGGCGACAATGCCTATCGTAAGTGGCGACTAACGGGATCGGGTGGTCAGGCTCGCTGACTCGGTTGATGCATGTCATCGATCCGTATTGCGTGGATCGATGCTCATGATAACAATCACTGAATTGTCTGGTCCAGACTCGATTATTTACAGACCGCCGTCATATAGCTGGAATATTGCTGACTTCGGCGTAAAACAACAAACCAAACCAAACCAACTTGTCTTTAAGAGCAACTTGCTGTGAAGAACTTGGCCAAAAACGTGTTATGACGACCCGTGCGTCGATGCTCCTGTTTTCAGCAGTGAACACGATTTACTTCTACTACCTGAATGTAAACTCTTTAACTCTAACTCTTCTCAGAGGACATCAGAAATTGCTTCACACATTGTACCCACGTGGGGAATCGAGCCAAGGCCCTCGTCTTGAAGACCGAACGCTTCAACAACAAAGTTATCTCCTTTATATCTTCCTTTATAACAAACATACATAATATAATGCATTTTAAATCGCCTAACCCCCAGTTCGGATAGCTGTTCAGCGGCGCTACACAATTAGTACCCCGGCCAATGGATCAGCGTGCATTCAGAGTCATTCTCAGCTCCCTTTGGATCATACAACAAAAGCTGCTAGGCGCGAGAAGGTTATCAGTCACATTTACTATCTCATCCTACTGATCACCCATTCAGTGGTGGGTGACCGGCGTAATATTGTTGGAATATTGCTAAACGCGGCGTAAAACCTAACTCACGCACTCATTGCTGAATGATTTGGTCGTTTGGTTTGTTGTTTAACGCCGCACTCAGCAATATTCCAGCCATATGACGGCGGTCTGTAAATAATCGAGTCTGGACCAGACAATCCAGTGATTGACATCATAAGCATCGATCAACGCAATTGGGATCGATGACATGCATCAACCAAGTCAGCGAGCCTGACCACCCGATCCCGTTAGTCGCCTTTTACGACAAGCATAGTCACCTTTTACGGCAAGCATGAGTTGCTGAAGACCTATTCTACCCCAGAATCTTCACGCACTCATTGCTGAATGAACTGAGGCACCACATGTAACACATGCTCCAATGTACTCAGGAGGGAAGCCTCAGAAACTCCCAAGTCAAGCTTGCTGGACACGGTCAACCAACTACTGTACGACCAACGTTGCTTAACATCGCCTGATTTGTGGCCTGTGCGCTAGACACAGGACCACGTATGTCTAATCACCACTTCCTTTAATCCAGACTCCGGACTAAAACGTCGGACAAAGGACCACTTTATCATGTACGAGAGGTGGCTGAAAAGTTCTGAGCCTAACAGTGATGGACTGAGTTGATGTCGTTGGTTGCTAATTACTTTTCAACAGTGGCAGAGGAGGGAGCATTATCCCCTGAAGTTGACACAATGTCCGAATGGACGGCTGTTAGAGTTGGCCCTTTCAGTTGGAGATACAATGTACTTGATGACAGCGCGGTAGTTACGTTTGAATATCTAGTCACGTTGATGCCTGCAGAAATGCCTGGTTGTGAATGTTGGTCAAATGTACCCTATAAGGGAAGTGTTTTACTTAATGCATGTAAACTGTTAAGATGTACTTTACGAGTCTCAGATAGAAGGAATTGTGTTATAGTGAAATATTTCATTGTGGACATAACGTGATAGATGTTGTACCACAAAAAACTTGAGCAAATTGTTTCACTGTGACAAGTCGGTAAAATAATCAAGGTTCTGTAGCCCTGGGTTTATGAACAAACTGAGGAACTGTTAACACCAAAAGCCATCCATGAAGATATGAGTAAAATGCTAGGAAACAATGCCTCTTCCTGTGCCACCTTGAAGGGGTGGGCAGCAGAGATTAATCTTGGCAGGGAGAGCCTTGGAAGGCCAGCAACCAGAAATGATCTAGAGAATCCACAATATGGTGGTGACCGAACGGCCGATGATTGATCATCATATTGCTTGTTCAGAAGACGTTTTCCAGGAAATAGTACATTCCATTATCACTGTGGCAATGAAGAAAGTATAAGCACGTCCAAACAACAGTCAAGCAGTTGAATCATTATCCATCACCGCCACTAAAAAAGGAAAAGTCTGTCCTATCCGCTGGGAAGCTTGGGGCCTCTATGTTTTGGACTGCCGGGGTGTCATCTTGGTGGACTACATGTATCTTCCAAAAGACAAGACAATTAATGGATCATATTATGCTCAACCTTTGAGGCAATTACGGGATGAAATTACTTTCAATCTAAAAGTCCACGTGCTGTCTATGTTTTCCGTCTGAAGGGTCAATGCATGCATCTTTGATGAGGGTGCCACTGCATGCAGGGTCCGGTTGTCTGTGGTTCCTGGTTGGATAGTCTGGGCATCTTGGACTGCATCATGCTAGTCTGGTAGGAAGAGCTGATCTTTGTTTTAACATAGACTGTGTCTTGCGACAGATGCAGCCACAAGGATTGATTCGAACATGACATCAATGCGACCCTCTTGAGGAAGCGTCTCTACCTCCCTTTGAACTGTCCGAATGTGTGCTCAGACGGTAGTTCAAGTATGACTGTTCCACTGTAACCTGTCTTCAATTGGTGAATGGTTTCAGGAGCAGGGATAATTAACAATGACTGGGCTGGGTCGCCAATGAGAACTCACGACATGTCAATAAGTGCATTGTCCAGCCCAATATGTGTCACCCACTCAGGGGACGTTGGCAGGAGGTTTCCATATGCCGGCCACAGTATCCAAAGTACAGTTGGAAAACACTCGCCCAGGACAGCAATTGTAGACAACTTTGAATCTGTATTTATCATCACGTACAGCCTGCATAATGATGGCGTACCACGCTTTTCTCTTCACTAGGTCAGCATGGCAATAGCTGTGAGCAATCACAGGGACATGTGTGGCAACTATTGCTCCTGCACAATTCAGAAAGTTCTGTTTGTCTTTAAACCCAATAGCCTCCCTCAGGGCTTCACCACGTGGAGGTCCGTCTAACCGGTTCATTGAACATCCTCTGATATACGGACACAAAGCCACACTGTTGACCTGGCTATTCCAACAAGTTACCGATAGTTCGGAACTCCACTGTTGTGGCCAAGAAGTACACAGGTACTGCAACGCGATGTTCAAGGTCATTGCTTCTCTAACGTCTGATGAACGGACATGTGGTTCGAATTGTAGGAAGATGACGTCAGACGCAGCTTGAGACATCCTGAAATGTTCAAGCCATTGATCTTCATCAAACGTTTTTAAATCAATATCATTTCACTAACTTCTCCTTCTTTTTTCCTCGAGATTAATCTTTCTCACAGAAAAGACGACTTATTGCCAAAAGCAAATGCCTGTATGTAACGTTGCCTTCTCATTCTCTTTCTACGCCCAAACTTCTCCATTGAAATGAGCTAAATTGGTCGATGAATTGCACGGCCCAAAGAAGCACAGTGCATACAAACACAACCACTTTTTTCCTTTTGGGAATCTGAACAAAAGGTGTGCTCTTCCATCGGGACAATGCAACATTTCCATGGCTTCAATTCACGAGTGTGGCGTTAAACTCATTCAGTGCCCACCTTATTCTCCTCATCTGGCTGCGCCAAACTTCCATCTGTTCCCAAACATGAACAATGCGCTAACCGGAACCCACTGCGACTCGAACGATGACGCCATGTCAGCTGCGGACAGCCAAGAGGAGGACTTCTAGGTAACTGGTAAAAAATCGTCGTTGGAAAAGGTGTATCAAAGGGAATAATGTTGAAATATACATCAGTTTAATGTCTCTGGGATGGTCTTCCTATGTGAGATTCAGAACATCAATTACCCGTCGTATATATCCTTTTCAGCCATCCATCGAAATTGTTAACTTTTCACATCTCATTCAGGCATGTCTAGAGAACTTAAAGTCACCACTGGGAGACCCTGTGGAACGCCATCAAAGACGAAATTCACATTCCCCTATGTTGTCCATGAAATGGTGGTGTACCATGTCAACTTCTAGATGCCTTCAAGATGCGGATGTGGATATATTGGAAATTGTTATCAGACACTGATGAATTTCTCCGTATGTTATCTAGTCTGTCTGATGTTTAGCTGCCAGATCAGTACATCTGAATACCATAAAAGGAGAGGAACACCTAGCGTCATCACTATTTGATAGTGACTCATAAACACATGCTTATGATACCTGAGAAAATTATGGAAATGATTTTGTCGCTTTTTATTTATGCAACTATGTGTATTCATTCAAGAAATGTACAAATCTCATAAATCGCTGATTGTTATGTTCGTAAATAGCTTTCAATGCATTACATGTAGGCCAGTGAGACAGAACTGAATATATAATCTGTATCCATTCATACGCATACATGTATCCATCTTCAGAAGACATTTGTGAATCACTAGTTGAATCGCAGCTGTCTGTACCCAGACCTTGAAAAGATGCACTAGGGTTATGATTAAATGGATGAAAGAAGTCGGCTGCCGCACTCGGCTCTCCTCAGTCCTAGAGGTTATCTCGGACATCATTGGAAGGAATCCATATTGGGACCGGATTCCACAGTTCAACTACTTTACCCAACGATCACAGTACACAACACAATGTGGCGACAGTCATAAATCTTGGAAACGATTGTTCGTTATCATCTGTGTACTTCACTACCAAAACCACAAGAATACTTCCATCTAAAACGGCCGTCGTTGTTGTACGAACTTTATGCGGATGGATCGTTCGGTGTACGGTTTTTAGTGCGATCATGCAATATCACTCCTCCATTGTTGCTTGGGGTACTATGCTGAAACGTCAAGGCAAGAGAAAAACCTCGTTTTTCTTCCGAAACAGATTCCATATGGAGTAAAAGACAAAATAGTTATGACAACTAAATGAAGGGATTACTAAAAATCAGTTATGACACCAGGTGTTCGCGAAAAGGGTAAGCATGTACTGTGGCCCCTAGCACCCATCACAATATTCTTAAAAAAGAAAGCGCGTGTGGCCTAACGCCACCAAGCAATACTCTTGCCTTACGACGGCGGCCTGTGAACAGTCGAGTCGGAATAACCCGAGGGAACCCGAGGGAACCCGAATGCTGGCTTCATCTATTGATACCATCAAATGACTCCCTGCTGATGATTCGTCGTACTATATTCAGGGTAATATATTCAATAGTAACACATCTCGAAAGGCTGCAGGTTGTTTTCTCTCCAATTCAAGTAATACTACATAAACCACTAATCCGAAATGAGTGACTAGTTATTTGATCGTCATCCTTCTTTCACTGTGAACTGTAGCGTCCGGATTTACGAGATTTCACTATTCAAACCCAGCAGCCCATCGATTACGTAACTCTTGATAAATACATTTCTCTGTTCTATGATTACTTCGAAAACACTTTTTCCCAAGACAAGAATCCTGTTGCGATGGCTTTGAAGTGTCAGCGAGAATACCACCTACCCAAGTCCATAATTACATTACTATATTTGATTGGCTAGAGTCTCCATGAATCCCGCAGGTCGTAATGTAAAATTGGTTTTTGTGTCCTTGACCGTTTGTTGACCTGACCACTAGGGAGGATGAAGATGAGTGTGCATTATTGCAGTGTGGGGTGCCTTCTGGGACAAGCCGGGTTCTCAAAGGAAAACATGGAGACCATGTGTTACAGATGAAGACCGTTATGTCGTTGTTTGTTTGTTTGTTTGTTTATTTGTTTAACGACACACTCAGCGATATTCCAGCTATATGACGACGGTCTGTAAATAATCGACCAGACAATCCAGTGAGTGACATCATGAGAATCGATCCTAGCAATTGGGATACGATGACATGCATCAACCAAGCAAACGAACCTCACTACTCGATCCCGTTTGTCGCCTCTTATGACAAGGGGCGGTCGGGTAGCCTAGTGGTTAAAGCGTTCGCTCGTCACGCCGAAGACCCGGGTTCGATTCCCGACATGGGTACAATGTGTGAAGCCCATTTCTGGTGTCCCCCGCCGTGATATTGCTGGAATATTGCTAAAAGCGGCGTAAAACCATACTCACTCACTCACTCTTATGACAAGCATGGGTTGCTTATTTCCATTTCTAACCCGGATCTTCGTGGGTGCTATGTCGATGTGGAAATGTGTACTCAAAGTGGGAATTTTAAGTTACAGTCGACCGAAACCTGTCACGCGCTACAACCATCAATTCTTAAACGGAAGAATGTTGACACCTGGTAGCAATATTCCTGCTGGACCACGATGCCATGGAAATACATCACGATGTCAGTATGCTGGTGTGTTAATGATATTGCAGATCGATGAAAACATGCGCATTTACGCATTTTCTTTCCGTGACTTTCCACTGATGACGCCTTACAGAGTTATGACGTCATGCGACGAGGTTACAATGACGTTTAAAATGTCACTATATTTGATATGTTTCATAGATAAAGTGATCTAGTTGATAGAGCCTGGAGAGCGGGAAGATCGATGGTTCGAGCCCCGGCAGAAATATGCTAAAAGGTGGTACTTGTTGTCACCCTGCCTGGCGTCTCGGTTTTGAGGGAATAAAACAATGACTGGTCGTCTCTGTGTCAGTATAGCACCGGCATTAGTCCGGACTAGTACTTGTAGATACACACTGGTAGACACACGCTGCATATATCTATGCAATAATGTTAAGCGTGACGAAAACCCCATTTTACCTCACCTCACACCGCCTTCTGGTGGTCAGGTAGCGTTCCCACGTCACGTTAACGACACAGGTTTAAGTCCACACATTGGCACACTATGTGAAACCAATGTTTTATTGTTGAACTACTGCTGAAAGCGGCCTAAAACATTACTCACTTAATGCTTGTTGCATGTCGTTGCGAGGATCCGTGTTACAGCAGGTTCCTCGTGCTGTATTTGTTGTTGTAAAAGGCGACTAAATTGGATTGGGTGTTCATTGTGTAAGTGAGTTGGGTTTAACGCCGCTTTGAACAGTATTCTACTGATATAACGGCTTAATGCAGGTCTCACACGTTTACCACTTTGGTGAAACCCACGAGCACGGGTATGGTGCTGACAAACCTAGAAACATAATCGGGGCGAACCCGATCATAGATTTATGGCGTGCCAAAGGGACGCAACTCGGCACAGCGCATTGCGGCGCCTTTGTCGACTGGAGCAACCGTCTTCATTCGGGTGTTCGGGCTAAATGATTTGGCTGTGGAATTTAATATAAAACAAACACGTACATTGATTAATTCTGTTTCTGCCTCTTTAGATTGCAGCGGAAACACAATCGGCTTATACAACAGATGAAGAATGAGAATTTTCAGGGCGATAAATTTGCCAAACTTACGCGATATGCTTCGTGTTAACATCACAGTTTTTGTTTAGTCCGACGAGGCTGTGGCGAAACTGCGGAACAAGTTTAATGGATGACTCTGCCAAGCGAACTGAGACAACGGAGATTGAGTGTGTCTCAGCCGAATGATGGGTCGACCTATTCCATCGCGTGCCAGGTTCCGACGTTAAAGCATGGTATTTGTCCCGAAATTCTTGACGGTTGAAATGTAAAAAAAATGCCACTTTTTAACTTGTTGACATAAACATAGAGATTGGCTTGGCATTTGCGAATGTTTGATTTAATTATATAAGTTTCTTTTTGGGTGATTCCTCACTTTGACATTGAAGATTGCATAATAAATAGAGTGTGAACGAGTGTGGTTTTACGCAATATTTACGTGGCTTGGCGTTATTCCAGCAATATCACGTGGGAGATACCGTTAAAGGCGTTCTTCGTTATACCCATGTGGAGAATCGAACCCAGGCTTTCGGCGAGATGAGCGAACCCTTTTACCACTTTACCAAAGGCCCGTGAAGATCCGGGGTAGAATAGGTCTTCAGCAACTCATGCTTGCCGTAAAAGGCGACTATGCTTGTAAGAGGCGACTAACGACATCGGGTGGTCAGACTCGCTGACTTGGTTGATACATGTCATCGTATCCAAATTGCGTGGATTGATGCTCATGATGTCAATCACTGAGTTGTCTGGTCCAGAAGCGATTATTTACAGACCGACGTCACATAGCTGGAACATTGCTGAGTGCGGCGTTAAACAACAAACAAACAAACAACACACTTTACCATCTAAACGCAGTGAGAGCACCGTGTTTTGAACAGTGGATGTTCGGCGTGCAACGGAAGAATCCATATCCATTGAACAGGGGACCACGGAGGAGTGTGACGCGCTGCATGTGATGTTCATGCTCTACGTGTATTCGTCAATGCGCCATGTCGACTCGTCCTCACACAAACCTTCCACCGGCACCCTTGCTGTTGTTGGACCGCCTCCGTGGTCTAGTGGTAGAGCGTCCGCCCGGAGAGCGGAAGGTCCGGGGTTCGATACCCGACCGCGTCATACCAAAATACGTTAAAAGATGGTACTTGTTGTTACCCTGACTGGCGCTCGGCATTAAGGGGCTAAAACAAGGACTGGTCGGCTCGGAGTCAGAATACTGTGTCTGAGTGGGGTATTAATGTTAAACTGCGGCATGGTATCTCAGTGAGCTAGCTAGCACTATAAATCGGCATCAGTCCGGACCGGTACAAGCAGCCACACAAACACACACACGTACATGCACGTCACTATATAAGTGCAATAATCTTGGACGCGACGTTAAACCTCATTTCACCTCACCTCACCTTGCTGTTGTTATCGACTGCACGAATAATGCCAGGTTGGAGCTGTTTCTCATTCGACCGGCCTTAGTCCCTCAAACAAATGGCCTCCATTTCTGAACAACATCAATTCTCTTGGTTCCTATTATTTCGTGATATCTTGTTCATTATTGTCACAGGTAATGGGTAGCGTGAGCCATACGTTCTCACATTAATCTGTTTCTCTGACGCTGATAATGGAAATCACATTTTAGCTCACGAAGTATAAAAATTATCCCACTTAAGCATCACTGTAAGTTGCCCCCCTGGGGGATTCTAATACAGTTTCAGTCCTCGGGATAGTAGACATGTGAGATGTCACCGTGCCACGGCGGTGAGCGAGCGTTACCTTGCCGCGGGGGCGTTGGGGTAGCCTAGTGGTTAAAGCGTTTGCTCGTCACATCGAAAATCAGGGTTTGATTTTCACATGGGTTCCATTTCTGGTACCCCCCGCCGTGATATTGCTGGAATATTGCTAAAAGCGGCCTTAATCAATACTCCCTTAGTCATCATGCCACTACTCTATGGATGGTTGCTCGCGCTGTCAATCACTTGTTTAACTGATCCCACGCCGATATTAACAGACAGCCTTGACACCGATGAAGTATTACTATCCGCGGCGTAAATCACCATTCACTCTTGGGCGCTGCCGGGCATTCGAGTACTCAAGAACAGGTCGGGTTTAGCTTGAATCGAGTACCAATGCCAAGGACCTGAGTATCAGTCAGGGGAGATAACTCTTATCTTCAGACACGGCAGCAATTGGACGCAAATAGGCGACCTGACCTGTGACCCACGTTAGCCCCCCAATCCATTCTACTATTACTACTACTACTACTTCTACTACTACTACTACTACTACTACTACTACTACTACTTCGATTACGACGACGACGACTACGACTACGACTACCATTACCACTACTACAACTGCTATGGCATCTAAACGAATCGACCCGTGAACCCATTCTGGCAGTAAAAGGCGACTATGCTTGTCGTAAGAGGCGACTAACGGGATCGGGTGGACAGGCTCGCTGACTTGGATGATAAATGACATCGTATTCTAATTGTGTGGATCGATGCTCATGATGTCAATCACTGGATTGTCTGGTCCAGACTCGATTATTTACAGACCGCCGTCAAGCATTTGGAATATTGCCGACTGCGGCGTTAAACAACAAACAAACTTACAGACTAAACGAAACCGTGTCTGAAATATTCTGACAGAAATGATGCTGAAAAATAATAATTGATTGTGTGTCATATCACCATTGAATTTGGGTATCGTATCCGAGTGAGATACGGGTGGTCGAGTTCATTGTGTCCAGACCCGTGAAGATCCGGGGTAGGATAGGTCTTCAGCAACCCATGCTTGCCGTAAAAGGCAACTATGCTTGTTGTAAAAGGCGACTAACGGGATCGGGTGGTCAGGCTCGCTGACTTGGTTGATGCATATCATCGATCCCAATTGCGTGGATCGATGATCATGATATCAATCACTGGATTGTCTGGTCCAGACTCGATTATTTACAGACCGCCGTCATATAGCTGGAATATTGCTGACTGCGGCGTTAAACAACAAACCAACCAATCATTGTGTTCACCTGTCAGAGCCTCTGCGTGTTATGGAGATCCACAGAACACTTCACACATCTGGCTCTCAAAATATCCTCACTATCAATAATCTGTATTACGTTTCTCCAGTTATCACACATTGTTCAGTAATCATATCTTGATCAGCTGCACGTTACACACGTGTTTCAAACACCCTCACACCAGCCAGAAATTAGTCTTGCCACTGGGACTCATTACCACTCCTCAGTAGAGGCTTTCATCCCGATACCCTTTCTGACAATTTTAGTATTTTGGTGAAGATGTGTGTTCTCGTTTCGATTTGGACAATCACATTTCAAAGACCAAAACGTTTTATGTGCGAAACTACCAAAAAAAATATATTCCCAACTTCAACTTACAGCGTAGACATAATGTATGGATAACAACTTCTTTAATGTAATAAATGTTATTCTTAACTTGTGTCTACTTTGTCATGCTTTTTGAAGTTAACTTATAATTAGTTATATTTCACGCCGGCGGCAATTTTGCAAATTCAATTGTGCAACACGATGTCAAACTAGTCTGTCATACAGACCCTGAAACAAATATATCCAATATTAGCCCACGCAAGTCTATAACGTTTGGCAAGTCTAGATTACTGCAGTATCAGGCTGTATCAGGCTGAAAATGAAGAAAGTCTCTGGGCTCCTTTGTATAATATTTTATAAGTATAATAAAACAACTGTATTTTCTGTAAAATGTGTTCATTTCAGAGACTAGATGTAAGTCTAGTTGTAGGACGTAAAAAAGGATTGAATTGAAAGCAGTGTCGTTCATACTGTTTTAAACACGTTGATTATTGTTCATTGTGTTGATAAAAAAATGGGGGAAATTATTTGATTGTAAATTGGATTTGACGAACATGACTTGAATGCCGCCGGATTGAATCCTCACATCAAAGTGCCCTTGTAATCACCATTACGTGAGTCGCACAATTGTAGTCTACGGCTAATGTAACACCCACAGTGCTAAAATACTACGCTAAAACACAAAGCAATTGCGGTAAGGCCGCATTAAAAAATACACATCCGTTAAAATGGGTTGAATTTCGATTGCTCAAACACGCCAACCACAATTCACAGTTGTCTTGAATGAAAACAGTGAATAAAGAAGTTCCTGGTTTTTATTCAAACCCACGAGCAAGATGTTGATGCTGATGGCGAGGACGGGATGCATCAAAAGGTGAAACTTCGGAAATTAAAGTAACTCAAGAAATGCGGAACCAAATGCAAACAATTGTAAAAGTTAGGATCGGTCGATGATGTGAGTGAGTGAGTATGGTTTTACGCCGCTTTTAGCAATATTCCAGCAATATCACGGCGGGGGACACCAGAAATGGGCTTCACACATTGTACCCATGTCGGGAATCGAACCCGGGTCTTCGGCGTGACGAGCGAACGCTCGGTCGATGATGATAAACTTAGTTATGGAGTCTTACAATGTAATTTTTAAATCATTATTTCTCTTGTTTTCCTATGATATATCGGTATCGTCATTTAGGTAAACATACTGATAGTACAATACTATTCATAACTGGGCGGTCGGTAGCCTAGTGGTTAACCGTTCGCTTGCCTGGCCGAGGACCCCGGTTCGATTCCCGACATGGGTACAATGTGTGAAGCCCATTTCTGGTGTCCCCCGCCGTGATATTGCTGGAATATTGCTAAAAGCGGCGTAAAACCATACTCACTCCCTCACTTCAGCAAATGTCCACTGCCAATACCAATCCTCTCAAAATGACATCATGTGGTTTTGACAGCACTATATGGTCCTATTGTTTTATGAGTTTATTGATACATAATCTGCCGGGAAAAAGAAAGTATACACTTGAAAATTGGATTGGACCAAACAATTATAGTGAGTGAGTGAGTGAGTGAGTGAGTGAGTGAGTTGTGTTTAACGCCGCTTTTAACATTATTCCAGTTATATCACGGCGTGTGAGCTTAATGTGGGAGGAAAGCCCGAAGTGATGCATGTCCCAGACTTTGACCACTTCGGTGAAACCCACGAGCACGGGTATGGTGCTGACAAACCTAGAAACATAATCGGGGTGAACCGGGATTCGAACCCACAATCATAGGTTTCAGGCGTGTCCAGGGGACGCAACTCTGCATAGCGAATCGCGGCGCCTTAGACGACTGGGCCACCCGTGTCCCCCCCCCCCCCCCCCCCCCCCCCCCCAAACAATTATGAACGTTACTAGGCAGAAAACAGTCGCTGATTGTGAGATACTCATTTATATAATGCATGTAATATCGCCTCTATTCGAATCAAATACACTGCCATCGAATAACCATTTCTTTTTTGTTTTATTTTTAGCCACCATCAAACAAATATGGGTGTATACTTTCCTTTCTTTTGCCGGCAGTTTTTGTAGGTCTTACGCAGCACTGATTGGTTTCTCGCTGTGTTTCTTTAGTAATTATAAAGTATTTGGTTTAGCTTGTTAAAATAATATTGATGAAATTGTTTAGAATGTCTAAAGGCGTTTAACAAATGTTATTTCAAAATACGAACGTTAACATGTGTTGCCATTATGCTTTTATAGCCACGGTTACCGCAGGGCCAAGTGGCCAACACCAACAAATTGCAATGTTTGCCTGTAATTAGAAAAGAGTTTATCACTGATAATACAAAAGGAATAAAAAAAACCTTTCGATTCGTACTGCGTTCCTGTAGCTCTTCAGTGCATGTTGCCTAGCAGTCTGGTGTACTGCCAAGTTGCCCAAACATGGGTCGCTGGGGCAGTCAGTTGGTGATTGGATATTTGCAATCATAAATTGACACTGCAGCCTTCTGCATTACCCAGGTTGTTTTCCTGGCAGCAAACCCTGGTACTCTCCCAATGTCAGTCAGCAGCTTGGTAGGTATCAAACCTAAGGCACCGAGAACAATTTGGAGTCGGCCAACTTGGTACAAAGCGAGGTCTGCATATTTGCAATGTTTTTCTTGAATCTTGTCAATCACATTAGTGTCAAAAGGGACCAAGAATTCAATGATAGATTAATATTATTATTAATTTATTTATTTTTAATGTTGTTGTTGTTGTTGTTGTTGTTGTTGTTATTATTATGTGTAATATTACTTTTGATAGATATGGAGAATCTTGAGAACGTCATCGTATTCGGTTGGAGCTAATTCGCTTTCACACCTATTGTGATAATGTATAATTGATTTGTTCTAAAGTAACATCTGCGTCGACATATATTTTTGCCTTCAAAACATGGAACACCTAGCGCCTAGATAAAAAAACAAATTCTGAACGAAATATAATATGTGTTGCGTCTTATAGCTTATGTCCAGAAGTTTAAACAAACATACAGGAGTGGAAGGTGTGTTTCTGTTGGTTATCGTGCAAATAGTCACTTTGAGCTATAGAGTTAACCTTTGTATCTACATGATTAGTATGGGCACATTGGGTTTTTTTTAAAGATAATTAATAAAATCAAATATAGATATTATCAGATTTGTGTATTTGCTGTTTAATATTGCAAGACTGCCTCACCCGACCAACCACATATGCTCTTACTATCAACCGCCGGTTCCGTATGAACTCTACAACAAGCCGTCTATTTAAATATCGCGCCCAGTCCAAATAATTCTATCAAGCCACTAAACTCTCACGATCATGGCGTTCGGCTTTTGTAGTCATTGTCATAGTTATCTCTGTGAAATTCCGGGTTAAAACTGGCCTTCAGGAACCCATGCTTGTCGTTAAAGGCGACTAACGGGCTCGAGAGGTCAGGCTCGCTGACTTGGTTAAAGTATGTCATGGTATCCCAATTGCGTGGATAGATGCTCATGATACCTATCACTGCATTGTCTGGTCTGCCGTCATATAGCTGGAATATTGCGGCGTTACACAACAGACGAACAAACAGTCACGTTTAAACAGACAAAGTTACGTCTCTAAATCGCTAAAAATCTACTTCTTGGTCTCGTTTTTTGGCCAACAGTTCGTTGTCTAAAGAGATGACGATCAATGTCCCCTCACCTCCCTTCAACACAATCCAGATTATGACAGCATGATACCTTCAATGACACTCGACAATGTGTTGGAAAACACTCCACACAAAATAGCTCCACTTACCACGGATCATATGTACACACACACATTTATGACGTCATTTCTGACGTCATTATTACTTTAGTAATTATTATGTATTATTGACGTTTGAAATGGGACGTCATACCATTATCAAAGGTGGGTCAACGACTTCGCCAATTCCGTATATGCCTCAGTGCCCAAGGACTTGAAGCGTTTTCTGGACGTTTTGACCGGTATAACGGAACTCGAGACATCTACTGGACGGCGTATCCTATTGCGACCTCTCCGCGCAGGGTCTTCTACGACCCTTGACACTGGTGGAGACTTTCTACTTCTGTGTATTGGATGATTGCCTTGCTCTTCAACAAGAGGGCTTCTGCTGCAGACATCCGGTTGTGGAACGTAGTGATATTGGCGCAGCCAGGAAGATAACACGGGATCGATTTTAATGTAGGTGGAGAGCATGGCAGGTGAAAGATGGATAACAAGGCTCAATGTCATTGTATATGCACTTTTGTATCAGTTGCGAAAATCCGAAAATAAGTACCTATTGTATCTCTGAGACCATATAATGGCCTCGGCAGCTGTTGGAGTAGGGACGTTTCACAGTAATGACGGTATTTTAGATACACGTTATACGGCTTGCTCAAATGACTACATGTAACGTATTCGCAATCGGTTCATTCATTGGTCGAATACCCTCCGGCACGTGCGCCAATATGTATAACATGCCACGGGCGCTGATCGTGATAGAGTGAATAAATACATCATCGTGTCGACATTGTATCTCAAGGAACTTAATAAATACATAGCAAGTGATTCCGTAGCATTTGATGGCTAACCAAACAATGCTTGTTTGTTTATTATTTCCTTTTAACCTGAAAAATATAGGCCACGTCCACTAACGGAGTACTGTTTTCTCATTGGCTTACATTGGAATTTGAAGGTGAGGTGAGGTGACATTGGGTTTAACGTCGCGTCCAAGATTATTGCACTTATATAGCGACGTGCATGCACGTGTGTGTATGTGTGTTTGTTGCTGCTTGTACTAGTCTGGACTGATGCCGATTTATAGTGCTAGCCCACTGAGATACCATGCCGCAGTTTAACATGAATACCCCACTCAGACACTGTATACTGACTCCGAGCCGACCAGTCCTTGTTTTAGCCCCTTAATGCCGAGCGCCAGACAGGGTTACAACAAATACCATCTTTTAACGTCTTTTGGTATGACGCGGCCGGGTAGAATTTGTTGGGCTTGTGTTGTATTATTGCGCTGAACAATTTCACTGATCGTATTGATTTCGACTGCTTTATGTGTGTTGATGATTACATAAGCAGCCTGTGAAGTTATCATTGTTAACGAATTTATGTGTAAGAACTGTTGTTAATTTTCTTTTAATAGCTGTTTTGAAATTATAAACGTAAAATCCAGGGTGCACACTGTGCTATTCTGATACGCGGATTTATACAGTTTGCACACCGGTTTCAGTTTAACTTCTACACGCGCACACAAATATTAAAGTTAATTAATACATTTGATACATTTGATATGTCAATAGGGCGGGGTCGGGTAGCCTAGTGTTTAAAGCGTTCGCTCGTCACGCCGAAGACCCGGGTTCGATTCCCGACATGGGTACAATGTTTGAAGCCCATTGCTGATGTCCCCCGCCGTGATATCGCTGGAATATTGCTGAAAGCCGCGTCAAACCGTGCTCACTCACTGATATGCCAATAATACGTGTATTTTTGTACATTTAGAATGTCATTACCTTTAACGAACTGTTTTTTCCTGTTGTCAGTCCGGGGAAGTGGGAGGGTCGTCTCATGTGACACATGTCGTTGTTCGGCGTTGGGTGTCTGGAGACGTGCCAGAAATCTATAATCATTGGTTCGAATCCCAGATAAGCCCAACGTTTGAGTCTGTGAAGTCAGCACCAAACCAATGCGCATCGCTGTATCATTTAGGGCCACACCCATCTGCATATCTGTATCATTTAGGGCCACACCCATCTGCATCTCTGTATCATTAAGGGCTCATCCTGCATACAAATATGACTTACGGCGGCGATAAATCCCACTCACTCACTCACTCACTCATTGAGTGACTACTGTTGTTTTCATGGGAACTAAAATGTGCCAATGACATTTCCGAACTCGTGGTTGTCAAGGAAGAACTACTTTATGTCACCGTCAGTTCAAGGACATACCAGTGGAATGTCATCCTAAGAAGTACTTGAGAATAATGACAGAATACTGTCCGGGCTAAGGCGGCGGTAGAATTATTCTATGACCAAACGGATCGAGACCATGCCCTTTTCTCCCGACGAGTACTTCCGGTCAGAGAGCACATGGTTTCGGGAACATCCGGTGTCATCACTGTAAGTATACATTGCCTCGTGAAGCGGATATTTGTTCCATTTTGTTCTTTCCCTTCTCTTTTCCCATTTATGTACTAGGGTCGGAATGCATGTTAGCTTTCTACACCAGAATTTGACGCATTATGATCGTGTTCGATGGCACAATGGTCGAGCTCATGTCTCTTCGGCCTGCGTGCCTTTCGCACTTGCCGCCCACATTGGGCCGACATACCGTGAAATATACGAAATACTGGTCAACATTAAACCAAACCCTCTCCCTCAGTCTTGCTGTTCGTCGTCATACACCAACCGTCTCCGTGGCCTAGTGGTAGAGCGGCTGCACGGAAACCGGAAGGTCCGGGGTTCGATCCCAGGCAGCGTCATACCAAAAGACGTTAAAAGATGGTACTTGTTGTTACCTTGCTCGGCATTAAGGGCCTAAAACAAGGACTGGTCGGTTCGGAGTCAGCATAGTTACTGTTTCTGAGTGGGGTATTCATGTTAAACTGCGGCATGGTATCTCAGTGAGCTGGCACTATAAATCGGCATCAGTCCGGACTAGTTAAGCAGCCACACACACACACGTGCATGTACGTCACTATATAAGTGCAATAATCTTGGACGCGACGTTAAACCCAATTTCACCTCACCTCACCTCACCTCACCTCACCTCACCTCACCTCATCATACACCGCTCTCTGTACACTACAACACGATTGATTGCTGCGCGCTGCTGCTCTTCATGTGCTCATTCTCGGATAATTCTTGCACTCTGTTTCAGATCAGCACTGATCTACTTGACACATGCCATCGATTTTATCTAGCACTCTTTCAGAAAATATGGCCTGTCCTGGAACCCCTCCGGCGACGTTACTTGAACTTCACCTTCCATTCCAATGCCTCACAAAACGCGCACCTCATGCCCGCAGTATCTCCGCGCGTCTAAATATGGTATTAAACTTTGGTTACGCAATAGTATCGAAGTCAGGTTAATCTGGGAGGCCAGCAGGATAATTACGTTACTACAAAATTGCCCTTTGTCAACAGGCTAATGTTTCCAACAATGTCGGTTTGAAACGCTGTTTGTCAAGATGGTTTCGGAATATTTGAGTTGATAAACAAATCCTTAATGGAAATAGATGTTCATTCACGCAACCGTGGAACCCAACAGACGAACGAAAGGATGACATCGTGTGATCAGTAGTGATTGAACACTGAAATTTGACTACCCATTTCTTCGTTCGAGTTTGTATGTTTGCCCACTGACGACTAAAGAGGACAAACACAACACAGGCTCGTCACAAGTCAAATGGAGTCTGGCTTGAATTCAAACATTATATTTTCATCTTTTGAACGTTGATGCCCAGTGTCTGTGACAAAGATGTACCGATGGAGGAATTATTGGGCGATACTGTGATACAACAATGTCTGCGGCCCAAGCTGCTGAGGGAGTGACGTCTCACTTGACATTTAGCTAGGGTAAATAAATCCGGATAGAAGATTCCTCCAAATAAGACATGCTTATTTTAGAGAGTTTACTCGGGGCTTGAAATCACTACCAGCATAGATGTTTTATGCATGTAGTCCGGAGACATGCGGTGGTGCAGAGACACTTCCTGTCGTTAGATTCACAGTCTAGTTACCAGTCTAGGGCCCTAGTTACAAACGCTACTCGGCATCCTTGTTGTAAGAACGATAAGAATGGATCGGGTAGTCAGGTGTCTTGGTGCATGGTGTACCCCGAGTGCATGGCTCATGTTACCGGTGCCTTGGTTGACAGTGTACCCCGAGTACATGGCTCATGTTACCGGTGTCTTGGTGGACAGTGTACCCTGAGTACATGGCTCATGTTACCGGCGTCTGGGTGGACAGTGTACCCTGAGTGCATGGCTTATGCCACCGGTTTCTGTGGTCCAGACTTGATTATTTACATGGGGCAAATGTGCCGCTGCAATATTTCTGACATCGGCAATGAACAACGAACAAAAACTGAAATTGTTCAGTAAAACATTTACTGTTCCCTGTACGTTGTATTCTGTGTACGAACTGTTCTCTGTACGTCCTGTGTACGTGTTGTTCTTTGTACGGCGTGCTATAATGCATTGAAAGCCCGAAGTGATCTTAGACGAAGATCAGGGAAGATCAGGGCTATGGTGCTGACAAACCTAGCAACCAGTTGAAATCTCGACCAACTCTGTTCTGTGCACGCTCTGTTCTGTGTACGTCCTGTTCGTTGTACGCTCTGCTCTTTGTACGCTTTGTTCTGTGTACGCTCTGTTCTGTGTACGCACTGTCCTGTGTACGCTCTGTTCTGTGTACGCTCTGTTCTGTGTACGCTCTGTCCTGTGTACGATCTGTTCTCTGTACGCTCTGTTCTCTGTACGCTCTGTTCTGTGTTCGCTCTGTCCTGTGTACGCTCTGTTCTCTGTACGCTCTGTTCTCTGTACGCTCTGGTCTATTTTCGCTTTGTTCGGTGTACGCTCTGTTCTGTGTACGCTCTGTTCGTTGTACGTTATGCTCTTTGTAATTACCTTCCTTGCACGTTCGTGGTTCAGCAAGTTAACCAGATGACATAAGGCGAAACTTATTGATCCGACAATATGCTGGAAACACTGGTTTGAAACATATAGACAAAATCATCTAACTCATCAACTGTATTACGGTATGTATACTGCATAATACGTATGTAAAAGAGATGACAGTCAGGATAGCATTCTACAATTTGATTCTATGGGCTTTGTCCATCTCAAAATGTCCTGTTTGTGAGTACTGCGTGTTATGTTCGGGTCTGTAGAGGTTGCCATGGATGTGTGGTTATCGACAATATCTCGACAGCATCATCAACCCGCCCGACAGGACTTTCATGTTTATCACGTGTTGCAATCGGTGAAACGTTAAATTTCCAGTCACCAATAATCGATAAATGTAAAGCATTACTGGAAATCTGTGCAGTTGGATACTCAGAGTAATTATGACTTATCTACAATATTTTCAAAACAAAATATCATAGAGGGCCTTTGGAACGTTACACACTGCTCTGAACAGTATTCAGCTTTGTCATGGCGTGTTATAATACCTTGAAAGCCCGAAATGATCATAGACGAAGATCAGGACTATGGTGCTGACAAACCCAGCAGCCAGTTGAAATCTCGACCAACGGACCCTGAACATTAAAACTCTGCACATCCACCTGTGTGTGTAATAGATCACAATACACACATAAGTACACGCACATATATATATGTCTTGAAATGGGGTTGAGCGTCGCGTTCAAGGTTATTGCACTTACATAGCGACCTGCATGCAGTATTGTGACTCCGAGCCGACCAGTCTCATTAAATTCAGATCTTAGTTCTCGCTGCCGCTAAACAAAGATCTAAGAACATCCCATTACGGGCCACGTCAGAACGACCTTGCACGAACTTTGACCGACCAGTGGAATGACTGAGAAGAACATTCGTGACCAACTCGTGTTATTCCGGGACAAGCCGAATAGCGACTCGTGCCCCTCTCATGGCCATTTTTGCGACCGGGTTCCGTCTTAGCGCAAACAGGCATACCTAAAACAATTGTCAATTCGTTGCGCAATGGTTCACAATTTTTACCCCATGTATTATATATATTTCAGATGCAATTTAAAGCACATTGGGACGTGCGGAATTATACAGTATGATTGAACACATTTAACTGTGTCTTTGGTATATTTTTAGATGCAAGACATATGTAAAATAAAAAAAAATTTCAGAGATTCTTTGACGAAGAACTTAAAATCATACACGCATTGTGATTGGTTTGTCGTATTTTCACCCATAACATTCATCGATATGGGGACGAGTCTTCTTGCAGGTTACTGAAAGGGGCGAGTGGTGACGAATGTGACAAGATGTCGACATTAGCCAATCAGAAGGCAGCTTTCTCGTGCTTTACGGCACTAATTTCAAATTGGCGACTACGCTTCGAAAAATATTTTGACACATTCTCGATTAAAAATTTGAAACCTGAACAAAAGAACATTCTGGAATGGCTAATATACGGGATTCAGTCGTTCAGCCCGTAACTATCGTTCGGAATACCCCGTGTTACAGTTTTCCAGGCTGCAAGATTAGAAATCACATTCCGACTGTCACTTTCATGATCTGGTAAGCGACGCTGTAGTTGGTCGGATGAAAGGTCGTTCTGACGTGATCTCTTATGGGATGTCCTCAGATCTTTGTCTAGCGGTAGCGAGAACTAAGACCTGATTTTAATGAGATTGAACATCTCCAAAGACTGCTTATTTAATTATTACACCACACTAATAACTGTGGACAAAATTACGAAATCAGTTATCATTGTTCAATGATACAACTCAAGCCATGTCCGTTCTATTCTCAACCAAACAGGAAACAGTAGGCATTTGTGATATGTGTAATAGTTCTGTTGATAGTATGTGGGTGCATGTAGGTTCATGGGTAATTTTTTAGGACATTGAAACATTTCTTATTTTGTCTACAACTGTCTGTGACAATTCAGTTTTCGTATATATGTGTTACACATTTCTGTTATGTTGTTAGTTGTTCAGTTATATCTTTAACGAAACCGCTAAATTCATTAAATGTGTTAGAACTTTTGTCACAATAATGGAGACACTGAATAATCTACCGCGCATATTCAACGGGGTTCCAACGGTGTTTATTATGTCAGTACGGGAGGTAACCGCATATGCGACAAAAACAATAGTACTGAAACATATAAAAGTGGAGCTAGTGAACGGATAGTGCATTCCTGTAAATGTGTCTGTGTTGATACAACATCCTAAATAAAAAAATTCTCAAATTTGAAATAAATTTTGTTTCTTTAAATTTGAAATAACAAAAAATGTCATTTTCTTTCAGATATTATATTTGTTTGACATTTTCTTTCCTATTAGAAACAGATAAATCCGCATGTCTATCCCATTTGGCCATTCTCAGCCTTTCGACATTCACGACGGGAGCTCAAAGCTTGTTCAATATTTGGGGGAAGTTATTGTATTGCATATTTAATCTCACGAACAAAGAGTTTGTCGATGTTGATGCAACGCATCAAACGTTTTCTTGTTTATCTTTTTTATGAAAACAAAATACAAACGCCATTGCATTATGAAATCAAATGGCCATACACCACCCCAACGTCATAGCACGACGAACCAACGTCAATGACAAATTACCGATACCACAGGCAACATGGAAATTTCGCAACGTAACCCCAATTTGAATAAAGTCCCCATTTCCTATTCTGTCTTCCTTGACTCCAGACAGAGAACCCGAGGATGATTTGTTACTGAAAAATCATCAAACATTCATAAACGTTCCCCTTCCATTGGGATAATTATAATAACATAAAGGGAACGTAGTGTTAATTTCCCGTTATGCGGTGGCTCGCAATTTGCAAGTCTTCTTGCAAAGAAGCGTTATTAATAAATGATTGACTCTTCACTAAGCACCTCAAGCTAGTGGTAGTATTGTCGTCGTAGAAACAACGGTGAGCTGGTGGTGTTAATCATGAAGTGATCGCCTCAGATGAAGATCTCTATGCCCGCTGAGACTGCATTTCTTGTTTCTGTGTTGTCGAGTATGAATCGGTTAAAATATCAAACTAATCTACATTGAATGTGTTTTCTCGTATATATATAGGAAAAAAAACAAAGAAATATATAGCACAAATTATTCTGCAAGCAATATTGATGGTAATTTGATTCTTTTTGATTGATAACAAGAGGCTGATCTTTGTTCTTGTTATATGTTCGGATCCGGATCTACATTTAATGTGTTTTCGCTAATCTATATTAGAAAATAACCAGGAAATAATAGCAAAACATATTCGGTATGGCTGAACATATTCTGTAGGTGATATTGATGGTAATTGTATTCTGTTCGTTGGGTGACCAGATGTCATCATACAAATCCTTGATCCCTTGTTAATGAACCTCTACGACTTGCGTCACTTCAGGATTTCCTCCCACAAAAAATGCAATACAAATTAAAGCTGTTTTAAAAACCACTCACTGCACTCTTGTATTCAGCGGGAGTTCCAGGCTAAAGACTCTATAACCGGTATTGCTTTTGTTATCATTTTGAGCTGGGGCGCAATTTGACATATTTATGATTAATTTGTTTTTGTTACTTTTGAATTATTTTGCTTGTCTAAATTTGTTTTGTTGTTTGATGTCGTTGACATGTTCCACCCCAATAATATTCTATCCTTGTCGTATAAACCTAACATCGTTTTATCGATACCATATGAACCTGACACCACTCTATCCATGTCATGTGAACCTCACACCGTTCTATCGATATCATGTGAACCTCACACCGCCCTGTCCGTTCCATGTTAACCTAACACCACTCTATCCATACCATGTGAACCTCACACTACTCTATCCGAGCCATGTGAACCTCACACCACTCTATCCGTGCCATGTGAACCTCACACCACTCTATCCGTGCCATGTGGACCTCACACCACTCTATCCATGCCATGTGAACCTCACACAACTCTACCAATGTCATCAAAACCTCACAGCGCTCTATCCATGCAATGTGAACCTCACACCACTCTATCCATGCCATGTGAACCTCACACCGCTCTATCCATGCCATGTGAACCTCACACCACTCTATCCATGCCATGTGCACGTCACACCGCTTTATCCATGCCATGTGAACCTCACACCACTCCATCCATGCCATGTGGACCTCACACCACTCAATCCATGCCATGTGAACCTCACACCACTCTATCCATGCCATGTGAACCTCACACAACTCTACCAATGTCATCTAAACCTCACAGCACTCTATCCATGCCATGTGAACCTCACACCACTCTATCCACGCCATGTTAACCTCACACCACTCTATCCATGCCATGTGAACCTCACACCACTCTATCCATGCCATGTGAACCTCACATCACTCTATCCTTGCCATGTGAACCTCACACCACTCTATCCATGCCATGTGAACCTCACACCACTCTATCCATGCAATGTGAACCTAATACCATTCTATTCATGCCATGTGACACTTATACCACTCTATCCATGCCATGTGAACATCACATCGCTCTATCCGTGCCATGTGAACCTTACACCGCTCTATCCATGCCATGTGAACCTCACATCACTCTATCCTTGTCATGTAAACCTCACAACACTCTATCCATGCCATGTGAACCTCACACCACTCTATCCATACCATGTGAACCTCACACAACTCTACCAATGTCATCTAAACCTCACAGCGCTCTATCCATGCCATGTGAACCTCACACCACTCTATCCATGCCATGTGAACATCACATCGCTCTATCCGTGCCATGTGAACCTTACACCATTCTATCCATGCCATGTGAAACTCACATCACTCTATCCTTGTCATGTGAACCTCACACCACTCTATCCATGCCATGTGAACCTCACACAACTCTACCAATGTCATCTAAACCTCACAGCGCTCTATCCATGCCATGTGAACCTCACACCACTCTATCCATGCCATGTTAACCTCACACCACTCTATCCATGCCATGTGCACCTCACACCACTCTATCCATGCCATGTGAACCTCACACCACTCTATCCATGCCATGTGAACCCCACAGCGCTCTATCCATGCCATGTGAACCTCACACCACTCTATCCATGCAATGTGAACCTCACACAACTCTATCCTTGCCATGTGAACCTCACACCACTCTATCCATGCCATGTGAACCTCACACCGCTCTATCCATGCCATGTGAACCTAATACCACTCTATTCATGCCATGTGACACTTATACCACTCTATCCATGCCATGTGAACATCACATCGCTCTATCCGTGCCATGTGAACCTTACACCTCTCTATCCATGCCATGTGAACCTCACATCACTCTATCCTTGTCATGTAAACCTCACAACACTCTATCCATGCCATGTGAACCTCACACCGCTCTATCCTTGTCATGTTAACCTCACACTACTCTATCCATGCCATGTGAACCTCACACCGCTCTATTCCTGCCATGTGAACCTCACACCACTATATCCTTGTCATGTTAACCTCACACCACTCTATCCTTGTCATGTTGACCTCACACCACTCTATCCATGCCATGTGAATCTCACACCACTCTATCCATGCCATGTGAACCTCACACCACTCTATCCATGCCATGTGAACCTCACACCGCTCTACCCATGCCATGTGAACCTCACACCGCTCTATCCATGCCATGTGACGCTTTTACCACTCTATCCTTGTCATCTTAACCTAACACCACCCTACAAATGTCATCGTAACCTCACAGCGCTCGGTCCATGCCATGTAACGCTTATACAACTCTATCCATGTCATGTTAACCACACACCGCTCTAACCTGGCCGTATGGCCCACACGCCACTCTGTCCTTTCACGGGAACCCAGCGCAACTACACTGTCCGGAAAGCTGCCAAGTGTTTACTATTAATGAGAATTTGACGCACTTGAGAAGCTGTGTCATCGCGGTAGGAGGCGTCGTCGCTGTTAACGGGGCAGTTGGATCTTCTGTCTCCCCAATAACACACGACAAGGAAACACGCAACTGTTGTCATTGTTAATGTAATATGTTAATAGTTCACCTTTCCGATGTATACGATTAAAGGTGGATTCAAATTCTCTAATAGAGAAAAATTAAAGTGGTGCAATGGTCGCATAACGTCGACAGAGCGGTGCAGGTGTCTGTCTCATGACATCGACAGATTGGTGTCACGGTCCCATGGCATCGACATCAGGGTGAAAGGGTCCCATGACATCGACATCAGGGTGAAAGGGTCCCATGGCATCGACATCAGGGTGAAAGGGTCCCATGGCATCGACATCAGGGTGAAAGGGTCCCATGGCATCGACATCAGGGTGAAAGGGTCCCATGGCATCGACATCAGGGTGAAAGGGTCCCATGGCATCGACATCAGGGTGAAAGGGTCCCATGGCATCGACATCAGGGTGAAAGGGTCCCATGGCATCGACATCAGGGTGAAAGGGTCCCATGGCATCGACATCAGGGTGAAAGGGTCCCATGGCATCGGCATAGCGTTGTAGGGGTCTAATGGCATCGACGGAGTGGTGTTAGGGTATCATTGCATCGACATAGCGGTGTAAGGGTCACATGGCATCGACGGAGTGGTGTAAGGGTCTTATGACATCGACGGAGTGGTGTAAGGGTCACATGGCATCGACGGAGTGGTGTAAGGGTCTTATGGCTTCGACATAGCGGTGTCAGGGTCTTATGACATCGACGGAGTGGTGTAAGGGTCTTATGGCATCGACATAGCGATGTAAGGGTCTTATGGCATCGGGAGAATAGTGTAAGGATCGCATGGCATCGACATAGCGGTGTTAGGGTCTCACTACATAAATTTCATAAAGTTAATCAAGAAGAGTATGCAAAATGTTTACATAAGCGTTAATCAAATTAACATGATCCCATTGAGATGCATGTACACAGTGGGGGTCGTATTTGCCTATCAGCAGCACGCGTACCACAACACTCATTCTTCATGTGCTTGTAACTGCGCTTATTAGATTAGATTTTAGATGGTAGTTTTAATGATATCCTTGTTTTAGCAGATTCCACCTGAGCACACGATGAAATACAAGTCTTCTCTTTGATTTCTTCCCTGGTGCCACCTATTATTAACCTTTATATATCAGCCTCCCATTAGTGATCGGTGGAGATCCAGTACACAAAGGCCACATTATTGATAAGGTAAGTGGACTGTTATGACAAACAAATGAAATAGCGTCAAATATCATACGAGTTCTCGTTAGTCAAACCCTTTTAGTATCGACATTTTTAATTCCCGATATTCCCCGTTTCGGCGATAACTGTAAATATCAGACGTCACAGCCAGAGAATGATCAGTCTCCATTATCTAACGCAACACATTCAACTTTGCACTAATAATGGTGACAATTATATGAATGGAGCACTGAAAATCAGTGATGTCACCAGGAGTTTGCGAAAAGGATAAGCATGTCCTACCGGTAGCACCGCCACTCACATGATTCGCGTAAAAAAAGAAAGTGTTTGTTTGGTACCTTACGCCGCACAGCAGAAATTCTGCCGTACGACGGCAGCCTGACTACAATTGAGTGATGCAATCCAGTGATAGAGAATCTGGACCAGACAATCCAGTGACACGTTGTCGCGTTTACTGATTCTGCAGAAACTAAATTACCTTTGAATTACTTCTGCTGCTTCCAAGTAAAGCTTCCAGACGTGGGTACAATGTGTGAAGCCCATTTCTGGTGTCCCCCGCCGTGATATTGCTGGAATATTGCTAAAAGCGGCGTAAAACAATACACACTCACTCACTCCATGTAAAGCGAAATATTCAAGAGGGTATCTTGTTTTGCAAGACAGAGGGTGGGGGCGGGGGTGGGGTGCGGGTGGGGTGGGATTTAATGTTACAGCGCACGCAAACACGCATACACGCAATGCACGAACGCACGACGCACACAGGCACACACATTGTAGTATATCCATAATATACAGATACGTCAACATGATTCGTAAATGCGGATCGTTTAATCCGACTATCCTGTCCTGCATAACGAGATAATACTGTCTGAGTCAAGGACTACCTAGACAAAGATTAAACCAACCTTGACAGAAACAACTCTGTTCATGGAATCAAAACCTGTTCATCGGGAATTTATTAATCCAGACAATTTCACCTGGAACGAACCACCACGAGGGATCGCTGTATACCACGTTCCCCATGTTGGCATGTATATTTGTGAGTGTTTTTGTCAAAGGCGAATGCGTATATTTTCCCCTAAATCTTGGGTCGGTGGTGGCAATACAAAATGAATTGGACTGTTCAAATATTTATTGGGTACAATCTCGGTCTGTAGGATGAAGTAATATTTAAAATTCTTCGATTTTGCATTTGGCCAGAGGAATGTCATTTTTTAGACAGAGATTACTCATACTTTGTAGTACGCAGAGAAAGGATAAAGATATATGAATAATATCGATATCCGTAGTGACCACATCTCGTGTTTTGAGCAAACACGTATGGCTTGCTGAGCGTGTATTGTTTTGATCAGTCTCTTCGTAAGTGTGATTATCAGTGCGGCAGTGATACAAAGTATATGAGACTGGAATTTCTTTGTGAACACATGATTCTTGGAGTAGACGATCCGTAAATCAACTTTTAAACATAAACGCCTGAGACTCGCACAACATTAATGATGTAGGGAGAGGGTCGACGCGGCTTCAGTATATTCATAGAAAGATCGGGTTATATGGTTGTTACATTCTTGTTTACAGTGTCCATGTGTATTTGCACTAATGAAATGTGAAATAAACAGACACTTCTCTTGTCCTGGTAGTTTAGTTAGATGTGCGCTCTTACTTAGTGAGTGAGTCGGGTTTAACGCCGCTTTTAACATTATTCCAGTTATATCACGGCGTGTCAGCTTAATTTTGGAGGAAAGCCCGAAGTGATGCAGGTCTCAGACGTTTACCACTTCGGTGAAACCCACGAGCACGGGTATGGTGCTGACAAACCTAGAAACATAATTGGGGCGAACCGGAATTCGAACCCACAATCATAGGTTTCTGGCGTGCCTTGGACGACTGGGCCACCCGTGCCCCCGCTCTTACTCAGCCAATGTTTACTTGACAATGTTTACTTAGTCAGTGTTTACTTGTTTACGGCAAGAAAATCAGGAACAAGTGACATAAAAGCCGGTAAGTATGAGGAAACATACACACATGATATACCTAGTAATACAAAGACGTATATCTGTATTTTTTGTCGTGAGTAATATATTTCAGTGATTAATATACATGTATTTCTTCATGAAACAGCTTCGAGATCCCTTCCAACGCTCCGATTTTCCACATGCCGCAGTGGACATGCTGAGTCAGCAAATTATTGTGTTGAAGAACATCGGACACCGGACACCTGGACACTGGTCCTAACTGGTGACCACTAGCCTCGGGCTTACAGGATAGCTTAGGTTTCACACATTGGTAGATTGGTACGTCAACATATATTTAGGAATTCGTTGTTGCTGGTATTAACGTACACAAATGCTAAACTATAACGTTGTATCGTTTGATGGATTTAGGTTGATGGCGCAAACGTTTGTCACAGACGTTGACGTTGTGTGTGTGATGTGATTGTGATGATGAAGAGTGACAACGCCTATGTCATAATGTTATCAATGGCATATGAGCATAAATGCATGTCATTATCAATGGCATATGAGCATACATGCGTGTCGTTATCAATGGTATATGAGCATAAATGACTGTCATTATCAATGGCATATGAGCATAAATGACTGTCATTACCAATGGCATGTGACCATAAATGACTGTCATTATCAATGGCATATGGACTATAGGTGCCTTTGTCATTGCCAATGAAATATGAACGGTAGGTGTTATTGTCAGTGGAATATGAACCATAGATGTCTGTTATTATCAATGGAATATGAACCAACGGTGCGTGTCCCACATTCCAATAACGTTCAATATAATATTTAAAAACTCACTCAGTTTCGTCATCTTCCTCCTCGATGGCGTCCGGTTGGCGGTGGAGAGGACGTCGTGGTTCACGTCGTTCCGCCGAGTCGAAACTAGCAGCCGGCCACGCCAAGTAGATGGAATCCCTAACTATTGTCTCCAAACTGCCAACTTCGTGAAATGATTGTGCCTTGGGGATATTGAGTTTTTCCTTGAGACGGTGCATGATGTTAATGATTATCCAAAAAGGTGATGACTATCCACAACGATGAAACCAGGAACACTATTTTACACACTATATTCCAGAAGAAGGAAGCACAAAAACAGCATGTTGGTGAATGAGCAACAGATAAAGGTAGTAATATAACAACCCTATTGACACTAAACATACGCCGGAAAAATATCGACAAATCTCCGAAGCTATATGTGAATATATTCCAGCTCTACGACAAAGCAGCGAACGGTAATGAACGGTACTGAAAGGGTAAACACTATTGATAGACCGAGTTATGTCTCAGCGATTGTTTACGTTTGTAGCTCGTGGGATCCACGCGCGTGCTTTTCCAAAAGCAGACGATATGTTAGAAGTGGTGGCCTCCAACAGACGACACTTCCATGCGACGGTATGAGATCTCCAGCTGTTCTGCTATGGATAGAACGGTGATACAGCGTACTACGAGTGTTTGACAATCAGCTCAAACCTTTTCCGCGGCTTCTCTCGATCACAATATCGCAACGTCCATTCATCAATTGATCCGTGGACAGAAGACCGCGCATGCGTGAGAGATGTTTTGAATTTCTCAGTTGACGAGGCCATATTGCCGGAAGGATTCCAACAGATATAGCATGGGCGCTGAAACAATGAGGGACTGGCATTCTGACAGAGATGCTATATCGTAGTTCCTTTAAACGACCTTTAAAAATGGTGACAGCTGTCCTGAGAGATGTTTTCATCTGATTTCCAAGTAATGGAAACGAGTGAATGTGTTTTGCGTTGGACACTGAATATTCAAAAAGAAAATATTTGTTTTGGTTTTTTAATATTTAGTAATATTGACCTTGTAGACCCAGAAATATATAACGGCAACCTTATTGATTGATCGATTGAAATCATGTCAAGTCATCATAAATGTTATGGCGGAATGTGGGGGAAGAAATGCCTGCTAAGTGAATTGGCTCGGCTGTCCTTTCAAGCCTGGTTTGTCATTCACAAGCTGCGTTTTTTGACTGTAAACTCTAACGTTAATATTTATATCAAGAGAACAGTAAACGATATGTTGTATGTCTTGTTCCCTACTGTGTTGCAAAACCAACATATTTTTAAGTCTTCTTCACTGGTATGCTTGTATGCAGAAGAAGTACTTCAAAACCAACATATTTTTAAGTCTTCTTCACTGGTATGCTTGTATGCAGAAGAAGTACTTCAAAACCAATATATTTTTAAGTCTTCTTCACTGGTATGCTTGTATGCAGAAGAAGTACTTCAAAGCCAACATATAGCTTTCAGTTTCAACAAAATCAGCAAACGCACTATCGCGTCACTGGGTTGTCCAGTACAGACTTTCTGGATTGCCTTGTCAAGACCGGCCACCGTCGTGTGGCAAGAGTACCGCTGTGCGGCATTTGGCACCAAACAAACGCTTCCATTCTCATGCAAATTGTGTGTAAGCCGGTTGCTCCCGGTAGGGCAGGACATGCTTAAATACCCTTTTCGCGAATACCTGGTGTCAACACTGATTTTCCGTAATCCATTCATATACTTTCCACCACTATTTTTCGTTAAGCGGCTAGTGGTATCAGTGGCGGATAATCGAGGTTATTCCCTGGCACAGAAGACAAAGTTAGACACAGGCCACTAATTATATTATACCTTGGTTGTAAAATGACTGCAGACTGTCTCCCTTTTGTTTGAAGTGAAACACCATTGCCCCGACCAGTGTGTAATATAACCGCATTCTGGAATCTCTTGGAAGTGTACTACAAAGATGCCATGGCATAAGAATGCTACCAATTGCTATGTCTTGTCGGGTACCCACCTACTGCCGTACGAAGCATATTTTGTGTCGCCTCTTGTGCTGTGGCCAGCACATGTCAGCGTGAGATCCAGACACATGCGTAACCTAAGTTCGGTTGATATGCAAAGGGACGCTTGAAAAGGACCAGTGGTTGATAATATGGGTACGACAACACACTGAAATAGCCAGCCGTGGAAGAGGGTAAGAGGTTCATAGTACGAACATTGTCGTAAGAGGCGACTAACGAGATCGGGTGATCAGACTCGATAACTTGGTTGATGCATGTCCTCGTATCCCAATTGCGGAAATCGATGCTCAAGATGTCCATCACTGGACTTTCTGGTCCAGACTTGATTATTTACAGACCGCAGTAATAGCTGTAATATTGCAGAATGCGACGTTAAATAACAAACAATAAATATAGTGCGAGCATTATTCCAGCGATCAGGGTACGATTAAACACCAGGACAGTTAGGCATGGAACTGGGTCAGCAGCTGATCATCTAAGCTGTGTTCCAATCGTCAGGCTACAAGATGCTGGAACAGACAGGACGCAGTATCAGTTCTTAACACTCAGGAGGTCCATTCAGGTCCATTCAGGTCCATGCGGGCGAAACCGGTGTATATCACTTTCTGTAGCACTGGAGAAGTCAGTCATATGGGACAACTTACAGATCCGGGCACCGACACACCCTATAACAACTGATGCGTAAGTAAAAGCATAAGAAATTTCTGCCAGAATACAGAGTCGATTCCTATTATATCATGAGCATGTGCTTATGTATCACTATCAAATAGTGGTGATACCAGGTGTTCGCGAAAACGTGAGAGTATCCTGTCCTACCGGTGCCACCCGTCACAAACACATGCAAAGACAAGTAAATTGTTCTCTTGAAAAAAAAACACGGGAACAATTGTAACAAGTCAAAATAGGGAACCGCATCGGGGATCATTTTTGTCACTGATGCGTCAGATTTGGAAATGTTCTTCCCATGTCTACCATAAAACCTTCTGAAAGCTTCACTAAAGCCTTGAATGTTGTAACCTAGATCAAACTACTTCAAAACAAAACGCGTTGGGGGGGGGGGGGGGGGGGGGGTTAAAGTTTGCTTGAAAGCAATTATCTTGATTTTAATTTATAACATAAAGAAACAAATGTTTAAAAAGGGGTAAAAACATCCATAGTGAGTCACTGCCGGACAGCAGAAAGTAGACACATGAAACATGGATTTGATCAATACATTACAAACGCTATCAAAACGTAACTAGGCTGAAAGCAGTATCCGAAACACAGGACACCTAAGGTCCAGAAACACAACTATGATGGGTGGGCAAGGGTGGCCCAGTCGTCTAAGGAGCCGCGATTCTTTGTGCAGAGTTGGGCGCGCCAGACACATATGATTGTGGCTTTGTCCCCACCATACCCGTGCTCGTGGCTTTCACCGAAGTGGTAAACGTCTGAGACCTGCATCACTTCGGGCTTTCCTCCGACATTTAGCTGAGACGCCGCGATGATACTGCGGCGTTAAACCAAACTCACTCACTTACTCACTCACTTCTTTTGTCCGGCAGTTTAGCTCTCCGTTTTATATTGGCCCAGGCAACCTACAAAAATTACTTTATTCCCATGCAGATGACAGTGGTATATTCGATTGTTTGGAGCTTGGTATTTACAAAACACAATGCACTTATCATCCTCTGTGGTTTAAGTATCTTCGTTAACCCATACATGCACACGAGACGGCACTGGTGGCCCACCGTCTATGGCGCTAAATTTACAAGTCCTTTACTTATGCCATAAATTGGGTTCGAGTCCGAGATCCGCTCTGAATATGATTTGGGTTTGTAAGGATTATGCCCGTGTGCGGGATTCGTATGCAGCCTTCATCACTTGGGGCTTAAACCCCATGCTACGCGATATAACGCTGATACTGTTCAAAGCAGCGTTATACGAAACACTCACTAACTCACTCACCGTACACGAAATAACCCCATAACCATATACTTAGCGTGAGAGCCAACTATTGAGGATCGGGGTCGTCCATTGTGTCACCCTGCTGATTGTGTCTTATCGCACCCCGATGGCGTGGATCATTGATCAGACCGGCTCATTCCGGCTCAGTCAGGCTCAGTCCGGCTCAGTTCGACTCAGTCTGGTTTGCATTGGCAGATAAATTAATTTAGACGCCATCGCGATACTGCTTGAAGATATCTCACTAAACACAAAACAACATTCATTTAACTGTTTTACGTCTTCAAGAAGCCTATGTCAAAGGAGAAGGTAGAAATATAACGGTCAACAAGTTTATTGAAAGACATTCTACTGTATCCCCTGCAGGAAAGGCAGGGCATAATAATACCCTATGGGGTCGCTTGAGACAAATTGTCTGGCTAGCAAATGCATGGCTGACCAGCCTTCTTGGTTTTACTCAAAACCACTATCGACAACGTACGTATTTGCCGTGTGAGTGAGTGATTGCGGTTTTATGTTGTAGTTTTCTTGCTTTTGTTTAACGCTGCGCTTAGCAATAATTTAGCTACATGGCGGCGGTTTGTAAATAATCCAGTCTGGACCATATCAATTCAGTGATTTATAGTGTGTGTAACGATCCACGCTGTAGGCGACGATGGTACCATCGAGGCTGACCACCCGATTCATTTGGTCGCCTCTTATGACCAGCATACGTCGCTGGGGATGTATTTTAACTATTTTAACTGGGTAGCTCCACGAGGTTTAACGCCACATTCAATTATTGACAGCTCCAACACGCCCGGTTGGTGTATGAAAGCATACACCTATGTTTGATAGCTGCTCCTAACAAAACAAACAAGAAATGGTTATTCGACGGTGAAGTATTTGATACGAGTGAAACCATGCCGCAGTTAAACATAAATACCCCACTCAGACACGGTATACTGACTCCGAGCCGACCAGTCCTTGTTTTGGCCCCTTAATGCCGAGCGCCAGACAGGGTAACAACAAATACCATATTTCACCGTATTTTTATATGACGCGGCCAGGGATCGAACCACCGACCGTCCACTGTCCAGGCAGACACTCTATCCACTATACCATGGAGGGGGTCCGTGGTACTTGTAACAGAATGGAGATATAGTACACTTGATAACCGAGGATGGCCACTGTTCACCCAGCTGAACATACAGGAAAGCATAGCTATACAATCAGGATGGGCGGTAGGGTAGCCTAGTGGTTAAAGCGTTCGCTCAAGACCCTACATGGGTACAATGTGAATCCCATATCTGGTTACTACGCCGTTATATCACTGGAAGGGCGGTGGAATAGCCTTGTGGTTAAAGCGTTCGCTCGACATGCCCAAGACCCGGGCTCGATTCCCCACATGTGTACACCGTGTGAAGCCCATTTCTTGTGTCCACCGCCGTGATATTGCTGGAATATTGCTAAAAGCGGCGTAAAATCATACTCACTCACTCACTAATATTGCTGGAATATTGCTAAAACCTTGCTGAACACACACACACTCACACACTCACTCACTTATGCACTCTCAATCACAGCAGTAGCGACACAGAATTTGACCATTTGTATCGTTATAGCAATAGTGTTCGAGGTGTGTGTCAGCCAGTACGCCTACAGTTTAGCACTGGGTTCTCCGAGGCGTTGACAGTTTAATGTAGCATGAAATAAATCATGTTTTCATGCACAAATCCACAGCTATGCATCAAACAAACACAGCGTACATCATAAAAAATCCAACTCAAACAAACCGGATTCATAATACAAAAATTATTCGGTTCTACAACATTCGCCGTGGACGGGGATTCTAACGCAGTTCTGTTGCCATCGCACATATTTTCATCGTCATTTATTGGAAGCCTTTTAAGTACGAAATAATGACAAAAACGTCGACAGATCTATCCCCAATCGACGAATTCCATGTCTACTGTAATTCAATCTGATTTCATCCAAGCACCAGTATAGGCGATGAAAGGCATCACTGGTGGTGTTAAATGTCACTCGTGGAGATATGTGCAAATACCAGCTCGGCCCTTGTGCTCTAAAACCAGGCTACTGACGGTGCTCCCATAGTCTTCAAGAGGAATTACATTGTTACTTGGTTCTAGCTGCGTCTCTAGGGAGCTTTGAGAGAACCAACGATTTATGAACAGTTTTATTACATTTTTTTACAGTTAAGTCGGTGGAAAAGGGTTATCTGCGCATGGGTGATGTCGTAACCACGCCTGGGGGGTCAGAGTTATTTTTTTTTAAAAACAGCTGTTGGAGAACATATTTTTTTTATTAGGAATAATTATTGCTTTTACTGGTTTAACTTGAATTAGAATTTCGGGGTGGTGAGGTGGAGTGATGTGAACTGGTGTTTAACGTAGCGTTCAAGATAATTGCACTTGTATAGCGACGCGCTTGCAATTTGTGTATGGGTGGGGAGAGGACTGAGGGGGGACTTATACTAGTTCGGACTAATGCTTGTATTATATTGCTAGCCCACTTAGAAACCAAGCCGCAGTATATCATGGCTACGCCCTCAGACACATTATATTGACTCCGAGCCGAAGTGTCCTTGTTTTAGCCTCCAAATGCCAAACACAGGCAGGGTAACAACAAGTACCATTTTTAACCCAATTGTTATGACGTTACCGGCGATCGAACCACCGACCGCTCTCTAGGGAGGCGATCAATTCAGGATAGCGATATGAACAATATGAACTGGGTCTTTACACCCGTTGAACCTCTGAGTCGACTTTGTATGATACAAATAGGGATATCCTTTCTTCGTTTGCTTTGAAGTTTTGGCTTCTACCCTGCACTGGACAGTCACGTCGTAAATTCCTCTCAAAACTGCTCAAACATCAACTCGCTAACCCGCATCTTTGTACCCATCAGCTCTAATGGGACCTATACACAGGATGGCGACGTTTGTGCCTCCCGTATGCGACCATAAAATTTGCCAGGTCGTCGTTGGAGGCTCAACTGAGGCAGAATGGTTGCCCAGGTCGTTCCAAGGTGGTACACAGGAGGTTCAGACATCGCGATAGACGCCATGGTCGCCGTGAATTTTTGAACATGTTCAAAACAGTCGCACAAAGGTCACCGAGGAGGTTGGTTGCTCAGAAGTGGCTCAAAGGAGGCAGAAGGGAGGTACCCGCATTGCCGTTTTGCAGAATGAAGGCACAGCGTTCGCCCAATGGTCGCCAGGTAATAGATGCGTTCTGCTGAAATATTTTCCCGTCTCTAATGGCGATGCTTCTGCCTCTCTCGTGCCTCCTTGGGCGACCAACAGCGTGCATTGAACGATGACTGTGGCCTCTGTGGCCGCTGTGCCTCCATTCGGCGACTACGGCAACCCTTGAGACACCATGGCAATGCTTCTGCCTCTTTTCTGCCTCCCCTGAGCCACCTATAGTGCCTCCTCAGCCTGCTTTTGGGATTTCTACCGGCAATGTTTCATTGTGGTTCCAGACGCTGAACAACTCGAGCAGTTACTGCTGAACAACTGCTTGAGCAGTAACATAGAAACATGATTTTCTGGGTTTAGGCGACCATTGATCGTCCTGACCAGTTTTTGATCGCTCAAAGGTGGCACAAAGGTCGCTGCCCTGTGTAAAGGGGGCTTAAGGGCCGTTATGGGATATAGGAATCATAATGGACTATGCCATAAAACCCAATCAACTTCCTCTCAGAATGGGTAGCGTGGAAGCTATTCCAGGTGATGAACCTACTTAAATATGTTGCCCACAACGTCAGACTTTAGGGAGTACCCTGGTTACACCAGCAGCTATCATAGCATTTTCAACATGCTGGCCAAGGTGACCGCTAAGTACATTAATCGCCCCTATCTCGTCCCGAGTGAGTGAGTATGATGTTACTGCAACATCACATCGGGAACACCTGATGTGTCATTATTATGGCTGTTTGTTATTATGAGTAATCTCTCTTAAAGATAACGACACCTTTAATCGCCTTTACTTGAATAGTTCTATACTAAACGAATGGAGTCCGCCATCCTGTGTGGATCCGTGCCACCCTTACCTCTGACCGACGACCAAGGGGTGACGCATTTAGGGACCAGTTCAAAAGTTCGATGTGGGATAAAAATCTTAATTTCTTAATTTTATTGGTGGGGGGATTAATTGCCCTGCAGGGTTTTCCATCCGACAAAATCAACATACCTTATTTCTCATAGTTTTATACATTCACTGAACTAAACCGATCTTTTTCCTTTCATATACTTTTAGGATTTTGTCATCAATACATCAAGCCTTTCCACAAGGTAGGGTTTTATCATCGCCAGCCAATAGTCCATCTCGTGCAGTGCATAATATATGATGACAGATTTTATCTATAAAAAACCCTTCAAATTATTGTCAACACAATGTGAACAAACTTCATTTGGTAAACGTTCAGAGAAAACACAGGCCAAAAATGGAGAATGCATGACAAAAGAGGCCACTAAACTCGGGAATTAAACTTTTTGGACTTGAGGTGTTGTTTTTATGGGGTATGTCTCAAAACTTAAGGAATTATCCGATATCGAACTTTTGAACTGGTCCCTCAGTCCGCTCCGGGCCGTGCAACATAAACTGGTTCAGGGCCCTGTTACACAAAGCGATCTTAGTGCAACGACGATCGTAAGCTTGCGTTTTAGTATGGGAGTTACGGTCACCTCTTCACTTAGATCGCTTTGTGGAACGGGGCCCAGCTCAGCGCTATTACTGGTTCAAGATTATAGCATAGTTACGCTTGCACGTGTGATGTGTGTGTGTGTGTGTGTGTGTGTGTGTGTGTGTGTGTGTGTGTGTGTGTGTGTGTGTGTGTGTGTGTTTACGTCTCTGTGTGTGTTTACGTGTGTGTGTATGTGGCTGCTTGTACTAGTCTGGTCTAATGCCGATTTTATAATGCTAGCCCACTCAGATACCATGACGCAGTTTATCATGGCTACCCCAGACACAGTATACTGGCTCAGAGTCGAACCTTTCTTGTTTTATCACCTTTATGCCGAACGCCAGGCAGGGTAACAACAAGTCGTACATTTAACGTCTTTTGGCATGACGAGGCCAAGGAATCGAGCCTTCCGCTCTCCCCGCGGACGCTCTACCCATCAAACCAAGGTGGCGCTTCTACTCATTTGGATTGACTGCAGCACAGTCAACGAACTTGGAGACAATATTGAGAATGACATAAACATCACAATGTGGTTGTCGGTCCTCGCAGAATTCACATGTGTTTTGGTGGGAGAAGACATGGCCTCAACAAGGCAATTATTTGGTGTTTTAATCATTTACCTCACTGCACAGGATTTAAAACAAGCCGCACAACAAAAAAACCCGTTACACTATCGTCCCCGCTGGGCTTAATTAACGAACTGAACGTCTTTTGTCTCTGAATGAGTTGTGAAAGATAGTGCTTCTCAAACTTCATATTTTTAATTTTCTGAAAATGAATCATTCTGTCCTTTCTGTGTTTGCTTTCAAATCATCTTCTATTTTAATGTCCATGTATCAATGTGCATAAGTAGAATCTGAATGAACAATCACAACTTGATACCATATGCTTGATGAAGTATGAATTTAGTCTTTATCAAGGCGCTGATATCCGTTAATTCGTTACTGTTTGTGGACATAATGTAAATTTAATGATTTACTGGACACTTGTTACAACCATCTGGATGTGATGGCTGGAATGGCGGAGTGGCGAGGTGTAGTTTACTGGTTGGGTAGCGGGTGGGATAGCGTTTTAGAGAGCGTGTTTCGTTGTTGTTAATTTTGTTGTTGTTGTTGTTGGTGGTGGTGGTGGTGGTGGTTTGTTTTGTTTGTTGGTTTGTTTGTTTTTGTTTTGTTGTTGATTTTTTTTTTTTGGGGGGGGGGGGGTGTTTGTTTTTTTGTTTGATTTTTGTTTTGTGTTGGCTTGGGGGGGGGGGGGGGGGGGGTGGTGGGCATAATGGTATGGTGGGGAGGATAAAGTGTTAGATAGTCAAATCGGTGCCATGGGTTCAATTCCCAACATGTTACAGCGATTGAAACCCTTCCCCTTGCCATTATACGGGTATAAGTGGTGTAACTCTACTCGCTCACTTCAACCAAATCACGCCACATTCAAAATGTTTGTAACTCCGTATTTCTCTTCGTGTATGATTTTATAAGTGTTTCATATATACATACTTTTTATATTTTTTTTAAATTTGCGGTTACTCCCAAGATGGACTTTAGAGTCCCAGAATGACGAGAACTCTCTTGATCTTCTGTTTCCCATACATAATGTGAAATAGAATAATGCAATTAAATAAACACACTGTCAATATCAATTAAAAGAGAATTTCAAACCATATTTCTTGTCATTGTATTCGGAATGTGGCATTACCGTACTGACCCTACGACCTTTCCAGTCCAATGTCCGGTAACATCTTTACCTGGTCCATATCTTGACAGAGTCCAAAATAAGAACCGGATGCCCTTTGGACAATCCTCTTCTACAGAAGTGGTCCTGTGTGTATTTATTTTCTTCACGTTTAGTTCTTAAGGCTATCTTCTTAAGTATCTTTGTGACACGACATGTCGCGGCTCAAAAGTGGTCGACTAATTACTGCACTGCCGATAACAATGGCTGCCCCCACTGCGCGCGAGCCGGCAAATGTCAACAGCTTCGTGACGTCACAATGCTTGCCCACAGCTTAATGTACGTATACCATATCTTTAAAAGACACTCGACCTGCTTCGAGGATTACTCAGTTAATGTCTTTTGTGATCTAAAATATTTATTAATAACTGTAAATTATGAATAATATGGCTCTACAGAGCTGATGACTTTCCATGTTTATTTGATGTTCACGCCGAAGTCATCAGTTACAGTCGGCACCATGGTAGCATGTCAAGTCGTCATGTATGTATATCGGGTACGATGACACGCAAGCAGCCAAGCAACCGAACTCGTCCATCCGTTCTATTTTAATGGATTTACGACTGGGAAACACTTCTGGTGAAGATCCGGGATAGAATAGGTCTTCTGCAACCCAGGCTTGTCGTAAAAGGCGACGAACGGGATCAGGTGGTCAGGCTCGCTGACTTGGTTGATGCATGTCATCGTATCCCAATTGCGTGGATCGATGCTCATGACGTCAATCACTGGATTGTCTGGTCCAGGCTCGATTATTTAAAGACCGCCGTCATATAGCTGGAATATTGCTGAGTGCGGCGTTAAACAACAAAGAAACAAACAAACTTCTGGCGGAGGTGGTTGCACGGTGTTTAACGTCACTAAATACATACATTTCCAAGCATTTCGGCCTATACACAAAACGTCTACATCAAACATGCTGGTCTAGATGCCAAATACCTACACTAACCATGTCGGTCTTCATACAACACGTCTACACCAACATTGTCGGTCTTCATTGATCACCAAACAACCCGTTACGATATTGGTTTGAATTGGTCTTTAGCAACCTATATATATGCTTGTCGTAAGAGGCGACTAACGGGATCGGGTGATCAGGCTCGCTGACTTGGTTGATGCTTATCATCGTATCCTAATTACGTGGGTCGCTGTTCATAATATAAATCACTGGATTGTCTGGCCCAGGCTCGATTATTTACAGATCGTCGTCATACAGCTGAAATATTGCTGAATGTGGCGTTAAACAACTAACAAACACACAAACAAAACACACCAAACGTCTACACTCCCAAGGCCGTCTACATACAAAACGCCAATAATTTTGTTTGACTTTTACTGCTTAAAATATAATTGAGAATAAACCCGAACTGTTTACGACATCGGGGCAGTCAGGTTGTCTAGTGGTTCAAAGCGTTCGCTCGTCACGCCGTATACCCGGGTTCGATTTCCGACATGGGTACAATGTGTGAAGCCCATTTCTAGTGTCCACCGCCGTGATATTGCTGGAATATTTCTAAAAGCAGCGTAAAACCATACTCAGTCAGCAGTTTACGACATCAAACACACAAACCTACGTTTGAAATAGTGCTGGGTTGAAAGTGATACAAAATGCTTAAAAACAGGACTCCAAGTTTAACTTTACTCTTCGTGGGCAGCAAAACTCCCTATTGTACCGCATTATATGTCCAATACAGGAATCCTACAACTGATCCACATCGTCTATACGAGATGAACGCACTTCTAACACGACTCGACGGCGTAGTTCATCCTCTGCACTGTGATACTACCAGCATCATTATTGCCGTGACTGGCGCCAACGTTATTTGATTGTGCTATTAAATGGAAGTCCAAGCACACGCCAACTTACGTAAACGTTGTTTTGTACAGGTCTTTGAACATTGAACAGGGACACTGAAAGAGGGTATAAAACAACGAAGCCCTATAATCACCACAAGTAACTCTCTTGTCTTATCTGATTGCTCCGTAAAGCCAAAACCCCACAGACAGAGAAGGTACACGCATGTTCTTGATGTCCGGCTAGATCATCTTCCTGAGGCAAGGGAGTTAACTGACTGTAAAACTCCAGTTTCCGCCCTTGCCGAGCTAGGCAGCAATTATGGAGTTATTTTTAACGAGTCAGATTTCGGTCGATTGCAGGATTTGCAAAAGATGTGCACCGTCAACTGGGCGTCGACAGATATTTTCTAAAAGAAATTCATGTTTTTTATCAAGGTGCTCACGTGATTTGATGCACTTCGCGAAGTAAGACCTGTTTTACAATATCGATGATCATCGATCGGATCGTCTTGACTGGGTGCCGCAGGTTTGTTTGAAACAAATGCAAGTGATATGAGAGGTGGAATCTGATTGGTCAGTATGAGGGGCATAGAAGGGACATAACTCGTAATAGCAACTGATGGCGCTACGATCGAGCCCAGAAATTCCAGCCTAGTTCGGCAGGGGTGGAAACTGGACTCCCTTGCCTCGGGAAGATGGGCTATATTGGTTTGAGATGGGAGTACACGCGTTGTGCTTCTGGTGAAACTGTAGGTCCCAAGCAATCTACACGTGAGATGTGACTTAATGGATCGGATGGCCAGGCCTGGTTGACTGCAAGTCATCGTATCCAAATTGTATGGATTGAAGCTCAGTATGTCCATCACTCACTTGCCCAGACCAGAATCGTTTGTTTGCAGCAAACCGCCGTCATATAGCTTGAGCACGGCGTTGAATAACAAATATAGTCACGATAAAGAAGACATGGTTACATTACTTACCCAAAGCAATATTAAAAATACATAGACACAAATTTGCTAAAAGATGTATTGCTAGGGCTTGTTCTTGGCCTTTAATTGACGAGGCCGTGGATCGAACCACCGACCTTCCGTTCTCCGGGTTGATGCTGGCACGGTCAGGCTGGTTAGATTCATCATGAACTCAACAATCCCTACCCCTACCCAACCGCCCAGACAGCGAATGGGACTTATCCCAGGAAACGCGCGGTCTGGCTGCCTGGTCGAACCCACCATGAACTTTTCGGAGATTGTGAAAACTCCCAAATACTGCAGCCTTCTGCATTACCCAGACTGTCAGAAGGGCTATGTTGCTGGCAGCAAACCCGGGTACTCTCGTAAGTCAAAAACCTCAGGCACCGGGAACAATGGGAGTCATTCTTGTTGTGTTTTTCCTGAATCTTGTCAATCACATATGTGTAAAAAGGGACAGAAAATTCGATGAAATAATGGATTTAATTGGATTTATCAAAAAGGACAAGGTCGGGTGTGTTGGCTTGGATACGTCTGAAGTTGAATGCGGGCCTTTTCCAATACTTTCATAATTAATATCCATTTCCACGAAGCCCTCTATATTATCTGGGGTCGTACCATGGATGGAAATCTAAGCCAAACCACAAGCATGGCGAAGACAGTAATAAAATGGATCTAGCCATGTAATGCCATCATGTTGCTTTAAGAGACTGTGGTTCTGCCAAAGCTGGGTATCCACTGAAAAATGTGTTGCACAATTTCTTAAAATCCATTGAATAATATACATGTTTATATTTACAGTGAAAGCCATTTGTCAGGTCAGCAGACTTCATCCAAGCGATGGACCCTGCAGTGTTGCTGTTCTTCACATCACACTTCACATAAACTCGTTCAGTGAGCCTTACCTTGAAAAGCTGAATCTCTGCCGATTTGATATCAATGACACATCGCGTAGTTGACACTCACCTCTGTACCGACCAGCAGCACAGCACCATCAACAAAATCAACATTGACATTGAGATAATGTCCAACATCGTTGGCTCGATTAAGCAAACTATGGAATGACTTGTTTTCACCATGAGTCGTGATACGCTTTACAAAAGGATCATCAGACGAATAAGTGTGTACAAAAGTGCACAATAAATGTCCGTCGCGAAGAGCCCTCCCGTTTTAATTGGTAAATTTAAGGGATTGAGGGAAGGGCGAGGGTAGTTGGATCCTGTCTGACAAGATTCATTCGTGAAGGTGTCAAGACACCGAATATCTTGTTTCGTCCAATCAATAACACAGCAAGATTACGAAGAACGGATAACATAAGTATTTGTGCTTTGACGTTATTGCGAGCGTTAAGCTCTGCACACCATAATTTTTTTATAATTACATTATTATTATTGTTAGAATTATTGGACATGTTCTATGTTAATATTGATAATCGAATCCGTATAGGGTCACCGGAAGGACGTCGTGGCGGACAACAATGATCCTGTCGACGTTATCTCGGGCTGAATGAGCAAGATCACTTACCGTGGAAACTCTCCTTACACGTATATAATGCAATTGCGTCACCGAGACGATGCAACCTTTCCCAACCAATTAGCTGTCTGGTCAACAACCTGTCACGTTCTGCACGTGCTGATCACCCATTCACGGAGATTCGGAATCGGCTCGGGATCATGCTTCGTAATCAGTTGGAATCGAACGAGAGAAAAGACATCAATTTCAGACCGCACTCGCCTTGGCCAATTTCCTTCAGGAAATCGATCCAGCTTTGTTAGGATCATCTCCAAAGATTCCGTTGCAGTCATCAGAGGCATTGAAACTCCATTATGACACGTCTTCTGGTTTCTTGCTGGGATATGGCCAATTACGCTGTGGTAGATTAGATGGCGAATGAGTGGAGGGGTGCATGTGCCGATGGACTGTCCGCGCGATCCTTGCCTGGGACACGATCCCGCGTTAACTATGTCATTTAAGCTCGGGATGAAGTAAATTGCGCAAGGGACACTGAGACGCGAGGTTAGGGCGTTTTAAAGAAGCGGGGTTTGGACTTGAATGGTGGTGTTATTGTGAGATTCAAAACAGTAGTCGTTAACTTATGTTACCAGATCATAAGATTCCAGTACATTAAGTCCCAATCGTACAAACTATGGACTTACATGTTTCACCGTAGTTTCAGACGAGCCCAAAGGGGGCATATTCGCATTGGGAATCTCATATCCGGGGGTGCATAACGACGTGGGGCCTATAGTTATTAAAAGATAAAACAGGCGTTTTCCCCTTCAATCTCAGGAGCTGAATACACTCCTCGTTTCTGAATTATAGTCTCCATGTTATTTTTCTGATAGTGCCTCTCCGTGCTTGTCGTTGAAGCCGGCGAATATAGGATCGGTGGTTAGAATGTGTAATTGTGTGACTTGGTGCTCGGAGGACTGGGATCGGTGCCAACAACTGGTTTGCCTGGTCCAGACGCAATAATGTACAGGTGGTGGTGATATAGTTGAGTTATTCCTGGCTGAATCGTAAATTCCTCGCAGTCCTGATGTAATTATTTATCATCCCAATGACATTAACTTCTCTGCCACTGAAGCTTGTTAGACACTAGTAATTACTGTTGACACACTAGAAAATAGGAAGAATGTTTTTGAATGATAAATGGAATCTTAAGTTTTTTTCCGATAAAACTCATCAACACTCGTCGATAAACGTCAACCCTTGTTGTTTTACACATTTATCGACTCGTGTTTATATACTCTACAAAAGGGGCGGTTGGGTAGCCTAGTGGTTAAATCGTTCGCTCGTCACGCCGAAGACCCAGGTTCGATTCCCGACATGGGTACAATGTGTGAAGCCCATTTCTGGTGTCCCCCGCCGTGATATTGCCGGAATATTGCTAAAAGCGGCGTTAAACCATACTCACTAACTCATAAATGTAGGGGGTAGACGGATATATAAACTTTAGAAAAATTGTAGAGATATTAGTTATAGTTGTATGATAATGATAATGAACGAATTGGGAAGACATTACGACCGGTAGTGAATCTAACAGTAGATGCTGTGGTCGCCAACGATCTTGAAAGACGATAGGGGTAAGATGGAAAATTTCAAAGTTGACGTTTTTGTATCAGTTGTGCGTAATACCGCCACGATTTGTCAAACATTCATTACTCGATGAGGTATACTGCGAATGAGTCTCCATACGAGATTTGAGAGAGTCTGTTCCACTCTTCTTGCAGAGCCTGACCAAGTTCAGCCAACGTGGTCGGCGGCCAATGACGTTGACGCACACGTCTCCCTTTCATGTCTCAGACGTGTTCAATCAGGGAAAGATCTGAGCTCATTGCTGACCATGGCATTCTATTATGAGCATGAGCATTGACGATTCTTGCACGATGAGCACGGGCGTGGTCGTCCTGAAAGACAAAACTTCGACCCATACGCCATGCAAACGGAACAGCAAAGGGTGTCAGTATGTTGTCCCGGTAGTACTGTCCAAATACCCTTCCTTGCACAATATGGGGTGGACTTCGCTCAGTCATAGTGATGCTACCCAACACCATGACCGATCCACCGCCAAATCTGTCATAATGTCTCAAGTTGACGTTGGCTTGACGTTCATTTCGACGTCGTCGACCACGCTTATCAATGAAGTGCATCAGGACTCATCTGAAAACATGACATGTGACCAACGACGATTACCCGAGTTTCGACGTTGTTTAAACCATTGACGTCTGTTAGCCATATGACGATTTATAAGGAGCGGCACAACACGTTTGAGCTCTGTTTCGATCGATCCTGCACTCATGTTCTTGACCTGGGACGCTCTGAATGAGGTCGATTGTCAGCATTTAGGGTTTGGGGGTACCTGTTCCATTGTATGTTAATCACAGGCTGTGAAACATTTACCTGTTCCACTGTATATTAATCACAGGCTGTGAAACATTGGACGTATTTGTCACAGTTACTGGCATGCCAGTAGCCCGTAGAGGCTCAGTGCGTTGCTGACGCCGCATCACTTGTTCATACACAAACAATGAATTAAATCAAGTGAAACTCCCAAGATCAGTGACAATCTACGCACGTGTGTGGCGCTGCCGCGTGAGGCACGTGAAATATAAGACGTGTTTAGGTGTTAAGTTGTACCGACAGGAGGTTCTTGCATACGATGTTTGTCGTCAACACCTGTCTTTGTATTATATTTCATGATCTTTATCTGTTTAAAGTGTTAGTGAGTGAGCCGCTTTTAGCAATAGTCCAGCAATATCACGGCGGGGGACACCAGAAATAGGCTTCACACCTTGTGCCCATGTCGGGAATCGAACCGGGGTCTTCGGCATGACGAGCGAACGCTTTAACCACTAGGCTACCCGACCACCCCACTTGTTGTAAGAGTATTTATTTGATAGCAAAAGACTGTCGGTGAGGTTTTCTAATTCGTTTTCATTGTACAGAAATTTGTTAATAATATCCCGTCGTATCACGACGCAGGGTTGTAAAGTGTTTTGTTTACCGGCTGGTCAGGATACGCTCGCCTTTTCACGAACACTATTTGATAGTAATTCATTACCACATGCTTATGAGAAAGTCAGAATCGTACAAATGAACTCTGTTTTTTCTTATTAACATGGAAAAGGTTATGTCGCTTGAATTGCTAAATATAGTATGTTCACTGAACTTGTGGGAATAAAGCTTGCTGAAATTGTGCCTTGTCATATTTGGATAAATATATTACCAGTATTCTTTTTTTGTTTTATTTCAACAATTTCGAATGCAATGTGACACATACTTTTGGGGGAAAGACATATAGTGTTACAAGAACGGTTTCGTCAGTTATTGACGATTTCATTCGTTATATGGGTCAGCTCGGACAATCGATACCGGAGGTCAGACGGTTTGGCATTTAGGTCATCTGAGAAGTGTATTGAAAGAGACGTGTAAGTACCAGAGTACTCGAATTAAGAATGATTGCGACTGGCAGTAGAGAAACGTTTAACTTACTCAAACGTTCGACACAGACATCCTTCCCTTTGTGCCACATCACGGTATCTTCGAGCTCACCTGTGGCCAGTGACTGCCTTGCATTTAACATGAACGTTCAGACCAGAGCAACATACGGAATTGTATACCAGTGGAAGGAGTATATTAATGAGAACGTGCCGGTCAATGATAACTTGAAGACAAATGGCAACGTAAACGTGCAGACCCTTGGCAAGCTGGACGTGCAGACCCTTGCCAAGCTGGACGTGCAGAACAACGACAACCTGAACGTGCAGAACAATGACGACCTGTACGTGCACAACAATGGCAAGCTGTACGTGCAGAACAATGGCAAGCTGTACATGCAAAAACAGTGACAAGCTGTACGTGCAGAACAATGGCAAGCTGTACATGCAGAACAGTGACAAGCTGTACGTGCATAAAAATAACAAGCTGTACATGCAGAACAGTGACAAGTTGTACGTGCAAAACAATAACAAGCTGTACGTGCAGAACAATGGCAAGCTGTACGTGCATAAAAATAACAAGCTGTACATGCAGAACAGTGACAAGTTGTACGTGCAAAACAATAACAAGCTGTACGTGCAGAACAATGACAAACTGTACGTGCAGAACAATGGCAAGCTGTACGTGCAGAACAATGGCAAGCTGTACTTGCAGAACAATAACGACCTGTACGTGCAGAACAATGGCAAGCTGTACGTGCAGAACAATAACAAGCTGTACGTGCAGAACAATGACAAACTGTACGTGTAGAACAATGGCAAGCTGTACGTGCAGAACAATGGCAAGCTGTACTTGCAGAACAATAACGACCTGTACGTGCAGAACAATGACAAGCTGTACGTGCAGAACAATTGCAAGCTGCACTTACAGAACAGTTACGACCTGTACGTGCAGAACAATGGCAGGCTGTACTTACAGAACAATGACAAGCTGTAAGTGCAGAACAATGGCAGGCTGTACGTGCAGAACAATGGCAAGCTGTACGTGCAGAACAATGACAAGCTGTACGTGCAGAACAATGACAAGCTGTACGTGCAGAACAATGGCAAGCTGTACGTGCAGAACAATGACAAGCTGTACGTGCAGAACAGTGACAAGCTGTACGTGCAGAACAGTGACAAGCTGTACATGCAGAACAGTGACAAGCTGTACATGCAGAACAGTGACAAGCTGTACGTGCAGAACAATGACAAGCTGTACATGCAGAACAGTGACAAGCTGTACATACAGAACAGTGACAAGCTGTATATACAGAACAATGACAAGCTGTACATACAGAACAGTGACAAGCTGTACATACAGAACAGTGACAAGCTGTACATACAGAACAGTGACAAGCTGTACATACAGAACAGTGACAAGCTGTACACACAGAACAGTGACAAGCTGTACATACAGAACAGTGACAAGCTGTACATACAGAACAGTGACAAGCTGTACATGCAGAACAATGACAAGCTGTACGTGCAGAACAATGACAAGCTGTACATACAGAACAGTGACAAGCTGTACATACAGAACAGTGACAAGCTGTACATACAGAACAGTGACAAGCTGTACATACAGAACAGTGACAAGCTGTACATACAGAACAGTGACAAGCTGTACACACAGAACAGTGACAAGCTGTACATACAGAACAGTGACAAGCTGTACATACAGAACAGTGACAAGCTGTACATACAGAACAGTGACAAGCTGTACATACAGAACAGTGACAAGCTGTACATACAGAACAGTGACAAGCTGTACATGCAGAACAGTGACAAGCTGTACGTGCAGAACAATAACAAGCTGTACATGCAAAACAATGACAAACTGTACGTGCAGAACAATGGCAAGCTGTACATGCAGAACAATGACAAGCTGTACATACAGAACAGTGACAAGCTGTACGTGCAGAACAATGGCAAGCTGAACGTGCAGAACAATGGCAAGCTGTACGTGCAGAACAATGGCAAGCTGTACGTGCAGAACAATGGCAAGCTGTACGTGCAGAACAATTGCAAGCTGTACGTGCAGAACAATGACAAGCTGTACGTGCAGAACAATTGCAAGCTGTACGTGCAGAACAATGACGAGCTGTACGTGCAGAACAATGGCAAGCTGTACGTGCAGAACAATTGCAAGCTGTACGTGCAGAACAATGACAAGCTGTACGTGCAGAACAATGACAAGCTGTACGTGCAGAACAATTGCAAGCTGTACGTGCAGAACAATGACGAGCTGTACGTGCAGAACAATGGCAAGCTGTACGTGCAGAACAATTGCAAGCTGTACGTGCAGAACAATGACAAGCTGTACGTGCAGAACAATGACAAGCTGTACGTGCAGAACAATTGCAAGCTGTACGTGCAGAACAATGGCAAGCTGTACGTGCAGAACAATGGCAAGCTGTACTTACAGAACAATGGCAAGCTGTACGTGCAGAACAATGGCAAGCTGTACTTACAGAACCATGACAACATGCACGTGCAGAACAATGGCAAGCTGTACTTGCAGAACAATGGCAAGCTGTGCATGCAGAACAATGACGAGCTGTACTTACAGAACAATGACAAGCTGTACGTGCAGAACAATGACGAGCTGTACTTACAGAACAATGACAAGCTGTACGTGCAGAACAATGACGAGCTGTACGTGCATAACAATGGCAAGCTGTACGTGCAGAACAATGGCAAGCTGTACGTGCAGAACAATGGCAAGCTGTACGTGCAGAACAATGGCAAGCTGTACGTGCAGAACAATGGCAAGCTGTACTTACAGAACAATGGCAAGCTGTACGTGCAGAACAATGGCAAGCTGTACTTACAGAACCATGACAACATGCACGTGCAGAACAATGACAACATGTACATGCAGAACAATGGCAAGCTGTGCATGCAGAAAAACTAAACGTACCATTTTAGCTGACCAATAGACATAGGTGGACCTTTGCATGTGTTTGTGACGGGTTCCAGCGGTGGGCAGGATACGCTCACCTTTTCGCAAACACCTGATATCATCAGTATTTCAAAGTATTCATGAACACATGCTTATGATTTAGTCCGAATACTACAACGGACTCTCCTTATGGAACAAAATTCTTATGATTATTGAAAACGTTTTTTTGCTTGTATTTACTGTGGGTTTTTAACACTAATACATGCATAAGTGCGAAAGACACTTGTCAATCATATTCGCACATAACACATATCTCAAAACATTTCACAGACCTACACTTACTTTATGACAGTATAAATATAAGAATCACCCTCATTGCTTTGTTTGTTCGGGTTTTTTTTAATGCTGCGTTCAGCAATATTATGACGGCGGTCTGTAAATAATCGAGTCTGGACCAGACAATCCAGTGCTTGACATAAAGAGAATCGATCCACGCAAATGGGATACGATGACATGCATCAACCAAGTGACCTAGCCTGACCACCCGATCCCGTTAGTCCCCTCTTACGACAAGCACAGTCGCCTTTTATGACAAGCATGGGTTGATGAAGAACTATTCTACCCATGATCTTCAATCACATCATAACTACAAATAGATATATCAATGCAACGTACGAGCATCAGACTATTCACTGTAGACAAAAAGCCAAAGTAAAGACATCACCAAAGTATGTAGATCAGAGATGCTTGCCAGAAATTTTCGTCAGCACCAACATCGTTCTCGTGGGTTTCACCAATGTGGTAAATATCGAAGAGCTGCATCGCTTCGGCCTTTCCCCTCACATTAAGCTGACCCCGTGATATAACTGGAATACTGTTCAAAACAGCGTTACTGACTCACTCACTCACCCTTAAATCGTAAATCATGCATAGACCAATCGTATCATTATCACTTTTTAGTGAAAGTGTCAGATGGCAAGGTATATTTCACCACTTTGGTAATTCGACATGTGATCCTATATTTTGGTCCTCTTGATTGTTTCTTTCGGGAGGTGGTGGTGTATACTTCAACACTTCGATTGGTTATTCACCAATTCTATCCCCAAATATGGCCAATGGCTGACCAAACCGACACATCACAAGTGTGGCATTCCCGTGTTTACTGGTCACAAACTGCAAACTAGAAACACGAGACCAGCGTTAAGAAGCCTGAAACTAATGTAAGTCTGTGCGATCATGGCTGAACACACCTTGGTGGCTGTGAGCCTCCGCTCAATACGTGAAACTGTTGAATAATACATCGTGACAAATCTCTTAACGGAAGCACGGGCGTCAATCTCGGCATGATGTTGTGACCTTTCTGCTCACCCTGAAATTATTACCGTTGCTGTCAAATGTTTTCCATGCTATAAATATTGACTTTTTCCGAAACCACATGTCACCTTGACTTGGTATATAAACTCCTGACAAAAAGGAAATAAGTCTTTGAATGGCATTTAGAAGTGGTACAGGTAAGGAAGAGAATTAATGGATGTCAACTTCTTTATTATGAGGAATCACAACGTTTCAAAGTATATGCTTACTCCTTCATCAGGTGAATGAATGCTTTGAGGCAGAGTACATATATATGTAGATGTAAGGGCAACAAAAGTAATAAGATAACAAAAGGTGGAAACTTAACAAGGAAGGCCAACAGATAATTGCCGCTGATGGGTGGATTAGCAATAGACAATGGAAGCCAACACTTTACAGTAATTAGCGTTGATGGTTATGGACAACTGGAAGACAGCCCTTAAATTATTATTGATTGGTAATAGGCAATGGACAATGGGCAAACGACCGGGGATAATTAGCACTGATAGGTAAAGGAATGGAAATAGCAATAAGGGCATCATTCACGTGATGAAGGAGGAAGCATATACAGTAAAGTACGGTTATAACGAACTCAAAGGGACTACTAATTTTAGTTCGTTATAACCGTAGTTCGTTATAAGCATATATACGATATAACAACAGCATATAGTCGGGACCATAAATGTCAGTTCGTTATATCCGTCAGTTCGTTATAAGCGTGTTCGTTATAAGCGTAGTTTACTGTACTCCGAAACGTTGTGTTTACTCATAATAAAGAGTGAGAGAGTGAGTGAGTTTGGTTTTACGCCGCTTTTAGCAATATTCCAGCAATATCACGGCGGGGGACACCAGAAATGGGCTTCACACATTGTACCCAAGTCGGGAATCGAACCCGGGTTTTCGGCGTGACGAGCGAACGCTTTCACCACTAGGCTACCCGACCGCCCCCTCATAATAAAGAAGTAGACATCAATGAATTCTCTACCAAAAAGAAATATACATCGACTTGGACTATTCATAAAACGAGACAATGTGAGAACACATTTAATTTGAAATGTACTTTGATGTACAACGGGACAAAAGACAATTACATGGCACTTCGGACGAATTAACAAAAAAGGAGACTCAGTCAAACACATTTCGGGTCCTAACTGTCACTGTTCACAGATAATTGATAATGAACCCTTCCATATCAAATCGGTAATGGCATCAATATCGGTCTCCCAGACGTGGAAACTATGCCTCAACGATGGCGTAAATATCCTGATTACGTAATTGGATGTGAGGTCCCAGTCTTCCAGTAACGCACGTTTCAGCTGCTTTACGTTACTTATGTTTAAGATGACAGATCCGGGGTAGAATAGGTCTTCAGCAACCCACTCTTGCCGTAAAAGGCCACTATGATAAGAGGCGACTGACGGGAACGTGTCAGGGCCAGACAATCCAGTGATTGACATCATGAGCATCGATCCACGTAATTGGGATACGATTACCTGCATCGACCAAGTCATACAGAGACCACCACCCGTCGATCGCCTCTTATGACAAGCATTTGTGAATGGAACCTATTCTAACCGGATCTTCACGGGTCAGTGCTAAATTTAAAACACCAGTAGCCTTCCTCGCACGTATCATCTCTACCACCAGTGTGCAAGCGACCATTACAAGAGTTTTAATATTTCCCAACTGTAGTGACATTTATATTTTTGTGAAATGTCTTTGGGAATGTGATTCTGGTGAATCGGAAAAAGGATTTACGACATGACACTATGTCCCAGATGGATTGTGGTTGTTAAATGAGATTGGTTTTCGGGATTGCAGGCAAATGGGAAAAACACACAACTCCCCCTTGCATTCTTACTAAACTAATTAGAAATATAAATTAAATTCACAAACAAAGTAGTTTTATATAGCGGATGGAAAAGTATTCTTCGTCACGGTCAGTCGAAAGGGAGACCAACTCCATGCATAGTTATAGGCCGACTGGCACAGTGGGGAGCTGTGACAGGTGGGTGAGTGAGTGAGTGAGTTGGGTTTAACGCCGCTTTTAACAGTATTCCAGTTATATCACGGCGTGTCAGCTTAATGTGGGAGGAAAGCCCGAAGTGATGCAGGTCTCAGACGTTTACCACTTCGGTGAAACCAACGAGCACGGGTATAGTGCTGACAAACCTAGAAACATAATCAGGGCGAACCGGGATTCGAACCCACAATCATAGGTTTCTGGCATGTCCAAGGGACGCAACTCTGCACAGCGAATCGGAGCGCCTTAGACGACTGGGCCACCCGTGCCCCCGTGACTGGTGGGAGCTTTGCGACTGGTCTATCGCTGTGAGGGGCTTATAAAAATACAGTATGGTTATCTCAATGACAAAACTTAAAGTGAGCTTTTTGGTGTTTGCTAAAATATTAAATGAAGCGGTATCGGTTGAGTTCAATGTATGGCATGTATATCTTTGTAGCAATTAAGAAGAAGAAGTATTAGTAGAAGTCAATCGATTAAGCCCCAAATTCCATCCACCAAGTGGTTGCTCATAGCGATACAGGAAAGATAAAAAGTAAAATTCAAGAAATATACATAAGTATGCTGTCTACAGTTCTGTGGTGTAATTGAATTGTAAATTGGATGTCCCAGATGTGTTCCAGCGTGTTGAGATCTTGGTTCATGGCGGGATGGCGTTCTTGTTGACGAAGTCAGTTACCTGTCTCGCGTTGTCGTTCATGTAGACGGGTCTGGTAGCGAGAGGATGCATACCAAAATGAGGTGCAAGAATCGGAGCAAGGATTTGACGCATGTACCTGCCACCCGTCAGATTCCCCAACACAGTGGCCAGACCCGAGAAGACCCAGGGTAGAGTAGGTCTTGAGCTACCCATACTTTGGCGACTAACGGGATCGGGTGGTCAGGCTCGCTGACTTGGTTGATGTTGATCGTATTCCATTTGCGTTCCATCATGTTTCCATAAGGACCTGTGGAGATCCGGGGTAGAACAGGCCTTCAGCAACACATGCTTGCCATAAAAGGCGACTATGTTTGTCGTAAACGGCAACTAACGGGATCGGGTGGTCAGGCTCGCTGACTTGGTTGATGCATGTCATCGTAATCCATTTGCGTGGCTCGATGCTCATGATGTCAATCACTGGATTGTCTGGTCCTGATTCGAATATGGAATATGTACAGTCCGCCGTCATATAGCTGGAACATTGCTGAGTGCGGCGTTAAACAACAAACGAACAAGCAAACAAAACACAGTGACCATGTCCAGCTTGCAGTCATGAGACAGTCAACCCCACATCGTTTTCCTCTACCAAAGGCGACTGTGCCAAGAATGTCCCTGGGTGTGTTTGCCGCGCTCCTTGCCGCCAGACCCGAATACGCCTGTCTGGGAGACGCAACAAGAACCTGCTCTCTTCCGACAAGTGGATCTTCCTCTGTGTCCTCAGGTTCCAGCCATGACTTTCCCAGCACAACCCCAAACGGTCTTCGCGATAACGATCTGGCAGCAGAGGATGCCTGATCCCCTCCTGGACCTCGTGTCGATTTGTCAATGTCCGTGATGACAAATGTATGTGGAGCATCAATCCTCGTGAAGATCAGGGTTAAAATACGTCTTCAGCAACCCATGCTTGCCGTAGAAGGCGACTACGCTTGTCAAAAAAGTCGACTAACGGGATCGTTTCGTCAGGATCACTGACTTGGTTGATGCATGTCACCGTATCGTGTAGAGCGATGCTTATGATATTAATCACCGGATTTCTGGTCCAGACTCGATTATTTACAGACCGCCGTCATATAGCTGGAGTATTGCTGAGTGCGGCGTTAAATAACAAACAAACAAACAAAGAACTTCCATTCACGTGAATCTGTAAATAATACGAATTCGAAATGTGTGTCAAGGTCTATTTTCTTGCAGGATAAAGAGACTAACATCTAGTCTCTGAAATGAACACATTTTTCCGTAAAGCCAAGAGACTTTTATCATTTTCACTGCAGTAATCTACACATGTTAAACACCCGTGAAGATCCGGTTTAGAATAGATCTTCAGCAACGCATACTTGCCGTTAAAGGTGACTATGCTTGTCGTAAGAGGCGACTAAAGTGATCGTTTGGTCAGGCTCGCTTACTTGGTTGATGTCATCGTATCCCAATTGGGTGGATCGAGGCTCATGATGTGCGGCGTTAAACAACAAACAAAACTCTTGCCAAATATGTTTCTGGTTCTTTCAAGCACTTTGAGTTTGAGCGGTTCATAATACACTGTCTTTGATCGTGTTTTCCAAATTTAATTTAATGTTCGTTTTCGGTAGCGGCAAAATAATACCATCAGGCGGTGAGTATTTTGGGATTTTTTTTTTAAGAGTTTAAACTGAAGTTAAGAGAAATAAATGATTGCGATTTTGTTGCGAATATCCTTTTCTTAGCAATATTTAGTCAATTTCAGAGAGAGAAATAATCGGAAAGCATTGCATATATTGTTGAATGTGTGGAACTACCCTTAATCGTGACATTGTGAATAATTAAAATAACAATTAACAATCGGTAACTAGTTAATTAACAATCGGTAATATTCATTTGGCTAATGAAACACAATCTGCCTTTGGCTCGATCCGACCCGTGAAGATTCGGGGTAGAATAGGTCTTCAGTAACCCATGCTTGCCGTAAAAGGCGACTATGCTTGTCGTAAGAGGCGACTAACGAGATCGGGTGGTCAAACTCGATCACTTCGTTGATGCATGTCATCGTATCCTAATGGCCTGTGTCGTAGCTCATTATGTCAGTGGACCCCTGAAGATTCCGGGATAGAATAGGTCTTCAGCAACCCATGCTTGCCGTAAAAGGTGACTATGCTTGTCGCAAAAGGCCACTAACGGGATCGGGTGGTCAGGCTCGCTGACTTGGTTGATGCATGTCATCGATCCCAATTGCGTGGATCGATGCTCATGATATTAATCACTGGATTGTCTGGTCCAGACTCGGTTATTTACAGACCGCCGTCATATAGCTGGAATATTGCTGAGTGCGGCGTAAAAGAACAAAGAAGAACGAACTGTGATTGCAATTTTTATCATGAGATGAGAACAACAAAGATGCCATGAAGCTGGCTTCGTCCATTCAGCCTATTTCTATAAACACCTGTAAAATCATTTTGAACCGTGACATTATTTCATCTCAGGTGTTCATTCTTGATTGAAGTCACTAACATGACCTTAGGGTGCCTGATAACTTGAGATTCCGTGAATGGAAGCAGAAATCGCGTTCGAATGGCGACACCGGCGCTTAGCGCCCTCGCCATTCAGGCAATTCGCCCTATCCGCGGAAGCACACATAAAATGTCCACCAAATCGTTTAGGAATGAAAGAGCCTGGGCAATTAGCATTCAACTGAAGATGTTGGTGCTGTCTTAAAATATCTGCGTGATTGTCATAGCCAAGTGAGTTATAGAGCAACACCACGTCGATATTGTGGCGTGTGCTGCAGAAAGAAGGAAAGGTGTTTTAAAAAGTATGAATGACTTTGAATTAAATATAAAAACGTTTGCAACGCTCAGGAATTAACTTCAATTGCTCTCTGATCACATCAATTCGCCTTAGTCGCCAATTCGCCCTTCAGAGTTGCGTCCCTTAGGCGTGACATGACCCTGCAACGATTGTGGATCCGAATCCCAGACATGCCCTGATTATTGGTTTGTCGGCACCATTCTTGAGTTTCGACTTTGGTCCTCCCTCCAACATAGAGCTGACACGCTGTGATGTACATGTATATGTGGAATATTGTTCACTGTGGTGTTCAACCCATCTCAATAATATTAATTGCACAAGCAACAATAATTGTTCATACATTCATTCATTCATTCATTCATTCATTCTACATGTACGTCAAAAGTACGCATAAAAGTGCAATAATCTTTGACGCGACGTTAAACCCAATTTCATCTCACCTGACGTACCATGTCAATGACATTCAAAACTTGAAATTTACTATATGAAGCTATGAATATTCAGTTTATGATATAGGTTTAATTGATTCAACAATAAGATCATTTGAGGTCTTAGAAATCATCAAGTTGCTTTATATAAAATGTTCTGTTCTTCAACATGATCAACATATGCACTTAAAAGGCATGAATATGGTGGTGACAAACATTACTATTATTGTAATTGAATATCGACAGCTTCATTAAATATTACTACCTCTCTACTGACAGAACAAATATTTAAGTTTCGATACAATTTTTGGGCCACAAAAATGCCCGTTTTGTTTGTAATGTTTATTCAAAGTCTGTTTTGTACATGGTATAAATAAAAGTTTTGATACAGCTTTACTAGAGGTTTGAACTGTACATCATTTCAACAGTTTCGAAGCTGCCACAGAATGACAGTATTTGGGAAACTGATATTTATTGCCAAGTAAATATAATTAGCAAAATGAAACTGATATGAAATATTAATTGGCCAAATGCATTGTATATAGTCTCTGACCACTACAAAAACTTCATAATGAATAAATAGCCTTCTCTTGCAGATGTAATCCGTAGGACCGCTCGCTAAATCTCCAACATCATCATCGTTGCTCAAATACCAATCACTGGATTGTCTGGTCTAGATTCGATTATTTCCAGGTCGCCATCATATAGGTGGAACACTGATGAGTGTGGCTTTAAGCAACAGACACAACAATAATTACGTTGAAATATCAAACACCCTGCAGCTGTTTCCACTAAACCGACCGACTACATTACTTAATGTGTGCAACATCTTACAAGGCAATAAGTGAACAGAGCTCACAATAATACTCCCACATTGAACATATTTCTAAGTTCGTGAACCGTAAAATAAAACAAGATTGATATAATCCTATGACGAGTTTGCATTGAGATTGCTTGTGTAGAACAACATGGTGCCACAGTCATTGAATTGATTAAAAAGATAAAGGATATTTGACTAATGTCGCCAAATAAGATGTTGATCTCATCAGCGCCATAATGGATGAGGTTATTTCATCAAAAGTCTTAATTTCCTGGTAAAAAGGGGCCGCGCGGTGTCAAAACTGTCTAGAAGACTTAATTCCTTTTTATGAATTAAACTGTGTTTCATACTTATGTTGAAGTACGCAATAGCTCAAAATAAAGTGACAGGTAAATAAATATGAACGAGGGATATAAATATAAAACATCCCTGTATTATTAATTAGCAGGGGTACAGATAGGTTGATGTTTTGGGACATTTATTGACTGTTATTTAAAATGTTCTGCAGATATATCTTTTTTTAATTTGAAAGGATATATATATGGCTGAAAAAACAGTAACAGGTAAATAAATATGTACAACGGACATAATTATATAACGTCCCTGTATCGATATAGGTTTTAAAGCGAAAGACACTTAACATATTATTAATTACGACTATATCGTGAGGATGTGAAGAATCTCTAAAAAATATCTTAATACCATTAGTCTGTAGAAAAAAATAGTAACGGCCTTTGATCCATGTACTCTTTAAAATTTCAGTGCATATTCTCAGCAATGGGGAAAGTAAAATCAGATATTCTCATGACACCAAGCCACCCGAGTGCCTGTCTCTTCTAAGGGATATGTATTTGTTTGTTGCTTAACGATGCTCTCAGCACTTTTCCCACTGTAATGTAGGATAGGTATACAGCCATATAATACTGTGTACCTGAAATCCGTTCAGCATTACAAGAACAATGTGGACTTTATTATCAAAATGCATTTTCATATGTCATATGACTGAAACTAATCAGAATGAACACCTGTTTCATTAAACTTTATTAAACTTAGTTAATAGCTTAATTTCTGCACCGAACGGTATATCAAACTGTTAGGTAAATAGAAATTACACCTGGTCCACTATTGTTAATTCTGCCCTATAGAGAAGATTACAATATTTAGTATAAATATAGAGACACCAACCCTATCTGACAAATCATCCCGATTTTCTACAATGCTGCTCATCTCTCTGTTCGTGGTTGTGTTGGGGGTTGCTGAGACACATGGTAAGTATTTCAAACGAATTTTCGACCATACTTTTCCAACTCGTATTAAGAAGTGTTGGGTGTAGACATGATACTGCAGGTTAAGTCATAATTGTGTATCCAAGTTATAAAGATATTACATACAGGTGACACGGATGATGCTAAAAGTTGCTTTGCTCGGACATAATACACAATGTTTATGTTTCATGATCATGTATGAAAGGTGACTTTAGAAGTATATTCTCGCCAACAGGCATATAGCCATACATATACATACGTATGTATCAGTTTTACTGTGTAGCTGGAATGTGTATAAACTGTCGGGCACAAGACTTGTTCGGTGGTTTTGATGGTGACTAAACACGTTGTATTTGATATGGGTATCATAATTGTGTTTCGGATCTCAAGTTATGTTTCGGATCTACATATATAATTTTAAGGTATGACTAAGATACCACAAGCATGGTATAAGAACACTGTATACGTTGCACCAGAATCCAGGGTCGCAGATAATGCAGGGTTTTGCAACATTGGCGCTAATGGAGTTTTAACCATTTAGGCCACCATTGCTCTGTGTTTGAAGGTATAGAGGAAATTATAGGTTTTTTAGCTTTGGGATTTAATTTACCTACAGCTGTGATTGTTTGTCCCCAGGTGCTATGATCCCTGTCCTTGGGTCACAGGTCTCTTCCTCCTCAGTCTTCACCTTCGGCTCCACGAACTTCGTTCCACAGCTTGCCGTTGACGGCGGATTTGGCACCGACTTCATCGCTGACAACACTACGTTTGCAACGGCTGTTGGAGACACAATGCCCTACATGGACATTGATCTGGGCAACAACTTCCTCCTCGTCTCCGTCACCATCACCAACAGGGGTGACTGCTGTGGTAAGTAGAGTGAGATGGTTAGGTGTATTTATCACCGATTTGAACACTATTTCTGTTAAAGCCAGATAAATAGAATTACATACAGTCAAATGATCTGATTGTCCACAGATCCGTCCTCACATCATGAAACCCATATCGTCACTTTTTGGGCATTTCATCGATGTTTTGAGCTTGAAAGTAGTTCTTGCTCGATGACCTTATTTGAATATTTATTGGGTCAAATACTGAACAACAAAAGTTGAATAAGATTTAATGCAAAGTTATTTTTTTTACCTAATCTGAAACAATTTCGGTTTGCAACAGACTCCTGTAAGTGTTCAAATGGTTTAATTTGCCATACTGACTTCAGAAAATGCGTGATTTCATAAAAAAAACATGAACATGCCAAAATGTCAGTTTACAAATCAATAGCATGTGTGTCCACCTCTGGTTGCAATGCAAGCAACACATCTTAGTCACATGGAATGGACCAGGCGTCGCACATAGTCCTGTGGGATATCTGTCCATAACTGCTGGAGCATGTTTCGAAGTTCCTGGAGTGTCTGTGAAACACGTGGTTGACGTCGAAGGCGCCGATCCATCTTATCCCACACGTGCTCGATTGGTGAGAGATCAGGGGAGCGAGCCGGCCAGGGGATGACATTCACGTTGTTTTAAATCCTGAAAAAGCCGAGCAATATGAGGCCGGGCGTTGTCATGTTGAAAGGTAATGCCTGGACCATGACGACGCAAAAACCGTAGAACAACAGGGCCGATGATCTCGTCGAGGTAGCGTTTTCCATTGAGATTTCCTTCTACCACTATCAAACGGGTCCTCTGTCTTGCTGTCATCCCCACCCATACCACAACGCTGCCGTTCCCGAACCGATCTTCTTCCATGACACAATGATTGACGTAACGTTCACCTCGACGTCCGTCAATCGCTTAGGCTGAGGTGAAAACGAGACTCTTCAATGAATAGAACTTGTCCCCACTGCATGGCCGTACATGCTTGACGGTGGACGCCTGGCGGGTCTTCTGGCGACAATCCCTGCACATCCAGTTGTCTTGTCGATTATTAGTTACGCGTGGCTGCCACTCAGAGGACGGTCTCTGACTGCATTCGTCTGTTGGCAACGTTGCCATAAAAACCAAATGGTGTTTCTATGGACGTTAAACTGTCTTGCAACATCACGTTGACTCGATCCTGCTTCAAGCATACCAATGGCTCGCAGACGCTCATTTTCGGGCAGGCGTGGCATTTCGTAATGTTGAATAATTGCGTAATTTTGTTGTTTTTCTGAGTAGTTGTTGTCAGCACGATGCTAAACAATGCATATGGAATCCCGTTAACGCACGTGTTTTTATACCTATTCTTCGGAAGTGAAATGCATGGGACTTGCATAAAAGTCATCTTTTGCTTGGAATGCATGCTTTTCTGGAGCAGTTGCGTTTTTGTGACTTGATTCCATACATGTACTACAATAGTGAAACCAAACTTTACTTGTTTGAAAAATACACTAAAATATTGGTGTCACAGGAACTTTTGTTGTTGAGTATAGTAACAAGTTGATTGGATTGCTTTTTCACATCAATAACACTGTGATATTTATCACATATTGCCTCAATAAATAGAATGGTGTCACGTTTAGCTTTCTCTATCGTTCTCAATACTGTTCTTTGCTACCACCAAAGCAGTCTATTCAGATTAAGGCGTGTTGGTTGACTTATTCTGCGCTTGATACACAGTAAGGTAGACTCGAGATGATTATCGTGGTCCCTCATAGCTGTAGATATCTTTTACATCAGAAACATGTACAGAACTGAGATCATACATAGCATATATATCTTCAAGAACATTCTATGGAGAGCGTAATCCTAGAATTACAACACATTCCTGCTAAACTTGATATCAGTCATCAACGCTCCAGTTCCCAAGTGTCAGTATGTCAAAAGGACCCTGTGTTAAACTGTGTAACCTGGCAGATTGTATGTTATCATGCCCCGACGGCGTGGATATTTGGACCAAGTGTTCCTGACTTAGACTATTTGAGGCTACCACGATATTGACGCATAAGATATCATCATCATCACCCACTCTTTCCATCTTCGCAGCCGAGCGTTTTAGCATGTCTGAAGAAACTTATATTAGAAACAAAGGTCATTATCGACTACCCAAATTTGCATAAAAGGCTGGAAGACAATAATCGACTGAAGGGGTTGTGTTGTACATGTGTATATCTCTCCACCTTGGCAGCCGAGCGTCTTCGAAACATCCGAGTCGAGGTGTACAATAACGACCCAACACTCGGAGGAACGCCTCAAGTCTGCACCACAATCGGCAGCACCGCCCCTGCCGCCAGTTCAAACACCACGTTCACCTGTTCGGCCATGGCATTCGGAAGGTATATCCGTTTTAACAAGTTCAGCATGGTCGACGCAAATGACATCCTTCAGTTTGTAGAGGTGGTCCTTGATGGCGTTCCGCTAAGTAAGTATATAACTGTATATATATGATGGTAAGATGAGGTTAACAAAAATAGTATCACAAAAATAGTGTCACATATACCTACTTTATCAGTGATATTTTCCATTCTGTTTAACTGTGAATGCTTCTAATGAATGAATAATTAGTTCTCATAAAAAGAATGCCGATGCAATGTTAAATGGCCACTCAATAGAAACATTGAAAGTATCCGTGTGTTCTAGTGGAAGCAAGCGCCATGCGATTATAAATACACTTGACGACACGGATGGCTCAATGACTTCCAGTTTCCAGATCGATGTTCATGATGTCAATCACTGGATTGTCTGGTCCAGACCCAATCATTTATAGACCACGGTCATATAACTTGAATATTTCTGAGTGTTACATTAAACAACAAACAAAAATGGCCTTGGATTCGAGCGAACGTTCAGAGGATCAGCTGGGGGTCGCAACTATCCACGGCGAACTCGGAGTTTGGACCATTGGGCCACCCAAGCGCTGTGTTTGGAGGAAAAGAGGAAACTATAGATTTATATGTTTTGAGATGAGATTTACCTACAGCTGTGATTGTTTGTCCCCCAGGTGCTGTGATCCCCGTCGTCGGGTCACAGGTCTCTTCCTCCTCAGTCTTCACCTTCGGCTCCACGAACTTCGGCCCACAGCTTGCCGTTGACGGCGGATTTGGCCCCGACTTCGTCGTTGACAACACTACGTTTGGAACAGCTGTCGAAGACACTATGCCTTATATGGACATCGACTTGGGCAGCAACTTCCTTCTCCGCTCAGTCACCATCACCAACAGGGCTGACTGCTGTTGTAAGTAGAGTGAGATAGGGAGGTGGGTTTAACACCGATTTGAACAGTATCTTCAAAAGTATGTCAAAGACGGCGTTTCAGTTCAATGCAGGAGGAAAGACAATAGAGATCAAGCTTGGTTTTGCCACTTGAATGGATCCAAAAAATAACAAACAAGGCGAATCTGTGATTTCAAGTCACGATCAGCAGATCGAGGTACGCCAAAGGGATGCAATTCTTGACGGATTGCAGGAAGCAGAAGTCCCCATGGTCTCTAGTATGGTGGCCTAATTTTAGTTGCTGGTGATCTCTAGCCCATTTTTATTATGTATTGTTTAGAATAGTCACATTTTGATGGTAACATACTAGTTTTAAATCTATATCTGTGATATTCTAGTGCTTTTACTGTCCTTTGTCGACAGATTTTAATGTCTATATGTATGTATTATTACAGTATAACTTGATTTAGTCACTATATGGCTGAAATATTGCCGACGTGACATTAAATCTTAACTCACTCACTCACTTATCACTTGATTGTAGTTCCTGCTAGATAACCTCATTTGAATATTTATCGTATCATGACAAGTTTGTCCGATTTCGCAAGTCACAATGTGACTCCAGGACCCCGTGTTATACTGAATTGACTGGTAGATTGTTTCCCTGCCCCAGACTATTTGAGACTACCTCGTTGTTTTTGTTCAGTAAGACATTATCACTAAATCATCCGAAAATTCACAGCCGAGCGTCTTCGAAACATCATCATCGAAGTGTATGACAACAACCCAACTCTTGGAGGAACGCCTCAAGTGTGCACCACAATCGGCAGCACCGCCCCAGCCGCCGGGTCGACCACGACCTTCAACTGCACAGGGACGCCAATCGGAAGGTACATCCGTCTTAAAAAGAGCTCCAAGGTCGACGCTTCTGATATCCTTCAGTTAGTAGAGGTGGTCTTAGAAGGCGTCCAGCTACGTAAGTATATGACTGTATTTATCTGATGGTAAGACAAATGAGGATAAAATAGCATCACATTGTAGTTTCATTTATCTACTTGTTATCCCTGGTTTTCCAGGTGTGTGATCCGATTTGGTTGCACCAAAGTGTACGCACCTACTAAGTGCAGTCATTGTTATAAAGAAGTTGTATATCCATTGAGTGAAATACTTGTTAAGACGGCGTTAAACCCATCGCACTCACTCCTCCACAGAATGTCCTTGCAACCACTTCCAGCTGGACGAGAACTGTTTCTACTTCTCTGGATTCCAAGCAAGCTATGCCGACGCGAAGGTAAACAACGACACCGCTTTCCTCCCACATTAAGCTGACACGCCGAGATATAACTGGAATACTGTTAAAAGCGGCGTAAACCAAACTCACTCACTCACTCACTTAAGGGTGGTCGGAGGATACGTTTGGCCCAATGGGTAAGGGACCTTCATTCAAAGGAAGTTGTGTCCAATGGCCAAGCCCGCATTATGTAGTTTGGACTGAAATCTCAGATATCGAACCTTTCTCGTGGGTTGAACAAAATATGTCAACGACTAAACCCTGCGTCTGTCCTGGCTTGCCTCTCACGACCTGGACCAAACTCACACAATCAGTTACTCAATCACTCACTCACACACTCACTCACTCACTCACTCTCTCTCAATAACTGAGATAATGTTAAACTATGCGTTAAACCAGATTCACTCAATAACCTTTAGTGTATTCAGTACTCTAGGATGATACTTTGCGTGTTTGAAGTCTGAATGAATACTGAAGTACAGAGATTCTTGTTACAGGAATACTGTGACATCATCGGAAGCAATCTGGCCATGATCCGAACCCAGGCTCAGAGCGACTTTGTCAACGGTGTTCTCACTGCAAATGCTAAAAAAGGTAATTCATAGCTCGCTTATACTGTTTCGTGGCCATTCTATATCACGATTAACAGATCAACAAAGGTTTCCACTTGGACCAGTGGCAGTGTTAGATAACAGTATGAGTTCCACCCAAGAAAGCGTTTTTGTCAACGGGGTCTATGATAAAAGTTTATGTTTAAGATCAAATCAATTTCAATTTCAATTTCAACAGTTCACACATGGTACAGGTAAGGCTCGTCTTTACTTGGACGAGACATAGGCCCAGACATCAGCTTCCTGTTTAGGCTAAGCTATGCATCATCTAACTGCATTTTTTTCTCTTGTCCTCATCTGCAGGACTTCACGAAATAAACATTAGCGACGATTAATTGGATCTGGAGGTCAGTCTCGGAGAACTTGTTGCTTGTCAGTGTACCCTGACGGCGCGAGATGTTGCTGATAACATCAACCACTCGTTGGTCTGGCTACGAGTGGATTATTTACCGCCCACCATGTAATGGCTTAAGAGTTACACACTTCATTTTTTCTGTCACTCAGGTCAAGAATACTGGATTGGGGTGACCAATCTTTTGGACCGGTTCCAGTGGCGATATCTGCTTGGTGACATTGTTCCCCTGAATGGCTTCACCTCCCCACTCGTGAACGGCACGGGCACTTGCAGCACCTCTACCTCTGAGACGCACCCACAAAACTGTGCCGTCCTGGAGAAGAACGACGCCGGCCAATGGGAGTGGGAGGAAGAACGGTGTTACAGGAAGGAGAACTTTATCTGTCTGGCAACCCTGCCCATACCTGCGCCCTAGGTTCTTTAATGATACACGTATTGGTAATTTAGTTTACAGTCGTCATGATTAAGGTATCTTGTCTAAAATAGGTTGTAATAAATTCATCTGTCTACAAAAGTAGTGTCCAACCTACGATGATTTGAAAAGTAATCAAATCAATCGTACAATGGCACCTCTAAATACAATCGTTGTGTTAAACACACCTACTATTATACCAATGTACTCGTAAATAAAGAATTAGCAATATCATTGTGTTGTGTTATGGTCGAACACTGGTTGTATTATGATATATTTTAGTGAAATTGGCATCTGTTACTCAAAAGAAAGTTAGAGAACATCCGATTCTTTCATCATAGTTAATCGTGTTTTCTTTAACTTCTTTTGAGAAGGATATAATACCAATACAACACACAGAAGCTTTGTTAGCGTGTGACGTAAACTCTCAACAAAACTGAATGATGAAAGGGATGAACTTTCATTTTGTGCCGAGCAATATTCCAGCAGCTCCAGTGTTTGGTGTCTACATTTCACTTTAGTTGTTTGATCAAGATTACAACATTCAAATCTTAAGCAACGCTTTCAAAATGGTTTATGGAAGAAATGTGGAGGATATTTCCATATTTGATGTATCAGTGACAAAAATATGTCCGGTTTCCTGTTGTGACTTGTGTCATATGTTTCCGTGTTTTTAGGGACCAATTGACTTGCCTTTGCGTGTGTTGTGACTGGTGGAGAAGGAAACGCTCACTTTTTCGCAAACACCTAATGTCATCACTCATTGATAGTGATTTATCAACATAAACATGCTGATGATACAATCTGAATCGTAAAATCTATTCAGCATTTGGTCGAGATTGGAGTGTTTCTGTGTCGGGAGTTCGATCCCGATCCCAGGCCGCATCATACCAAAAGATATGTATTGTTAAGATAAGTATGTGTTGTTACCTTGCCTGGCGCTCGGCATTAACGGGCGAAAACAATCACGGTTTGGCTACTCGGGTATTCATCTTAAATTGCGGCATGATATTTCAGTGGGCTGGCATTATATAATCGTAAATGATCCGGATTCACACACACACACACACACACACACACACACACACACACACACACACACACACACACACACACACCCATTTACTCACTCTCACACATTGCATACATACGCAAAGTCAAATTTCCTTTTGTGCCTTTGGCGTCTACATTCCACTTTTGAGGTACACTCTAAGAAGATTTCAAAGAGCGACATACGACTCTCCCTCCTTTACTTGTTTCATCAAGGTTACAACATTGAAAATGGTTTACACATGGAGGACATTCCCTAAACTGATATATCAGATGCAAATAAGAAGCAATTCCCTATTTTGACTTGTACCATATGTTCCCGAGCTGAAATATTGACTTGCCTTTGTCACGGGTGGAGCAGGATACCTCATCTTTTCGCTAACACCTTGTGTCATCACTAATTGATAATGATTCATAACCCATGCTTTTGATATATTCGGAATCGCACAATCGAGTCTCCTTTTGGCTGAGATTTCTTATGAATATGGAAAGCGTTTTGTCGCATATGTAAAGGAGATAAACATACTACGTTTTCGATGAAGAGCTAGGTTTCCTGTAGATTTAACCGCGCTAAATTGAATTTGGAACCGAACGCACAGCGGTTAAATCTAAACGTAACCTAGCTCTACATTGAAAACACGGTATGTTTATCTCCATTTTACCATGACTAAATAAAACGCGAACTCTTTGGTGGTAGCAATTATATTGAGTAAAGTGGCGTGGGTTAGTTCATTGTCTTGAGTGGGTTTTTGATCTGAATTACGGAATCACAGACAACCGCCTATAAACAAAATATGGCGCTGTTTATTCTCAAGCAGGTTATACACTCCGTAATAAGTCACTCGAACATATGATAGGCAGTGAAAGAGTATAAGCACAGCAACTTGGTCAACTAACATGAGGTGGGCTCGCCTATAGAAAATTAAGCAAGCTCTCCAAAGTTTCCGTTCTACACTGCACGTCACCATTATGACGTCATGTCGCTCATTGTGACGCAAACGATATGATGTGACAGTTGTATATAGAGAAACGGCAAATTCCAAGTTCTCTGTTGTCCCCAAAACTTAAAATATATTCTCTTTGAAGATTTCTATCGTGTTTTCTGCACGAAATGTATTGCCACACATCCTTTGAATATTGTAATTATTGCAACTTTGCATTTTGTAAAATAATTATTTAAATATGCATACCGACAATGACTGAAAAAAGGACTATTCTATGAATATTAGCTTCTGCAGTTATGCGGCCGTCACGCCAGCTGTTTCGATCAGAGGGGGTTTATTGTTATTTAATAGCCTCTGATTGACCAGTCAAAATCGAGTAATTTCAATATGCATGTTAGAATTATCATTATGAATATAGAAAGTTTTTTGTCACTTTTATATTCAAGACAGTATAGATAAAAGCAGCTAATCTGTCAATACCAACGTGTTAAAAAAAGACCTGGCTAACCGCCTATTAGTAACTTTATTTGTTTGTTGTTTAACGCCGCTCTCAGTAATTTTCCAGTTATGTGACGGTGGTCTGTATATAATCAAGTCTGGACCAGACAATACAGTAATGGACATCATAACTATCGATCCACGCAATTGGGATACGATGACTAGCATCAACCAAGTAAGCGAGCCTGACAAACCGATCCCGTTAGTCGCCTCTTCCGACAAGCATTGTCGCCTTTTATGGCAAGTGTGCGTTGCAGAAGACCTATTCTACCTCGGATCTTCACTGGTCTGAAAATCACGGAACAAGGGCAATAACTCTGAAAAACAATTACGGTACCAATTTTCGAACTCAGTCTTGATAAGAATCTCTTAGATAAGCATGAACACTTTCATTCATGTAACTGTAGTAGTTTCTGAGAAAACTTGTTACCATTTCACACAGTATGCACTAAGTTTAAAAGCACTGAGCAAGGGCAATAACAACTCTTTAAAGATCATGACCAATAAGGTGAGTGTGTTAAATTTCATTTGTCCAACTTCAATAGTCAGTAAGAACATATGCTGTTCTTCGTGGCGGGGATAAAACATTATTAGTTTGTTGTAACTGAACCCCAGGGAACCTGCATTTAGGTATAGAACGTCAATGCCAGAGAATAACCAGTCCTACGAAAGAGAAAGGCAAAATAGTGGTGCAAATATTTGACTGCATCACTGAAAATCGGTAATGTCGCCAGGCATTTGCGAAATTGGTTAGCATGTACTACCCAAAGACTTGTTAAGATTAAGATGTAAGCCTCTCTTGACTACCGAAATAATGGCCATTCCGAAACTCCTCAGTAATATCAACCTATCCTAATCTTTGCCTGATTCGGGCTATACGGCTGCTTTTTGTATATGAAAATCTCACACCTCCAGTAGCCTTTCAGTGGGCTGTTTGAAAACAGCAGGAAAGCTGAAATAGCACACCAATAATGAACTGAGGACCCTCCAACCACAAGTCGATCAGGGCTGCTTGGTCGTTTGTTGTTTAACACAGCACTCAACAATATGCCAACTATATATAGGGGTCTGTCAAATGATTGAGCTCAGACAAGACAATCCAGTAAGTGACATGAGCATCAATTCATAGTTTGGAATATGACACTGGATCAACCATGGCCGCGATCATATGAATAAATAGGATATATACTACTCAAAGAGAGTTAAAGAACACACATTGTTTTCATATGACAGATTAAACAGATTTAATATTTTTTTGTGGGAGGTTTTGTACATAAAGGCTGGGGTAGAGACACACCATTGGTCATATCCAACTTATCGGTAACTCATTTTGGAAAATGGTTATTTCAACTCACTAACTTTGGCGAAAAAACAAAAAGCCAGACTACATTTTCACTAGTTTCGGACTCCCGGACAACTGGCCGTGCCTGTCCCTTAAAGGGTGGAATATGATTAAGTTGAAGTCAATTCTCATTGGCACAACTCAAATTGATTGTTCGATTTTGATTGGAAAGCGACATTTTGTCACTGGAGAAGAGGCCAATTAAATTGTTGAACCCTAAGTTAATTGTAGAGATAGAAGAGCAAAGTGATAGCAAATTAACTTAGTTGATGCATGTCATTATATCCCAGTTGCGTGGATCGATGCCCATGATTCAATCACTGGATTGTCTGGTCCATACTATTATTCACAGACCGCCGTCATAAATTCAGCTGGACTATTGCTGAGTAAGGCGTTAAAAAAACAACAACAATGGAATAGTGCTGACTGCTGTGTTAAGCAACAAACACACATTCGAAACCCATACCTGTCGAGTAGTTCATACCAATGAGACCCGTGAAGATCCGGGGTAGAATAGGTCTTCACCATGCTTGCCGTAAAAGGCGACTATGCTTGTCGTAAAAGGCCACAAACGGGATCGGGGTGTCAGGCTCACTGACTTGGTTGATGCATCTCATCGATCCCAATTGCGTGGATCGATGCTCATAATATCAATCACTGGATTGTCTGATCCAGACTCGATTATTTACAGACCGCCGTCATATAGTCATATCCATATTGGTCATATCCAACTTATCGGTAACTCATTTTGGAAAATGGTTATTTCAACTCACTAACTTTGGCGAAAAAACAAAAAGCCAGACTACATTTTCACTAGTTTCGGACTCCCGGACAACTGGCCGTGCCTGTCCCTTAAAGGGTGGAATATGATTAAGTTGAAGTCAATTCTCATTGGCACAACTCAAATTGATTATTCGATTTTGATAGGAAGGCGACATTTTGTCACTGGAGAAGAGGCCAATTAAATTGTTAAACCCTAAGTTAATTGTAGTGATAGGAGGGCAAAGTGATAACAAACTTACTCAGTTGATGCATGTCATTTAATCCCAGTTGCTTGGATCGATGCCCATGATGTCAATCACTGGATTGTCTGATCCAGACTCTATGATTCACAGACCGCCGTCATAAGCTGAAATATTGCTGAGTGCGGCGTTAAACAACAAAAAACACAAACATACAATGGAATAGTGCTGACTGCTGTGTTAAGCAACAAACACACATTCAAAACCCATACCTGTCGAGTTGTTCATACCCATGATACACACCTATGGTTGAAACAAATGATACCATGGAAACGAGACCGGAGATGGGATGACACCATTCCACTTACGATGTTTGAAGCTTTGTATCAGAAATTAATCCTTTGCCAGGTTGACACTTTTTTCTTTTCTTTTGTGAAGGGATCGGGGCAAAAGCTTGCCACAAATAAATAAATAATTTGAACTGTTATTTATTATAATTATAATTATAATATAATTAGCAAAATGAAACTGATATGTAATATTAATTGGCCAAATGCATTGTATATAGTCTCTGACCACTACAAAAACTTCATAATGAGTAAATAGCCTTCTCTGGCAGAAGTAAACATATGTTCATGTAACTGTTCAAATATCCGAAGAAGTTCCGGATTGAATTGGTCCCTTGGGCCGCTTGCTAAATCTCTAACATCATCACCAACCCTATTTCAACCTATGTCGGTCGTAAGAGGCAGCTAAATAGATGATCGGGCTCAGTGGTTCATGGTCTAGATTCGATTATTCACAGGCAGCCATCATAGGTGGAACACTGATGAGTGTAGCTTTAAGCAACAAACACAACATCAAATACCCTACAGCTGTTTCCCCTAAACTGACCGACTACATTGCTTTATGTGTGCAACATCTTACAAGGCAATAAGAGCAGAGTTCACAATAATACTCCCACATTGAACATATTTCTAAGTTCGTGAACCGTAAAATAAAACAAGATTGATATGATCCTATGACGAGTTTGCATTTAGATTGCTTCTGAAGAACAACATGGTGCCACAGTCATTGGATCGATTAAAAAGATAAAGGATATTGGGATAATGTTTCCAAATAAGATGTTGATCTCATCAGCGCCATAATGGATGAGGTAATTTCACCAAACGTCTAAATTTCCTGTCCAAAGGGGTCAGGTGGTGTCGTAACGGACAAGAAAACTTAATTACCTTTTTTTGTAAATTAAACAGAAAGTGTTATATGTTACTTATGTTGAAGTACGCAATGGCTGATAATACAGTGACAGGTAAATAAATATATACAAGGGACATAATTATATAACATCCCTGTATGGATATAGGTTATAAAAGCGAAAAACACTAACATATATTAGTAAGACATGTCCACTGTACGATAACGACTATATCGTGAGGATATGAAGAATCTCCAAAAAACATCTTAATACCATTAGTCGTTTGAAAAAGTAGTGCCTTATTCTCCTTCACAAAAACGGTTTATAAAATGAATAAACAAACATTCAAGAAATATTCATTCGGTTATGAAAAAAACCCTGAGTATTCGTCCTCAAAGCAATGTTAGCGCATATATAGTTACGTCCTTTGATCCATGTAATGTTTTTAAATATAAGTGCATATTGTGAGCAATGGGGAAAGTAAAATCAGATGTTCTCATTACACAAAGCCAACTAGTGCCTATCTATTCTAAGGAATATTTATTTGTTTGTTGCTTAACGATGCTCTCAGCACTTTTCCCACTGTAATGGTGGATAGGTATACAGCCATATAATACTGTGTACCTGAAATCCGTTCAGCATCCCAAGACCAATGTGGACTTAGTTATCAAACTGCATTCTCATATGTCATATGACTGAATCTAATCAGAATGAACACCTGTTTAATTAAACCTTATTAAACTTAGTTAATAGCTTAATTTCTGCACCGAACGGTATATCAAACTGTTAGGTAAATAGAAATTACACCCGGTCCACTGTGGTTAATTCTGCCCCGTCGAGAAGATTACAATATTTGGTATAAATAAAGAGACACCAACCCTATCTCTTAGAATCATCCCGACTGTCTACAATGCTGCTCATCTCTCTGTTCGTGGTTGTGTTGGGGGTTGCTGAGACACATGGTAAGTATTTCAACCGAATTTTCGGCCATACTTTTCCAAATCTTATTAGGAAAGGTTCGGTGTAGACATGATACTGCAGGTAAAGTCTTCATTGTGTATCCCAGTTATACAGATATTATATACAGGTAGAGACGGATGATGCTAAAAGGTGCTTTGCTCGGACATAATACACAATGTTTATGTTTCATGATCATGTATGAAAGGTAACTTTAGAAGTATATTCTCGCCAACAGGCATATAACCATACATATACATACGTATGTATCAGTTTTACTGTGTAGCTGGAATGTGTATAAACTGTCGGGGACAAGACTTGTTCGGTGGTTTGATGGTGACTAAACACGCTGTATTTGATATGGGTATCATAATTGTGTTTCGGATCTCAAGTTATTTTTCGGATCTACATATATAATTTTAAGGTATGACTAAGATACCACAAGCATGGTATAGGGAACACTGTATACGTTTCCCCAGAATCCAGGGTCGCAGATATTGCAGGGTTTTGCAACATTGGCGCTAATGGAGTTTTAACCATTGAGGCCAACCTTGCTCTGTGTTTGAAGGTATAGAGGAAAATATAGCTTTTTAGCTTTGGGATTTAATTTACCTACAGCTGTGATTGTTTGTCCCCAGGTGCTATGATCCCTGTCCTTGGGTCACAGGTCTCTTCCTCCTCAGTCTTCACCTTCGGCTCCACGAACTTCGTTCCACAGCTTGCCGTTGACGGCGGATTTGGCACCGACTTCATCGCTGACAACACTACGTTTGCAACGGCTGTTGGAGACACAATGCCCTACATGGACATTGATCTGGGCAGCAACTTCCTCCTCGTCTCCGTCACCATCACCAACAGGGGTGACTGCTGTGGTAAGTAGAGTGAGATGGTTAGGTGTATTTATCACCGATTTGAACACTATTTCTGTTAAAGACAGATAAATATAATTACATACTGTCAAATGATCTGATTGTCCACAGATCCGTCCTCACATCATGAAACCCATATCGTCACTTTTGGGGCATTTCATCGATGTTTTGAGCTTGAAAGTAGTTCTTGCTCGATGACCTTATTTGAATATTTATAGGGTCAAATACTGAACAACAAAAGTTCCTGTGACATTGAATAAGATTTAATGCAAAGTTATATTTTTAACACCAAATGGTGTTTCTGTGGACGTTAAATTGTCTTGCAACATCACGTTGACTCGATCCTGCTTCAAGCATACCAATGGCTCGCAGACGCTCATTTTCGGGCAGGCGTGGCATTTCGTAATGTTGAATAATTGCGTAATTTTGTTGTTTTTCTGAGTAGTTGTCAGCACGAGGCTAAACAATGCATATGGAATCCCGTTAACGCACGTGTTTTTATACCTATTCTTCGGAAGTAAAATGCATGGGACTTGCATAAAAGTCATCTTTTGCTTGGAATGCATGCTTTTCTGGAGCAGTTGCGTTTTTGTGACTTGATTCCATACATGTACTACAATAGTGAAACCAAACTTTACTTGTTTGAAAAATACACTAAAATATTGGCGTCACAGGAACTTTTGTTGTTGAGTATAGTAACAAGTTGATTGGACTGCTTTTTCACATCAATAACACTATGATACTTATCACATATTACCTCAATAAATAGAAAGGTGTCACGTTTAGCTTTTTCTATCGTTCTCAATGCTGTTCTTTGCTACCACCTAGCAGTCTATTCAGATTAAGGCGTGTTGGTTGACTTATTCTGCCCTTGGTACACAGTAAGGTAGACTCGAGATGATTATCGTGGTCCCTCATAGCTGTAGATATCTTTTACATCAGAAACATGTACAGAACTGAGATCATACATAGCATATATATCTTCAAGAACATTCTATGGAGAGCGTAATCCTACAATTACAACACATTCCTGCTGAACTTGATATCAGTCATCAACGCTCCAGTTCCCAAGTGACAGTATGTCAAAAGGACCCTGTGTTAAACTGTGTAACCTGGCAGATTGTATGTTATCATGCACCGACGGCGTGGATATTTGGACCAAGTGTTCCTGACTTAGACTATTTGAGGCTACCACGATATTGCCGCATAAGATATCATCATCATCAACCACTCTTTCCATCTTCGCAGCCGAGCGTTTTAGCATGTCTGAAGAAACTTATATTAGAAACAAAGGTCATTATCGACATCCCAAATTTGCATAAAAGGCTGAAAGACAATAATCGACTGAAGGGGTTGTGTTGTACATGTGAATATCTCTCCACCTTGGCAGCTGATCGTCTTCGAAACATCCGAGTCGAGGTGTACAATAACGACCCAACACTCGGAGGAACGCCTCAAGTCTGCACAACAATCGGCAGCACCGCCCCTGCCGCCAGTTCCAACACCACGTTCACCTGTTCGGCCATGGCATTCGGAAGGTACATCCGTTTTAACAAGTTCAGCATGGTCGACGCAAATGACATCCTTCAGTTTGTAGAGGTGGTCCTTGATGGCGTTCCGCTAAGTAAGTATATAAATGTATATATATGATGGTAAGATGAGGCTAACAAAAATAGTATCACAAAAATAGTGTCACATTTACCTACTTTATCAGTGATATTTTCCATTCTGTTTAACTGTGAATGCTTCTAATGAATGAATAATTAGTTCTCATAAAAAAAATGCCGATGCAATGTTAAATGGCCAGTCAATAGAAACATTGAAAGTATTCGTGTGTTCTAGTGGAAGAAAGCGCCATGCGATTATAAATACACTTGACGACACGGATGGCTCAGTGACTTCCAGTTTCCAGATCGATGTTCATGATGTCAATCACTGGATTGTCTGGTCCAGACCCAATCATTTATAGACCACGGTCATATAACTTGGATATTTCTGAGTGTTACATTAAACAACAAACAAACCTAGCCTTGGATTCGAGCGAACGTTCAGAGGATCAGCAAGGGGTCGCAACTATCCACGGCGAACTCGGAGTTTGGACCATTGGGCCACCCAAGCGCTGTGTTTGGAGGAAAAGAGGAAACTATAGGTTTATATGTTTTGAGATGAGATTTACCTACAGCTGTGACTGTTTGTCCCCCAGGTGCTGTGATCCCCGTCGTCGGGTCACAGGTCTCTTCCTCCTCAGTCTTCACCTTCGGCTCCACGAACTTCGGTCCACAGCTTGCCGTTGACGGCGGATTTGGCCCCGACTTCGTCGTTGACAACACTACGTTTGGAACAGCTGTCGAAGACACTATGCCTTATATGGACATCGACTTGGGCAGCAACTTCCTTCTCCGCTCAGTCACCATCACCAACAGGGCTGACTGCTGTTGTAAGTAGAGTGAGATGGGGAGGTGGGTTTAACGCCGATTTGAACAGTGTCTGAAAAAGGTATGTTAAAGACGGCGTTTCAGTTCAATGCAGGAGGAAAGCCAATAGAGATCAAGCTTGGTTTTGCCACTTGAATGGATCCAAAAATAACAAACAAGGCGAATCTGTGATTCCAAGTCACGATCAGCAGATCGAGGTACGCCGAAGGTATGCAATTCTTGACGGATTGCAGGAAGCAGAAGTCCCCATGGTCCCTAGTATGGTGGCCTAACTTTAGTTGCTGGTGATCTGTAGCCCATTTTTATTATGTATTGTTTAGAATAGTCACATTTTTATGGTAACATACTAGTTTTAAATCTATATCTGTGATATTCTAGTGCTTTTACTGTCCTTTGTCGACAGATTTTAATGTCTATATGAATGTATTATTACTGTATAACTTGATTTAGTCACTATATGGCTGAAATATTGCCGACGTGACTATAAATGTTAACTCACTCACTCACTTATCACTTGATAGTAGTTCCTGCTAGAGAACCTCATTTGAATATTTATCGTATCATGACAAGTTTGTCCGATTTCGCAAGTCACAATATGACTCCAGGACCCCGTGTTATACTGAATTGACTGGTAGATTGTTTCCCTGGCCCAGACTATTTGAGACTACCTCGTTGTTTTTGTTCAGTAAGACATTATCACTAAATCATCCGAAAATTCCCAGCCGAGCGTCTTCGAAACATCATCATCGAGGTACATGACAACAACCCAACTCTTGGAGGAACGCCTCAAGTGTGCACCACAATCGGCAGCACCGCCCCCGCCGCCGGGTCGACCACGTCCTTCAACTGCACAGGGACGCCAATCGGAAGGTACATTCGTCTTAAAAAGAGCTCCAAGGTCGACGCTTCTGATATCCTTCAGTTAGTAGAGGTGGTCCTAGAAGGCGTCCAGCTACGTAAGTATATGACTGTATTTATCTGATGGTAAGACAAATGAGGATAAAATAGCATCACATGGTAGTTTCATTTATCTACTTGTAATCCCTGGTTTTCCCGGTGTGTGATCCGATTTGGTTGCACCAAAGTGTACGCACCTACTAAGTGCAGTCATTGTTATAAAGAAGTTGTATATCCATTGAGTGAAATACTTGTTAAGACGGCGTTAAACCCATCTCACTCACTCCTCCACAGAATGTCCTTGCAACCACTTCCAGCTGGACGAGAACTGTTTCTACTTCTCTGGATTCCAAGCAAGCTATGCCGACGCGAAGGTTAACAACGACACCGCTTTCCTCCCACATTAAGCTGACACGCCGAGATATAACTGGAATACTGTTAAAAGCGTCCTTAAACCAAACTCACTCACTCACTCAAGGGTGGTTGGAGGATACGTTTGGCTCAATTGGTAAGGGACCTTTATTCAAAGAAAGTTGCGTCCCATTGCCCAGCCAGCATTATGTAGTTTGGACTGAAATCTCAGATACCGAACCTTTCTCGTGGGTTGAACAAAATATGTCAACGAATAAACCCTGCGTCTGTCCTGGCTTGCTTCTCACGACCTGAACCAAACTCACACAATCAGTCACTCAATCACTCAATCACACACTCTCACACTCACTCACCCACTCACTCACTCACACACTCACTCACTCACTCACTCTCAATAACTGAGATAATGTTAAACTATGCGTTAAACCAGATTCACTCAATAACCTTTAGTGTATTCAGTACTGTAGGATGATACTTTGCGTGTTTGAAGTCTGAATGAATACTGAAGTACAGAGATTCTTGTTACAGGAATACTGTGACATCATCGGAAGCAATCTGGCCATGATCCGAACCCAGGCTCAGAGCGACTTTGTCAACGGTGTTCTCGCTGCAAATGCTAAAAAAGGTAATTCATAGCTCGTCTGTTTCGTGGCCATTCTATATCAACAAAGGTTTCCACTTGGACCTGTGGCAGTGTTAGATAACAGTATGAGTTCCACCCAAGAAAGCGTTTTTGTCAACGGGGTCTATGATAAAAGTTTATGTTTAAGACCAAATCAATTTCAATTTCAATTTCAACAGTTCACACATGGTACAGGTAAGGCTCGTCTTTACCTGGACGAGACATAGGCCAAGACATCAGCTCCCTGTTTAGGCTAAGCTATGCATCATCTAACTGCATCTTTTTCTCCTGTCCTCATCTGCAGGACTTCACGAAATAAACATTAGCGACGATTAATTGGATCTGGAGGTCAGTCTCGGAGAACTTGTTGCTTGTCAATGTACCCTGACGGCGCGAGATGTTGCTGATAACATCAACCACTCGTTGGTCTCGCTACGAGTGGATTATTTACCGCCCACCATGTAATGGCTTAAGAGTTACACACTTCATATTTTCTGTCACTCAGGTCAAGAATACTGGATTGGGGTGACCAATCTTTTGGACCAGTTCCAGTGGCGATATCTGCTTGGTGACATTGTTCCCCTGAATGGCTTCACCTCCCCACTCGTGAACGGCACGGGCACTTGCAGCACCTCTACCTCTGAGACGCACCCACATAACTGTGCCGTCCTGGAGAAGAACGACGCCGGCCAATGGGAGTGGGAGGAAGAACGGTGTTACAGGAAGGAGAACTTTATCTGTCTGGCAACCCTGCCAATACCTGCGCCCTAGGTTCTTTAATGATACACGTGTTGGTAATTTAGTTTACAGTCGTCATGATTAAGGTATCTTGTCTAAAATAGGTTGTAATAAATTCATCTGTCTACAAAAGTTGTGTCCAACCTACGATGATTTGAAAAGTAATCAAATCAATCGTACAAAGGCACCTCTAAATACAATCGTTGTGTTAAACACACCTACTATCATACCAATGTACTCGTAAATAAAGAATTAGCAATATCATTGTGTTGTGTTAGGGTCGAACACTGGTTGTATTATGATATATTTTAGTGAAATAATAAATTGACATGTGTTTGTCAAAAGAAAGTTAAAGAACACCCGATTCTTTCATCATAGTTAATCGTGTTTTCTTTAACTTCTTTTGAGAAGGATATAATACCAATACAACACACATAAGCTTTGTTAGCGTGTGACGTAAATTCTCAACAAGACTGAATGATGAAAGGGATGAACTTTCATTTTGTGCCGAGCAATATTCCAGCAGCTCCAGCGTTTGGTGTCTACATTTCACTTTAGTTGTTTGATCAAGATTACAACATTCAAATCTTAAGCAACGCTTTCAAAATGGTTTATGGAAGAAATGTGGAGGATATTTCCATATTTGATGTATCAGTGACAAAAATATGTCCGGTTTCCTATTGTGACTTGTGTCATATGTTTCCGTGTTTTTAGGAACCAATTGACTTGCCTTTGCGTGTGTTGTGATTGGTGGAGCAGGAAACGCTCACTTTTTCGCAAACACCTAATGTCGTCACTCATTGATAGTGATTCATCAACATAAACATGCTGATGATACAATCTGAATCGTAAAATCTATTTAGCATTTGGTCGAGATTGGAGTGTTTCTGTGTCAGGAGTTCGATCCCGATCCCAGGCCGCATCATACCAAAAGATATGTATTGTTAAGATAAGTATGTATTGTTACCTTGCCTGGCGCTCGGCATTAACGGGCGAAAACAAGGACGGTTTGGCTACTCTGTCTGAGTTGGGTATTCATGTTAAATTCTGGCATGATATTTCAGTGGGCTTGCATTATATAATCGTCAATGATCCGGATTCACCCACACACACGGACACATACACACACACACATACACACATACAAACACACACACACACAAACACACTCACTAACTCACTCACTCACTCACTAACTCACTAACTCACTTATTCACTCACTAACTCACTCACTCACTAACTCACTCACTCACTCACTCTCACACATTGCGTACATACGCGTACGTGTGACAAAAGTCTCCACAAGACTGTATGATACAAGGGATGACTTCAACTTTCTAAAAGTCAAATTTCCTTTTGTGTCGAGTAACGTTCCAGCATCTCCAGCCTTTGGTGTCTACATTTCACTTTTGAGGTACACTCTAAGAAGATTTCAAAGAGCGACATACGACTCTCCCTCCTTTACTTGTTTCATCAAGGTTACAACATTGAAAATGGTTTACAAATGGAGGACATTTCCTAAACTAATGTATCAGATGCAAATAAGAAGTAATTCCCTATTTTGACTTGTACCGTATGTTCACGAGCTGAAAAATTGACTTGCCTTTCTGACGAGTGGAGCAGGATACCTCATCTTTTCGCTAACACCTTTTGTCATCACTAATTGATAATGATTTATAACCCATGCTTTTGATATATTCGGAATCGCACAATCGAGTCTGCTTTTGGCTGAGATTTCTTATGAATATGGAAAGCGTTTTGTCGCATATGTAAAGGAGATAAACATATTACGTTTTCGATGAAGAGCTAGGTTACCTGTAGATTTAACCGCGCTAAATTAAATTTGGAACCGAACGCGCAGTGGTTAAATCTAAAGGTAACCTAGCACTACATTGAAAACACGGTATGTTTATCTCCATTTTACCATGACTAAATAAAACGCGAACTCTTTGGTGTTAGCAATTATATTGAGTAAAGTGGCGTGGGTTAGTTCATTGTCTTGATTGGGTTGTTGATCTGAATTACGGAATCACAGACAACAGCCTATAAACAAAATATGGCGCTGTTTATTCTCAAGCAGGTTATACACTCCGTAATAAGTCACTCGAACATATGATAGGCAGTGAAAGCTTAGAAGCACGGCAACTTGGTCAACTAACACGAGGTGGGCACGCCTAAAGAAAATTAAGCAGGCTTTCCAAAGTTTCCGTTCTACACTGCACGTCACCATTATGACGTCATGTCGCTCATTGTGACGCAAACGATATGATGTGACAGTTGTATATAGAGAAACGCCAAATTCCAAGTTCTCTGTTGTCCCCAAAACTTAAAATATATTCTCTTTAAAGATTTCTATCGTGTTTTCTGCACGAAATGTATTGCCACACATCCTTTGAATATTGTAATTATTGCAACTTTGCATTTTGTAAAATAATTATTTAAATATGCCTACCGACAATGACTGAAAAAAGGACTATTCTATGAATATTAGCTTCTGCGGTTATGCGGCCGTCAAACCAGCTGTTTCGATCAGAGGGGGTTTATTGTAATTTAATAGCCTCTGATTGACCAGTCAATTTACATATGCATGTTATCATTATGAATATAGAAAGATTTTTGTCACTTTTATATTTAAGACAGTATAGATAAAAACAGCTAATCTGTCAATACCAACGTGTTAAAAAAAGACCTTGCTAACCGCCTATTAGTAACTTTGGTTTGTTTGTTGTTTAACGCCGCTCTCAGTAATTTTCCAGTTATGTGACGGTGGTCTGTATATAATCAAGTCTGGACCAGACAATACAGTGATTGACATCATAAGTATCGATCCACACAATTGGGATACGATGACTAGCATCAACCAAGTAAGCGAGCCTGACCACCCCATCCCGTTAGTCGCCTCTTCCGACAAGCATTGTCGCCTTTTACGGCAAGTGTGCGTTGCAGAAGACCTATTCTACCTCGGATCTTCACTGGTCTGAAAATCACGGAACCAGGGCAATAACTCTGTAAAACAATTACGGTACCAATTTTCGAACTCAGTCTTGATAAGAATCTCTTAGATAAGCATGAACACTTTCATTCATGTAACTGTAGTAGTTTCTGAGAAAACTTGTTACCATTTCACACAGTATGCACTCAGTTTAAAAGCACTGAGCAAGGACAATAACAACATTATCAAACTCTTTAAAGATCATGACCAATAAGGTGAGTGTGTTAAATTTCATTTGTCCAACTTCAATAGTCTGTAAGAACATATGCTGTTCTTCGTGGCGGGGATAAAACATTATTAGTTTGTTGTAACTGAACCCCAGGGAACCTGCATTTAGGTATAGAACGTCAATGCCAGAGAATTACCAGTCCTACGAAAGAGAAAGGCAAAATAGTGGTGAAAATATTTGATTGCATCACTGAAAATCGGTAATGACGCCAGGCATTTGCGAAATTGGTTAGCATGTACTACCCAAGACTTGTTAGGATGAAGATGTAAGCCTCTCTTGACTACTGAACTAATCCGAAACATCCTCAGTAATATCAACCTATCCTAATCTTTGCCTGATTCGGGCTTTACGGCTGCTTTTTGTATAAGAAAATCTCACACCTCCAGTAGCCTTTCAGTGGGCTGTTTGAAAACAGCAGGAAAGCTGAAATAGCACAACAATAATGAACTGAGGACCCTCCAAACCACAAGTCGATCAGGGTTGCTTGGTCGTTTGTTGTTTAACACAGCACTCAACAATATGCCAACTATATATAGGGGTCTGTCAAATGATTGAGCTCAGACAAGTCAATCCAGTGAGTGACATGAGGATCAATTCATAGTTTGGAATATGACATTGGATCAACCATGTCCCCGATCATATGAATAAATAGGATATATACTACTCAAAGGGAGTTAAAGAACACACATTGTTTTCATATGACAGATTAAACAGATTTAATAACTTTTTGTGGGAAGTTTTGTACATAAAGGCTGGGGTAGAGACACACCATTGGTCATATCCAACTTATCGGTAACTCGTTTTGGAAAATGTTTATTTCAACTCACTAGCTTTGGCGAAAAAACAAAAAGCCAGACTACATTTTCACTAGTCTCGGACTAACAGACTTCTGAGCGTGCCTGTCCCTTAAAGGGTGGAATATGATTAAGTTGAAGTCAGTTCTCACTGGCACAACTAAAGGCGATGGTTTGATTTTGATAGGAAAGCGACATTTTGTCACTGAAGAAGCGGCCAATTAAATTGTTAAACCCTAAGTTAATTGTAGTGATAGGAGGGCAAAGTGATAACAAACTTACTCAGTTGATGCATGTCATTTAATCCCAGTTGCTTGGATCGATGCCCGTGATGTCAATCACTGGCTTGTCTGGTCCAGACTCTATTATTCACAGACCGCCGTCATAAAGCTGTGCGGCGTTAAACAACAATAAAAAAAAACCATACAATGGAATAGTGCTGACTGCTGTGTTAAGCAACAAAACACATTCAAAACCCATACCTGTCGAGTTGTTCATACCCATGATACACACCTATGGTTGAAACAAATGATACCATGGAAACGAGACCGGAGGTGAGATGACACCATTCCACTTACGATGTGTGAAGCTTTGTATCAGAAATTAATCCTTTGCCAGGTTGACACTTTTTTCTTTTCATTTGTGAACGGATCGGGACAAAAGCTTGCCACAAATAAATAAATAATTTAAACTGATATTTATTATCAAGTAAATATAATTAGCAAAATGAAACTGATATGTAATATTAATTGGCCAAATGCATTGTATATAGTCTCTGACCACTACAAAAACTCATAATGAGAAAATAGCCTTCTCTGGCAGAAGTAAACATATGTTCATGTAACTGTTCAAATATCCGAAGGAGTTCCGGATTGAATTGGTCCCTTGGGCCGCTCGCTAAATCTCTAACATCATCAACAACCCTATTGCAACCTATGTCGGTCGTAAGAGGCAGCTAAATAGATCGGGTGATCGGGCTCAGTGGTTCATGGTCTAGATTCGATTATTCACAGGCAGCCATCATAGGTGGAACACTGATGAGTGTAGCTTTAAGCAACAAACACAACATCAAATACCCTACAGCTGTTTCCCCTAAACTGACCGACTACATTGCTTTATGTGTGCAACATCTTACAAGGCAATAAGAGCAGAGTTCACAATAATACTCCCACATTGAACATATTTCTAAGTTCGTGAACCGTAAAATAAAACAAGATTGATATGATCCTATGACGAGTTTGCATTTAGATTGCTTCTGAAGAACAACATGGTGCCACAGTCATTGGATCGATTAAAAAGATAAAGGATATTGGGATAATGTTTCCAAATAAGATGTTGATCTCATCAGCGCCATAATGGATGAGGTAATTTCACCAATCGTCTAAAGTTCCTGTCCAAAGGGGTCAGGTGGTGTCGTAACGGACAAGAAAACTTAATTACCTTTTTTGTAAATTAAACAGAAAGTGTTTTATACTTATGTTGAAGTACGCAATGGCTGATAATACAGTGACAGGTAAATAAATATATACAAGGGACATAATTATATAACATCCCTGTATGGATATAGGTTATAAAAGCGAAAAACACTTAGCATATATTAGTAAGACATGTCCACTGTACGATAACGACTATATCGTGAGGATATGAAGAATCTCCAAAAAACATCTTAATACCATTAGTCGTTTGAAAAAGTAGTGCCTTATTCTCCTTCACAAAAACGGTTTATAAAATGAATAAACAAACATTCAAGAAATATTCATTCGGTTATGATAAAAACCCTGAGTATTCGTCCTCAAAGCAATGTTAGCGCATATATAGTTACGTCCTTTGATCCATGTAATGTTTTAAATATAAGTGCATATTGTCAGCAATGGGGAAAGTAAAATCAGATATTCTCATTATACAAGGCCAACTAGTGCCTATCTATTCTAAGGAATATTTATTTGTTTGTTGCTTAACGATGCTCTCAGCACTTTTCCCACTGTAATGGTGGATAGGTATACAGCCATATAATACTGTGTACCTGAAATCCGTTCAGCATCCCAAGAACAATGTGGACTTAGTTATCAAACTGCATTCTCATATGTCATATCACTGAATCCAATCAGAATGAACATCTGTTTAATTAAACCTTATTAAACTTAGTTAATAGCTTAATTTCTTCACCGAATGGTATATCAAACTGTTAGGTAAATTGAAATTACGCCCGGTCCACTGTGGTTAATTCTGCCCCGTCGAGAAGATTACAATATTTGGTATAAAAATAGAGACACCAACCCTATCTCTTAGAATCATCCCGACTGTCTACAATGCTGCTCATCTCTCTGTTCGTGGTTGTGTTGGGGGTTGCTGAGACACATGGTAAGTATTTCAACCGAATTTTCGGCCATACTTTTCCAAATCTTATTAGGAAAGGTTCGGTGTAGACATGATACTGCAGATAAAGTCTTCATTGTGTATCCCAGTTATACAGATATTATATACAGGTAGAGACGGATGATGCTAAAAGGTGCTTTGCTCGGACATAATACACAATGTTTATGTTTCATGATCATGTATGAAAGGTGACTTTAGAAGTATATTCTCGCCAACAGGCATATAACCATACATATACATACGTATGTATCAGTTTTACTGTGTAGCTGGACAAGGGGACAAGACTTGTTCAGTGGTTTGATGGTGACTAAACACTCTGTATTTGATATGGGTATCATAGTTGTGTTTCGGATCTCAAGTTATGTTTCGGAACTACATATATAATTTTAAGGTATGACTAAGATACCACAAGCATGGTATAAGAACACTGTATACGTTACCACAGAATCCAGGATCGCAGATAATGCAGGGTTTTGCAACATTGGCGCTAATGGAGTTTTAACCATTGAGGCCACCCTTGCTCTGTGTTTGAAGGTAAAGAGGAAATTATAGGTTTTTAGCTTTGGGATTTAATTTACCTACAGCTGTGATTGTTTGTCCCCAGGTGCTATGATCCCTGTCCTTGGGTCACAGGTCTCTTCCTCCTCAGTCTTCACCTTCGGCTCCACGAACTTCGTTCCACAGCTTGCCGTTGACGGCGGATTTGGCACCGACTTCATCGCTGACAACACTACGTTTGCAACGGCTGTTGGAGACACAATGCCCTACATGGACATTGATCTGGGCAGCAACTTCCTCCTCGTCTCCGTCACCATCACCAACAGGGGTGACTGCTGTGGTAAGTAGAGTGAGATGGTTAGGTGTATTTATCACCGATTTGAACACTATTTCTGTTAAAGACAGATAAATAGAATTACATATCGTCAAATGATCTGATTGTCCACAGATCCGTCCTCACATCATGAAACCCATATCGTCACTTTTTGGGCATTTCATCGATGTTTTGAGCTTGAAAGTAGTTCTTGCTCGATGACCTTATTTGAATATTTATTGGGTCAAATACTGAACAACAAAAGTTGAATAAGATTTAATGCAAAGTTATGTTTTTTACCTAATCTGAAACAATTTCAGTTTGCAACAGACTCCTGTAAGTGTTCAAATGGTTTAATTTGCCATACTGACTTCAGAAAATGCGTGATTTCATAAAAAAACCATGAACATGCCAAAATGTCAGTTTACAAATCAATAGCATGTGTGTCCACCTCTGGCTGCAATGCAAGCAACACATCTTAGTCACATGGAATGGACCAGGCGTCGCACATAGTCCTGTGGGATATCTGTCCATAACTGCTGGAGCATGTTTCGAGTTCCTGGAGTGTCTGTGAAACACGTGGTTGACGTCGAATGCGCCGATCCATCTCATCCCACATGTGCTCGATTGGTGAGAGATCAGGGGAGCGAGCCGGCCAGGGGATGACATTCACGTTGTTTTAAATCCTGAACAAGCCGAGCAATATGAGGCCGGGCGTTGTCATGTTGAAAGGTAATCCCTGGACCATGATGACGCAAAAACGGTAGAACAAGAGGGCCGATGATCTCGTCGAGGTAGCGTTTTCCATTGAGATTTCCCTCTACCACTATCAAACGGGTCCTCTGTCTTGCTGTCATCCCCACCCATACCACAACGCTGCCGTTCCCGAACCGATCTTCTTCCATGACACAATGATTGACGTAACGTTCACCTCGACGTCCGTCAATCGCTTAGGCTGAGGTGAAAACGAGACTCTTGAATGAATATAAATTGTCCCCACTGCATGGCCGTACAGCATAGACGCTGTCTGCACCACTGTAGACATGCTTGACGGTGGATACCTGTCAATATTGGACGCCAGGCGGGTCTTCTGGCGACAATCCCTGCACATCCAGTTGCCATGTCGATTATTAGTTACGCGTGGCTGCCACTCCGAGGACGGTCTCTGACTGCATTCGTCTGTTGGCAACGTTGCCATAAACACCAAATGGTGTTTCTGTGGACGTTAAATTGTCTTGCAACATCACGTTGACTCGATCCTGCTTCAAGCATACCAATGGCTCGCAGACGCTCATTTTCGGGCAGGCGTGGCATTTCGTAATGTTGAATAATTGCGTAATTTTGTTGTTTTTCTGAGTGGTTGTTGTCAGCACGATGCTAAACAATGCATATGGAATCCCGTTAACGCACGTGTTTTTATACCTATTCTTCGGAAGTGAAATGCATGGGACTTGCATAAAAGTCATCTTTTCCTTGGAATGCATGCTTTTCTGGAGCAGTTGCGTTTTTGTGACTTGATTCCATACATGTACTACAATAGTGAAACCAAACTTTACTTGTTTGAAAAATACACTAAAATATTGGTGTCACAGGAACTTTTGTTGTTGAGTATAGTAACAAGTTGATTGGATTGCTTTTTCACATCAATAACACTATGATATTTATCACATATTACCTCAATAAAGAGAAAGGTGTCACGTTTAGCTTTCTCAATCGTTCTCAATGCTGTTCTTTGCTACCACCAAAGCAGTCTATTCAGATTAAGGCGTGTTGGTTGACTTATTCTGCCCTTGGTACACAGTAAGGTAGACTCGAGATGATTATCGTGGTCCCTCATAGCTGTAGATATCTTTTACATCAGAAACATGTACAGAAATGAGATCATACATAGCATATATATCTTCAAGAACATTCTATGGAGAGCGCAATCCTACAATTACAACACATTCCTGCTGAACTTGATATCAGTCATCAACGCTCCAGTTCCCAAGTGACAGTATGTCCACATGACCCTGTGTTAAACTGTGTAACCTGGCAGATTGTATGTTATCATGCCCCGACGGTGTGGATATTTAGACCAGGTGTTCCTGACTTAGACTATTTGAGGCTACCACGATATTGACGCATAAGATATCATCATCATCACCCACTCTTTCCATCATGGCAGCCGAGCGTTTTAGCATGTCTGAAGAAACTTATATTAGAAACAAAGGTCATTATCGACTACCCTAATTTGCATAAAAGGCTGAAAGACAATAATCGACTGAAGGGGTTGTGTTGTACATGTGTATATCTCTCCACCTTGGCAGCTGATCGTCTTCGAAACATCCGAGTCGAGGTGTACAATAACGACCCAACACTCGGAGGAACGCCTCAAGTCTGCACCACAATCGGCAGCACCGCCCCTGCCGCCAGTTCCAACACCACGTTCACCTGTTCGGCCATGGCATTCGGAAGGTACATCCGTTTTAACAAGTTCAGCATGGTCGACGCAAATGACATCCTTCAGTTTGTAGAGGTGGTCCTTGATGGCGTTCCGCTAAGTAAGTATATAACTGTATATATATATGATGGTAAGATGAGGCTAACAAAAATAGTATCACAAAAATAGTGTCACATTTACCTACTTTATCGGTGATATTTTCCATTCTGTTTAACTGTGAATGTTTCTAATGAATGAATAATTAGTTCTCATAAAAAGAATGCCGATGCATTGTTAAATGGCCACTCAATAGAAACATTGAAAGTATTCGTGTGTTCTAGTGGAAGCAAGCGCCATGCGATTATAAATACACTTGACGACACGGATGGCTCAGTGACTTCCAGTTTCCAGATCGATGTTCATGATGACAATCACTGGATTGTCTGGTCCAGACCCAATCATTTATAGACCACGGTCATATAACTTTTATGTTTCTGAGTGTTACATTAAACAACAAACAAACATAGCCTTGGATTCGAGCGAACGTTCAGAGGATCAGCTGGGGGTCGCAACTATCCACGGCGAACTCGGAGTTTGGAACATTGGGCCACCCAAGCGCTGTGTTTGGAGGAAAAGAGGAAACTATAGGTTTATATGTTTTGAGATGAGATTTACCTACAGCTATGATTGTTTGTCCCCCAGGTGCTGTGATCCCCGTCGGCGGGTCACAGGTCTCTTCCTCCTCAGTCTTCACCTTCGGCTCCACGAACTTCGGCCCACAGCTTGCCGTTGACGGCGGATTTGGCCCCGACTTCGTCGTTGACAACACTACATTTGGAACAGCTGTCGAAGACACTATGCCTTATATGGACATCGACTTGGGCAGCAACTTCCTTCTCCGCTCAGTCACCATCACCAACAGGGCTGACTGCTGTTGTAAGTAGAGTGAGATGGGTAGGTGGGTTTAACGCCGATTTGAACAGTGTCTTAAAAAGTATGTTAAAGACGGCGTTTCAGTTCAATGCAGGAGGAAAGACAATAGAGATCAAGCTTGCTTTTGCCACTTGAATGGATCCAAAAATAACAAACAAGGCGAATCTGTGATTCCAAGTCACGATCAGCAGATCGAGGTACGCCGAAGGTATGCAATTCTTGACGGATTGCAGGAAGCAGAAGTCCCCATGGTCCCTAGTATGGTGGCCTAACTTTAGTTGCTGGTGATCTGTAGCCCATTTTTATTATGTATTGTTTAGAATAGTCACATTGTTATGGTAACATACTAGTTTTAAATCTGTATCTGTGATATTCTAGTGCTTTTACTGTCCTTTGTCGACAGATTTTAATGTCTATATGAATGTAATATTACTGTATAACTTGATTTAGTCACTGTATGTCCGAAATATTGCCGACGTGACTAAAAATATTAACTCACTCACTCACTTATCACTTGATAGTAGTTCCTGCTAGATAACCTCATTTGAATATTTATCGTATCATGACAGGTTTGTCCGATTTCGCAAGTCACAATATGACTCCAGGACCCCGTGTTATACTGAATTGACTGGTAGATTGTTTCCCTGGCCCAGACTATTTGAGACTACCTCGTTGTTTTTGTTCAGTAAGACATTATCACTCAATCATCCGAAAATTCACAGCCGAGCGTCTTCGAAACATCATCATCGAGGTACATGACAACAACCCAACTCTTGGAGGAACGCCTCAAGTGTGCACCACAATCGGCAGCACCGCCCCCGCCGCCGGGTCGACCACGACCTTCAACTGCACAGGGACGCCAATCGGAAGGTACATCCGTCTTAAAAAGAGCTCCAAGGTCGACGCTTCTGATATCCTTCAGTTAGTAGAGGTGGTCCTAGAAGGCGTCCAGCTACGTAAGTATATGACTGTATTTATCTGATGGTAAGACAAATGAGGATAAAATAGCATCACATGGTAGTTTCATTTATCTACTTGTAATCCCTGGTTTTCCCGGTGTGTGATCCGATTTGGTTTCACCAAAGTGTACGCACCTACTAAGTGCAGTCATTGTTATAAAGAAGTTGTATATCCATTGAGTGAAATACTTGTTAAGACGGCGTTAAACCCATCTCACTCACTCCTCCACAGAATGTCCTTGCAACCACTTCCAGCTGGACGAGAACTGTTTCTACTTCTCTGGATTCCAAGCAAGCTATGCCGACGCCAAGGTAAACAACGACACCGCTTTCCTCCCACATTAAGCTGACACGCCGAGATATAACTGGAATACTGTTAAAAGCGGCCTTAAACCAAACTCACTCACTCACTCACTCACTCACTTAAGGGTGGTCGGAGGATACGTTTGGCCAAATGGGTAAGGGACCTTTATTCAAAGAAAGTTGCGTCCCATGGCCCAGCCAGAATTATGTAGTTTGGACTGAAATCTCAGATACCGAACCTTTCTCGTGGGTTGAACAAAATATGTCAACGACTAAACCCTGCGTCTGTCCTGGCTTGCCTCTCACGACCTGAACCAAACTCGCACAATCAGTCACTCAATCACTCACTCACACACTCACTCACTCACTCACCCACTTTCTCTCAATAACTGAGATAATGTTAAACAATGCGTTAAACCAGATTCACTCAATAACCTTTAGTGTATTCAGTACTGTAGGATTATACTTTGCGTGTTTGAAGTCTGAATGAATACTGAAGTACAGAGATTCTTGTTACAGGAATACTGTGACATCATCGGAAGCAATCTGGCCATGATCCGAACCCAGGCTCAGAGCGACTTTGTCAACGGTGTTCTCGCTGCAAATGCTAAAAAAGGTAATTCATAGCTCGCTTATACTGTTTCCTGGCTTTTCTATATCACGATCAACAGATCAACAAAGGTTTCCACTTGGACCTGTGGCAGTGTTAGATAACAGTATGAGTTCCACCCAAGAAAGCGTTTTTGTCAACGGGGTCTATGATAAAAGTTTATGTTAAAGACCAAATCAATTTCAATTTCAATTTCAGCAGTTCACACATGGTACAGGTAAGGCTCGTCTTTACCTGGACGAGACATTGGCCAAGACATCAGCTCCCTGTTTAGGCTAAGCTATGCATCATCTAACTGCATCTTTTTCTCTTGTCCTCATCTGCAGGACTTCACGAAATAAACATTAGCGACGATTAATTGGATCTGGAGGTCAGTCTCGGAGAACTTGTTGGTTGTCAATGTACCCTGACGGCGCGAGATGTTGCCGATAACATCAACCACTCGTTGGTCTGGCTACGAGTGGATTATTTACCGCCCACCATGTAATGGCTTAAGAGTTACACACTTCATATTTTCTGTCACTCAGGTCAAGAATACTGGATTGGGGTGACCAATCTTTTGGACCGGTTCCAGTGGCGATATCTGCTTGGTGACATTGTTCCCCTGAATGGCTTCACCTCCCCACTCGTGAACGGCACGGGCACTTGCAGCACCTCTACCTCTGAGACGCACCCACATAACTGTGCCGTCCTGGAGAAGAACGACGCCGGCCAATTGGAGTGGGAGGAAGAACGGTGTTACAGGAAGGAGAACTTCATCTGTCTGGCAACCCTGCCAATACCTGCGCCCTAGGTTCTTTAATGATACACGTATTGGTAATTTAGTTTACAGTCGTCATGATTAAGGTATCTTGTCTAAAATAGGTTGTAATAAATTCATCTGTCTACAAAAGTAGTGTCCAACCTAAGATGATTTGAAAAGTAATCAAATCAATCGTACAAAGGCACCTCTAAATACAATCGTTGTGTTAAACACACCTACTATTATACCAATGTACTCGTAAATAAAGAATTAGCAATATCATTGTGTTGTGTTATGGTCGAACACTGGTTGTATTATGATATATTTTAGTGAAATAACAAATTGACATGTGTTACTTAAAAGAAAGTTAAAGAACACCCGATTCTTTCATCATAGTTAATCGTGTTTCCTTTAACTTCTTTTGAGAAGGATATAATACCAATACAACACACAGAAGCTTTGTTAGCGTGTGACGTAAACTCTCAACAAAACTGAATGATGAAAGGGATGAACTTTCATTTTGTGCCGAGCAATATTCCAGCAGCTCCATTGTTTGGTGTCTACATTTCACTTTAGTTGTTTGATCAAGATTACAACATTCAAATCTTAAGCAACGCTTTCAAAATGGTTTATGGAAGAAATGTGGAGGATATTTCCATATTTGATGTATCAGTGACAAAAATATGACAGGTTTCCTGTTGTGACTTGTGTCATATGTTTCCGTGTTTTTAGGAACCAATTGACTTGCCTTTGCGTGTGTTGTGATTGGTGGAGCAGGAAACGCTCACTTTTTCGCAAACACCTAATGTCATCACTAATTGATATTGATTCATCAACATAAACATGCTGATGATACAATCTGAATCGTAAAATCTATTCCACATTTGGCCGAGATTGGAGTGTATCTGTGTCGGAAGGTCGATCCCGATCCCAGGCCTCATCATACCAAAAGATATGTCTGGTTAAGATAAGTATGTGTTGTTACCTTGCCTGGCGCTCGGCATTAATTTATATCGGGCGAAAACAAGGACGGTTTGGCTACTCTGTCTGAGTTGGGTATTCATGTTAAATTGCGGCATGATATTTCAGTGGGCTGGCATTATATAGTCGTCAATGATCCGGATTCACACACACACACACACAAACACACACACACACACACACACACAGCCACACACACAACCACACACACAGAGTCTCACACACACACACACACACACACACACACACACACACACACACACACACACACACACACACACACACACACAAACAGAGTCTCACACACACACACACACACACACACACACACACGCTCACACAAACAGAGTCTCTCACACACACACACAAAAACAACAACACATAAACACAAACACTCACTCATTCACTCACTCACTCTCACACATTGCGTACATACGCAAAGTCAAATTTCCTTTTGTGCCTTTGGCGTCTACATTTCACTTTTGAGGTACACTCTAAGAAGATTTCAAAGAGCGACATACGACTCTCCCTCCTTTACTTGTTTCATCAAGGTTACAACATTGAAAATGGTTTACACATGGAGGACATTCCCTAAACTGATATATCAGATGCAAATGAGAAGTAATTCCCTATTTTGACTTGTACCGTATGTTCCCGAGGTTTTAGCTGAAAAAAATTGACTTGCCTTTGTTTGTGTTTGATATGGGTGGAGCAGGATATCTAATCTTTTCGCTAACACCTTGTGTCATCACTTATTAATAATGATTTATAACTAATGCTTTTTATATATTCGGAATCGCACAATCGAGTCTGCTTTTGGCTGAGATTTCTTATGAATACGGAAAGCGTTTTGTCGCATATATAAAGGATATAAACATATTACGTTTTCGATGAACAGCTAGGTTACCTGTAGATTTAACCGCGCTAAATTGAATTTCGAGCCGAACGCACAGCGGTTAAATCTAAACGTAACCTAGCTCTACATTGAAAACACGGTGTGTTTATCTCCATTTTACCATGACTAAATAAAACGCAATCTGTTTGGTGGTAGCAATTATATTGAGTAAAGTGTCATGGGTTAGTTTATTGTCTTGAGTGTGTTGTTGATCTGAATTACGGAATCACAGACAACAGCCTATAAACAAAATATAGCCCTGTTTATTCTCAAGCAGTTTATTCACTCCGTAATAAGTCACTCGAACATATGATAGGCAGTGAAAGCGTATAAGCACAGCAACTTGGTCAACTTACATGAGGTGGGCACGCCTAAAGAAAATTAAGCAAGCTTTCCAAAGTTTCCGTTCTACACTGCACGTCACCATTATGACGTCATGTCGCTCATTGTGACGCAAACGATATGATGTGACAGTTGTATATAGAGAAACGCCAAATTCCAAGTTCTCTGTTGTCCCCAAAACTTAAAATATATTCTCTTTGAAGATTTCTGTCGTGTTTTCTGCTCGAAATGTATTGCCACACATCCTTTGAATATTGTTATTACCTCAACTTTGCAATTTGTAAAATAATTATTTAAATATGCCTACCGACAATAACTGAAAAAAGGACTATTCTATGAATATTAGCTTCTGCAGTTTTGCGGCCGTCAAACCAGCTTTTTCGATCAGAGTGGGCTTATTGTAATTTAATAGCCTCTGATTGACCAGACAAAATCGAGTAATTTCAATATGCATGTTAGAATTATCATTATGAATATGGACAGTTTTTTGTCCCTTTTATATCAATATTCAAGACGGTATAGATAAATACAGCTAATCTGTCAATACCAACGTGTTAAGAAAGACCTTGCTTACCGCCTATTAGTAACTTTAGTTTGTTTGTTTGTTGTTTAACGCCGCACTCTGTAATTATCCAGTTATGTGACGGCAGTCTGTAAATAATAGTGTCTGGACCAGACAATATAGTGATTGACATCATAAGCATCGATCCACGCAATCGGGATACGATGACAAGCATCAACAAAGTAAGCGAGCCTGACCACCCGATCCCGTTAGTCGCCTCTTCCGACAAACATTGTCGCCTTTTACGGCAAGGCCTCTTCTACCTCGGATCTTCACTGATCTGAAAATCACGGTACAAGGGCAATAACTCTGTAAAAAAATTACGGTAACAATTTTGACAAGTCTTGACAAGAATCTTTTAGATAAGCATGTACACTTTCATGTAGTTTCTGAGAAAACATGTTACCATTTCACACAGCATGCACTAAGTTCAAAAGCACGAAGCAAGGGCAATAATACCATTTACCAAACTCTTTTAAGATCATGACAAGTAAGGTGAGTGTGTTAAATTTCATTTGTCCAACTTCAATAGTCTATAAGAAAAATGTCCCCATTGTGAAGTGGGCATACATACAAATGACACATATATTGTTCTTCGTGGCGGGGATAAAACATTATTAGTTTGTTGTAACTGAACCTTAGGGAACCTGCATTTAGGTATAAAACGTCATTGCCAGAGAATAACCAGTCATACGAAAGAGAAAGGCAAAATAGTGTTGAAAATATTTGACTGCATCGCTGAAAATCAGTGATGACGCCAGGCATTTGCGAAATGGGTTAGCATGTTCTACCCAAGACTTGTTAAGACGGAGGTGTAAGCCTCTCTTGACTACCGAAATAATGGCCATTCCGAAACATCCTCAGTAATATCAACCTATCCTAATCTTTGCCTGATTCGGGCTTTAGGGCTGCTTTGAAAACAACAGGAGAGCTGCAATAGCACACCCATAATGAACTGAGGACCCTCCAAACTATAAGTCGATCAGGGTTGCTTGGTCGTTTGTTGTTTAACGCAGCCCTCAATAATATGCCACCTATAAATTGAGTTCGGACAAGACAATCCAGTGAGTGACATTAACACCAATCCATAGTTTGGAATATGACACTGGATCAACCATGGCCGCGATCATATCAATAAATATGATATATTCTACTCAAGGGGAGTTAAAAGGGGATGTTTTTCATTTGACAGATTAAACAGATTTAACAACTTTTTGTGGGAGGTTTTGCACATAAAAGGCTGGAGTAGAGACACACCATTGGTCATATCCAACTTATCGGTAACTCATCTTGGACAAATGGTTATTTAAACTCACTAGCTTTGGCGAAAAAACAAAAAGCCAGACTACATTTTCACTAGCTTCGGACTCACGGACAACTGGCCGTGCCTGTCCCTTAAAGGGTGGAATATGATTAAGTTGAAGTCAGTTCTCATTGGCACAACTCAAATTGATTGTTCGATTTTGATAGGAAAGCGACATTTTGTCACTGGAGAAGAGGCCAATTAAATTGTTGCACCCTCAGTTAATTGTAGAGATAGGAGAGCAAAGTGATAGCAAATTAACTTAGTTGATGCATGTCATTATATCCCATTTGCGTGGATCGATGCCCATGATTCAATCACTGGATTGTCTGGTCCAGACTCTATTATTCACAGACCGCAGTCATTAATTTAGCTGGACTATTGCTGAGTGCGGCGTTAAAAAAACAGCAACAATGGAATAGTGCTGACTGCTGTGTTAAGCAACAAACACACATTCGAAACCCATACCTGTCGAATTGATCATACCAATGAGACCCGTGAAGATCCGGGGTAGAATAGGTCTTCACCATGCTAGCTGTAAAAGGCGACTATGCTTGTCGTAAAAGGCGACTAACGGGATCGGGGGGTCAGGCTCGCTGACTTGGTTGATGCATGTCATCGATCCCAATTGCGTGGATCGATGCTCATGATATCAATCACTGGAGTGTCTGATGCAGACTCGATTATTTACAGACCGACGTCATATAGCTGTAATATTGTTGAGTGCGGCGTTAAACAACAAACCACCACCAAACCACCACACCTATGGTTGAAACAAATGATACCATGGAAACGAGACTGGAGGTGGGATGACACTGTTCGTTGAAGCTTTGTATCAGATATTAATCCTTTTCCAGGTTGACACTTTTTTTCTTTTCTTTTGTGAAAGGATCGGGGGAAAAGCTTGCCACAAATAAATAAATAATTTAAACTGATATTTATTTTCAAGTAAATAGAATTAGCAAAATGAAACTGATATGAAATAATAATTGGCCAAATACATTGTATATAGTCCCTGACCACTACAAAAACTTCATAATGAGTAAATAGCCTTCTCTAGCAGAAGTAAACATACATGTATATACATGTTACGGTTTAAATATCCGTAGGAGTTCCGGATTGAATTGGTCCCTTGGGCCGCTGGCTAAATATCTAACATCATCATAAACCCTATAGCAACCTATAGCAGCTAAACAGATCGGGTGGTCAGACTCAGTGACTTGGTCAGTGTCGTGTCTTTGTCATGCTGAGAAGGCTTTAGGCAACAGACACAACAATAATTACGTTGAAATATCAAACACCCTGCATCTGTTTCCACTAAATCGAGCGACTACATTACTTAATGTGTGCAACATCTTACAAGGCAATAAGTGAACACAGCTCATTATAATACTCCCACATTGAACATATTTCTAAGTTCGTGAACCGTAAAATTAAACAAGATTGATATAATCCTATGACGAGTTTGCATTTAGATTGCTTGTGTAGAACAACATGGTGCCACAGTCATTGAATTGATTAAAAAGATAAAGGATATTTGGCTAATGTCGACAAATAAGATGTTGATCTCATCAGCGCCATAAGGGATGAGGTTATTTCATCAAAAGTCTTAATTTCCTGGTAAAAAGGGGCCGCGCGGTGTCAAAACTGTCTAGAAGACTTAAATACTTTTTTATGAATTAAACTGTGTTTCATACTTATGTTGAAGTACGCAATAGCTCAAAATAAAGTGACAGGTAAATAAATATGAACAAGGGATATAAATATAAAACATCCCTGTATGATTAATTAGCAGGGGTACAGATAGGTTGATGTTTTGGGACATTTATTGATTGTTATTTAAAATGTTCTGAAGATATATCTTTTTTTAATTTGAAAGGATATATATATGGCTGAAAAAACAGTGACAGGTAAATAAATATGTACAACGGACATAATTATATAACGTCCCTGTATCGATATAGCTTATAAAAGCGAAAGACACTTAACATATTATTAATTACGACTATATCGTGAGGATGTGAGGAATCTCTAATAAATATCTTAATACCATTAGTCTGTAGAAAAAAATAGTGCTCTATTCTCCTTCACAAAAACGCACAAACAAACATTCAAGAAATATTCATTCGCTTATGATAAATACCCTGAGTATTCGTCCTCAAAGCAATGTTAGCGCATATATAGTTACGGCCTTTGATCCATGTAATGTTTTAAATATTAGTGCATATTGTCAGCAATGGGGAAAGTAAAATCAGATAATCTCATTACACAAAGCCACCCGAATGCCTGTCTCTTCTAAGGGATATTTATTTGCTTGTTGCTTATCGCTGCTCTCAGCACTGTTCCCTCTGTAATGTAGGATGGGTATACAGCCATATAGTACTTTGTATCTGAAGTCCGTTCAGCATCATTCGAACAATGTGAACTTTATTATCAAATTGCATCACATATGTCATGTGACCGAAACTAATCAGAATGAACACCTGTTTAATTAAACTTTATTAAACGTAGTTAATAGCTTAATCTCTGCACCGTAAAGCATATCAAACTGTTAGGTAAATAGAAATTACACATGGTCCACTATTGTTAATTCTGCCCCGTCGAGAAGATTACAATATTTAGTATAAATATAGAGACACCAACCCTATCTGACAAATCATCCCGATTTTCTACAATGCTGCTCATCTCTCTGTTCGTGGTTGTGTTGGGGGTTGCTGAGACACATGGTAAGTATTTCAACCGAATTTTCGGCCATACTTTTCCAAATCTTTTTAGGAAAGGTTCGGTGTGGACATGATGCTGCAGGTTAAGTCATAATTGTGTATCCCAGTTATACTTATATTATATACAGGTAGAGACGGATGATGCTAAAAGTTGCTTTGCTCGGACATAATACACAATGTTTATGTTTCATGATCATGTATGAAAGGTGACTTTAGAAGTATATTCTCGTCAACAGGCATATAACCATACATATACATACGTATGTATCAGTTTTACTGTGTAGCTGGAGTGTGTAAACTGTCGGGCACAAGACTTGTTTGATGGTTTGATGGTGACTAAACACGCTGTATTTGATATGGGTATCATAGTTGTGTTTCGGATCTCAAGTTATTTTTCGGATCTACATATATAATTTTAAGGTATGACTAAGATACCACAAGCATGGTATAAGAACACTGTATACGTTTCCCCAGAATCCAGGGTCGCAGATAATGCAGGGTTTTGCAACATTGGCGCTAATGGAGTTTTAACCATTGAGGCCACCCTTGCTCTGTGTTTGAAGGTATAGAGGAAAATATAGGTTTTTAGCTTTGGGATTTAATTTACCTACAGCTGTGATTGTTTGTCCCCCAGGTGCTGTGATCCCCGTCGTCGGGTCACAGGTCTCTTCCTCCTCAGTCTTCACCTTCGGCTCCACGAACTTCGTTCCACAGCTTGCTGTTGACGGCGGATTTGGCACCGACTTCATCGCTGACAACACTACGTTTGCAACGGCTGTTGGAGACACAACGCCCTACATGGACATTGATCTGGGCAGCAACTTCCTCCTCGTCTCCGTCACCATCACCAACAGGGGTGACTGCTGTTGTAAGTAGAGTGAGATGGTTAGGTGTATTTATCACCGATTTGAACACTATTTCTGTTAAAAGACAGATTACATACTGTCAAATGATCTGATTGTCTACAGATTCGTCCTCATATCATGAAACCCCTATCGTCACTTATTGGGCATTACGATATATAGAGCTTGAAATTAGTTCCTGCTCGATGACCTTATTTGAATGTTTATCGGATTGTGAAAACAAGTTGATCGGATTTCTTTTTCACATCAATAACACTATGAAATATATGAAAACTTAGTTGTAGACTGAACATTACTATATGCTTTTATATTTATCACATATTACCTTAATAAATAGAAAAAAATCGTCCGGTGTCACGTTTAGCTTTGTCTGTCGTTCTCAACGCTGGTCTTTGTTACCACGAAAGCAGTCCATTCCGATTTAGGCATGTTGGTTGACTAATTCTGCGCTTGGTACGCGAAGTTATCTTTGCTCTGACACAGCGAGGTAGACTTGAGTTGATTATCGTGGTCCCTCATAGCTGTAGATATCTTTTACATCAGAAACATGTACAGAATCGAAATCATATATGGCGTATATATCTTCAAAAACATTCTATGGAGAGCGTAGACATTGAATTACAACACATTCCTGCTAAACTTGATATCAGTCATCAACGCTCCAGTTCCCAAGTCACAGTATGTCCACAGGACCCTGTGTTAAACTGTGTAACCTGGCAGATTGTATGTTATCATCCCCCGACGGCGTGGATATTTGCTTGTGCAGTCGACCACAAGAGTATCTGACTTAGACTATTTGAGCCTACCTCGATATATCCGAAACAGATATCATCATCATCACCCACTCTTTTCATTTTGGCAGCCGAGCGTCTTATCAGGTCTGAAGAATCTTATATTAGGAACAAGGGTCATTTTCGACATCCCAAATTTACATTTAAGTCTGAAAGATAATAATCGACTGAAGGGGTGATGTTGTACATGTGTATATCTCTATACCTTGGCAGCCGAGCGTCTTCGAAACATCCGAGTCGAGGTGTACAATAACGATCCAACACTCGGAGGAACGCCTCAAGTCTGCACCACAATCGGCAGCACCGCCCCTGCCGCCAGTTCCAACACCACGTTCACCTGTTCGGCCATGGCGTTCGGAAGGTACATCCGTTTTAACAAGTTCAGCATGGTCGACGCAAATGACATCCTTCAGTTTGTAGAGGTGGTCCTTGATGGCGTTCCGCTAAGTAAGAATATAACTGTATAATTATATATATATATATGATGATGATAGTTTCATTTACCTACTTTATATATGATATTTTCCATTCTGTTTAACTGTGAATGCTTCTAATGAATGTATAATAAGTTCTCGTAATAAGAATGCTGATGCAACGTTAAATGGCCACTCAATCGAAACATTGAAAGTATTAGTGTGTTCTTGAGGAAGCAAGCGCCATGCGATTATAAATACACTTGACGACACGAATGGCTCAGTGACTTCCAGTTTCCAGATCGATGTTTATGATGTCAATCACTGGATTGTCTGGTCCAGACCCAGTCATGTATAGACCACCGTCATATAACTTTGATATTGCTGAGTGTTACATTAAACAACAAACAAACATGTCCATGGGTTCGAGCGAACGTTCAGACGATCAGCAAAGGGTCGCAACTCTCGACGGCGAACTCGGAGTTTGGACCATTGGGGCCACCCAAGCGCTGTGTTTGGAGGATAAGAGAAAACTATAGGTTTATATGTTTTGAGATGAGATTTACCTACAGCTGTGATTGTTTGTCCCCAGGTGCTGTGATCCCCGTCGTCGGGTCCCAGGTCTCTTCCTCCTCAGTCTTCACCTTCGGCTCCACGAACTTCGTTCCACAGCTTGCCGTTGACGGCGGATTTGGCCCCGACTTCGTCGTTGACAACACTACGTTTGGAACAGCTGTCGAAGACACTATGCCTTATATGGACATCGACTTGGGCAGCAACTTCCTTCTCCGCTCAGTCACCATCACCAACAGAGCTGACTGCTGTTGTAAGTAGAGTGAGATGGTTAGGTGTATTTATCACCGATTTGAACACTATTTCTGTTAAAAGACAGATTACATACTGTCAAATGATCTGATTGTCTACAGATTCGTCCTCACATCATGAAAACCCTATCGTCACTTATTGGGCATTACGATATATAGAGCTTGAAATTAGTTCCTGCTCGATGACGAATTGTGGCATTCATTTGAAGTAACCCTATAATGTAGTGTTGGCCCTGTTAGATAGTCATCAATGTAAAGCAAATATTCACCAATGGGCTTCAACGATTCTTAGTCGAAGAACCAGAAGCATATATTTGGGAAGAGCTTGAAATCAGACATAAATAAAGGCAAACATACACAATTGATTACTTTTGGCCAGGGTTGATACCCATGTAGTGTGTAAAATATCACGGTGGGAGATGTAAACTGCGCATGAATACAATTATTGAGTGAACCGCCTCATTAATCATATGGTGCCAAGTGATCAAACAGACATAATGACACTCCCATCGTAACTTAATGGCCATTATATCGGTGTATAGCACTTAATAGTAGTTCCTGCTAGATAACCTCATTTGAATATTTATCGTATCATGACAAGTTTGTCCGATTTCGCAAGTCACAATATGACTCCAGGACCCCGTGTTATACTGAATTGACTGGTAGATTGTTTCCCTGGCCCAGACTATTTGAGACTACCTCGTTGTTTTTGTTCAGTAAGACATTATCACTCAATCATCCGAAAATTCACAGCCGAGCGTCTTCGAAACATCATCATCGAGGTATATGACAACAACCCAACTCTTGGAGGAACGCCTCAAGTGTGCACCACAATCGGCAGCACCGCCCCCGCCGCCGGGTCGACCACGACCTTCAACTGCACAGGGACGCCAATCGGAAGGTACATCCGTCTTAAAAAGAGCTCCAAGGTCGACGCTTCTGATATCCTTCAGTTAGTAGAGGTGGTCCTAGAAGGCGTCCAGCTACGTAAGTATATGACTGTATTTATCTGATGGTAAGACAAATGAGGATAAAATAGCATCACATGGTAGTTTTATTTATCTTCTTGTAATCCCTGGTTTTTCCCGGTGTGTGATCCGATTTGGTTTCACCAAAGTGTACGCACCTACTAAGTGCAGTCATTGTTATAAAGAAGTTGTATATCCATTGAGTGAAATACTTGTTAAGACGGCGTTAAACCCATCTCACTCACTCCTCCACAGAATGTCCTTGCAACCACTTCCAGCTGGACGAGAACTGTTTCTACTTCTCTGGATTCCAAGCAAGCTATGCCGACGCGAAGGTAAACAACGACACCGCTTTCCTCCCACATTAAGCTGACACGCCGAGATATAACTGGAATACTGTTAAAAGCGGCGTAAACCAAACTCACTCACTCACTCACTTAAGGGTGGTCGGAGGATACATTCAAAGGAAGTCGTGTCCAATGGCCAAGCCCGCATTATGTATTTTGGACTGAAATCTCAGATACCGAACCTTTCTCGTGGGTTGAACAAAATATGTCCACGACTACACCCTGCGTCTGTCCTGGCTTGCCTCTCACGACCTAAACCAAACTCACACAATCAGTTACTCAATCACTCACTCACACACTCAGTCATTCACTCACTCACTCTCCCTCAATAACTGAGATAATGTTAAACTATGTGTTAAACCAGATTCACTCAATAACCTTTAGTGTATTCAGTACTGTAGGATGATACTTTGCGTGTTTGAAGTCTGAATGAATACTGAAGTACAGAGATTCTTGTTACAGGAATACTGTGACATCATCGGAAGCAATCTGGCCATGATCCGAACCCAGGCTCAGAGCGACTTTGTCAACGGTGTTCTCGCTGCAAATGCTAAAAAAGGTAATTCATAGCTCGTCTGTTTCGTGGCAATTCTATATCAACAAAGGTTTCCACTTGGACCTGTGGCAGTGTTAGATAACAGTATGAGTTCCACCCAAGAAAGCGTTTACGTCAACGGGGTCTATGATAAAAGTTTATGTTTAAGATCAAATCAATTTCAATTTCAATTTCAGCAGTTCACACATGGTACAGGTAAGGCTCGTCTTTACCTGGACGAGACATAGGCCCAGACATCAGCTCCCTGTTTAGGCTAAGCTATGCATCATCTAACTGCATCTTTTTCTCTTGTCCTCATTTGCAGGACTTCACGAAATAAACATTAGCGACGATTAATTGGATCTGGAGGTCAGTCTCGGAGAACTTGTTGCTTGTCAATGTACCCTGACGGCGCGAGATGTTACTGATAACATCAACCACTCGTTGGTCTGGCTACGAGTGGATTATTTACCGCCCACCATGTAATGGCTTAAGAGTTACACACTTCATATTTTCTGTCACTCAGGTCAAGAATACTGGATTGGGGTGACCAATCTTTTGGACCGGTTCCAATGGCGATATCTGCTTGGCGACATTGTTCCCCTGAATGGCTTCACCTCCCCACTCGTGAACGGCACGGGCACTTGCAGCACCTCTACCCCTGGGACGCACCCACAAAACTGTGCCGTCCTGGAGAATAACGACGCCGGCCAATGGGAGTGGGAGGAAGAACGGTGTTACAGGAAGGAGAACTTTATCTGTCTGGCAACCCTGCCCATACCTGCGCCCTAGGTTCTTTAATTATGCACGTATTGGTAATTTAGTTTACAGTCGTCATGATTAAGGTATCTTGTCTAAAATAGGTTGTAATAAATGCATCTGTCTACAAAAGTAGTGTCCAGCCTACGATGATTTGAAAAGTAATCAAATCAATCGTACAAAGGCACCTCTAAATACAATCGTTGTGTTAAACACACCTACTATTATACCAATGTACTCGTAAATAAAGAATTAGCAATATCATTGTGTTGTGTTATGGTCGAACACTGGTTGTATTATGATATATTTTAGTGAAATAATAAATGACGTGTTATTTTAGTCAAAAGAAAGTTAAAGAACGCCCGATTCTTTCATCATAGTTAATCGTGTTTTCTTTAACTTCTTTTGAGAAGGATATAATACCAATACAACACACATAAGCTTTGTTAGCGTGCGACGTAAACTCTATACAAGACTGAATTATGAAAGGGATGAACTTTCATTTTGTGCCGAACAATATTCCAGCAGCTCCAGCGTTTGGTGTCTACATTTCACTTTAGTTGTTTGATCAAGATTACAAAATTCAAATCTTAAGCAACGGTTTCAAAATGGTTTATGGAAGAAATGTGGAGGATATTTCCATATTTGATGTATCAGTGACAAAAATATGACAGGTTTCCTATTGTGACTTGTGTCATATGTTTCCGTGTTTTTAGGGACCAATTGACTTGCCTTTGCGTGTGTTGTGACTGGTGGAGCAGGAAACGCTCACTTTTTCGCAAACACCTAATGTCGTCACTCATTAATAGTGATTCATCAACATAAACATGCTGATGATACAATCTGAATCGTAAAATCTATTCAGCATTTGGTCGAGATTGGAGTGTTTCTGTGTCAGGAGTTCGATCCCGAACCCAGGCCGCATCATACCAAAAGATATGTATTGTTAAGATAAGTATGTATTGTTACCTTGCCTGGCGCTCGGCATTAACGGGCGAAAACAAGGACGGTTTGGCTACTCTGTCTGAGTTGGGTATTCATGTTAAATTGCGGCACACCCACACCCACACACACACACACACACACACAGAGTCTCACACTCACACACACACACACACACACACACACACACACACACACACACACACACAAACAGAGTCTCTCACACACACACACACAAACACACACACACACAAAAACAACAACACACAAACACAAACACACTCACTCACTCACTCACTCACTCTCACACATTGCGTACATACGCGTACGTGTGATAAAAGTCTCCACAAGACTGTATGATACAAGGGATGACTTCAACTTTCTAAAAGTCAAATTTCCTTTTTTTCAAGTTACGTTCCAGCATCTCCAGCCTTTGGTGTCTACATTTCACTTTTGAGGTACACTCTAAGAAGATTTCAAAGAGCGACATACGACTCTCCCTCCTTTACTTGTTTCATCAAGGTTACAACATTGAAAATGGTTTACAAATGGGGGACATTTCCTAAACTAATGTATCAGATGCAAATAAGAAGCAATTCCCTATTTTGACTTGTACCGTATGTTCCCGAGCTGAAAAATTGACTTGCCTTTGTGACGAGTGGAGCAGGATACCTCATCTTTTCGCTAACACCTTGTGTCATCACTAATTGATAATGATTCATAACCCATGCTTTTGATATATTCGGAATCGCACAATCGAGTCTCCTTTTGGCTGAGATTTCTTATGAATATGGAAAGCGTTTTGTCGCATATGTAAAGGAGATAAACATACTACGTTTTCGATGAAGAGCTAGGTTTCCTGTAGATTTAACTGCGCTAAATTGAATTTGGAACCGAACGCACAGCGGTTAAATCTAAAGGTAACCTAGCTCTACATTGAAAACACGGTATGTTTATCTCCATTTTACCATGACTAAATAAAACGCGAACTCTTTGGTGTTAGCAATTATATTGAGTAAAGTGGCGTGGGTTCATTTCATTGTCATTGTCTTGAGTGTGTTGTTGATCTGAATTACGGAATCACAGACAACAGCCTATAAACAAAATATAGCCCTGTTTATTCTCAAGCAGGTTATACACTCCGTAATAAGTCACTCGAACATATGATAGGCAGTGAAAGCGTATAAGCACGGCAACTTTGTCAACTAACATGAGGTGGGCACGCCTAAAGAAAATTAAGCAAGTTTTCAAAAGTTTCCGTTCTACACTGCACGTCACCATTATGACGTCATGTCGCTCATTGTGACGCAAACGATATGATGTGACAGTTGTATATAGAGAAACGCCAAATTCCAAGTTCTCTGTTGTCCCCAAAACTTAAAATATATTCTCTTTGAAGATTTTTATCGTGTTTTCTGCACGAAATGTATTGCCACACATCCTTTGAATATTGTAATTACTGCAACTTTGCATTTTGTAAAATAATTATTTAAATATGCCTACCGACAATGACTGAAAAAAGGACTATTCTATGAATATTAGCTTCTGCAGTTATGCGGCCGTCAAACCAGCTGTTTCGATCAGAGGGGGTTTATTGTAATTTAATAGCCTCTGATTGACCAGTCAATTTCCATATGCATGTTAGAATTATCATTATGAATATAGAAAGATTTTTGTCACTTTTATATTCAAGACAGTATAGATAAAAACAGCTAATCTGTCAATACCAACGTGTTAAAAAAAGACCTTGCAAACCGCCTATTAGTAACTTTGGTTTGTTTGTTGTTTAACGCCGCTCTCAGTAATTTTCCAGTTATGTGACGGTGGTCTGTATATAATCAAGTCTGGACCAGACAATACAGTGATTGACATCATAAGTATCGATCCACGCAATTGGGATACCATGACTAGCATCAACCAAGTAAGCAGCCTGGCCACCCGATCCCGTTAGTCGCCTCTTCCGACAAGCATTGTCGCCTTTTACGGCAAGTGTGCGTTGCAGAAGACCTATTCTACCTCGGATCTTCACTGGTCTGAAAATCACGGAACAAGGGCAATAACTCTGTAAAACAATTACGGTACCCATTTTCGAACTCAGTCTTGATAAGAATCTCTTAGATAAGCATGAACACTTTCATTCATGTAACTGTAGTAGTTTCGGAGAAAACTTGTTACCACTTGTTATGCACTAAGTTTAAAAGCACTGAGCAAGGACAATAACAACATTATCAAACTCTTTAAAGATCATGACCAATAAGGTGAGTGTGTTTAATTTCATTTGTCCAACTTCAATAGTCAGTAAGAACATATGCTGTTCTTCGTGGCGGGGATAAAACATTATTAGTTTGTTGTAACTGAACCCCAGGGAACCTGCATTTAGGTATAGAACGTCAATGCCAGAGAATAACCAGTCCTACGAAAGAGAAAGGCAAAATAGTGGTGAAAATATTTGACTGCATCACTGAAAATCGGTAATGTCGCCAGGCATTTGCGAAATTGGTTAGCATGTACTACCCAAGACTTGCTAAGATGAAGTATGAGCCTCTCTTGACTACTGAAATAATGGCCATTCCGAAACGTCCTCAGTAATATCAACCTATCCTAATCTTTGCCTGATTCGGGCTTTACGGCTGCTTTTTGTATAAGAAAATCTCACACCTCCAGTAGCCTTTCAGTGGGCTGTTTGAAAACAGCAGGAAAGCTGAAATAGAACACCAATAATGAACTGAGGACCCTCCAAACCACAAGTCGATCAGGGTTGCTTGGTCGTTTATTGTTTAACACAGCACTCAATAATATGCCAACTATAAATAGGGGTCTGTCAAATGATTGAGCTCAGACAAGTCAATCCAGTCAATTCATAGTTTGGAATATGACATTGGATCAACCATGTCCCCGATCATATGAATAAATAGGATATATACTACTCAAAGGGAGTTAAAGAACACACATTGTTTTCATATGACAGATTAAACAGATTTATTATTTTTTTTGGGAGGTTTTGTACATAAAGGCTGGGGTAGAGACACACCATTGGTCATATCCAACTTATCGGTAACTCATTTTGGAAAATGGTTATTTTTTAACTCACTAACTTTGGCGAAAAAACAAAAAGCCAGACTACATTTTCACTTGTCTCGGACTAACGGACTTCTGACCGTGCCTGTCCCTTAAAGGGTGGAATATGATTAAGTTGAAGTCAGTTCTCATTGGCACAACTCAAAGCGATGGTTTGATTTTGATAGGAAAGCGACATCTTGCCACTGAAGAAGAGGCCAATTAAATTGTTCAACCCTAAGTTAATTGTAGTGATAGGAGGGCAAAGTGATAACAAACTTACTCAGTTGATGCATGTCATTTAATCCCAGTTGCTTGGATCGATGCCCATGATGTCAATCACTGGCTTGTCTCCAGACTCTATTATTCACAGACCGCCGTCATAAAGCTGTGCGGCGTTAAACAACAAAAAACACAAACATACAATGGAATAGTGCTGACTGCTGTGTTAAGCAACAAACACACATTCAAAACCCATACCTGTCGAGTTGTTCATACCCATGATACACACCTATGGTTGAAACAAATGATACCATGGAAACGAGACCGGAGGTGGGATGACACCATTCCACTTACGATGTGTGAAGCTTTGTATCAGAAATTAATCCTTTGCCAGGTTGACACTTTTTTCTTTTCATTTGTGAACGGATCGGGGCAAAAGCTTGCCACAAATAAATAAATAATTTAAACTGATATTTATTATCAAGTAAATATAATTAGCAAAATGAAACTGATATGTAATATTAATTGGCCAAATGCATTGTATAAAGTCTCTGACCACTAAAAAACTTCATAATGAGAAAATAGCCTTCTCTGGCAGAAGTGAACATATATGATCCTATGACGAGTTTGCATTTAGATTGCTTCTGAAGAACAACATGGTGCCACAGTCATTGAATCGATTAAAAAGATAAAGGATACTGGGATAATGTTTCCAAATAAGATGTTGATCTCATCAGCGCCATAATGGATGAGGTAATTTCACCTAACGTCTAAATTTCCTGTCCAAAGGGGTCAGGTGGTGTCGTAACGGACAAGAAAACTTAATTACCTTTTTTTGTAAATTAAACAGAAAGTGTTATATGTTACTTATGTTGAAGTACGCAATGGCTGATAATACAGTGACAGGTAAATAACTATATACAAGGGACATAATTATATAACATCCCTGTATGGATATAGGTTATAAAAGCGAAACACACTTAACATATATCAGTAAGACATGTCCACTGTACGATAACGACTATATCGTGAGGATATGAAGAATCTCCAAAAAACATCTTAATACCATTAGTCGTTTGAAAAAGGAGTGCCTTATTCTCCTTCACAAAAACGGTTTATAAAATGAATAAACAAACATTCAAGAAATATTCATTCGGTTATGATAAAAACCCTGAGTATTCGTCCTCAAAGCAATGTTAGCGCATATATAGTTACGTCCTTTGATCCATGTAATGTTTTAAATATTAGTGCATATTGTCAGCAATGGGGAAAGTAAAATCAGATATTCTCATTATACAAAGCCAACTGGTGCCTATCTATTCTAAGGAATATTTATTTGTTTGTTGCTTAACGATGCTCTCAGCACTTTTCCCACTGTAATGGTGGGTAGGTATACAGCCATATAATACTGTGTACCTGAAATCCGTTCAGCATCCTAAGAACAATGTGGACTTAGTTATCAAACTGCATTCTCATATGTCATATCACTGAATCTAATCAGAATGAACACCTGTTTAATTAAACCTTATTAAACTTAGTTAATAGCTTGATTTCTGCACCGAATGGTATATCAAACTGTTAGGTAAATAGAAATTACACCCGGTCCACTGTGGTTAATTCTGCCCCGTCGAGAAGATTACAATATTTGGTATAAATATAGAGACACCAACCCTATCTCTTAGAATCATCCCGACTGTCTACAATGCTGCTCATCTCTCTGTTCGTGGTTGTGTTGGGGGTTGCTGAGACACATGGTAAGTAATTCAACCGAATTTTCGGCCATACTTTTCGAAATCTTATTAGCAAAGGTTCGGTGTAGACATGATACTGCAGGTAAAGTCTTAATTGTGTATCCCAGTTATACAGATATTATATACAGGTAGAGACGGATGATGCTAAAAGTTGCTTTGCTCAGACATAATACACAATGTTTATGTTTCATGATCATGTATGAAAGGTGACTTTAGAAGTATATTCTCGCCAACAGGCATATAACCATACATATAGATACATGTACTTATGTATCAGTTTTACTGTGTAGCTGGAATGTGTATAAACTGTCGGGGACAAGACTTGTTCGGTGGTTTGATGGTGACTAAACACGCTGTATTTGATATGGGTATCATAGTTGTGTTTAGGATCTCAAGTTATTTTTCGGATCTACATATATAATTTTATGGTATGACTAAGATACCACAAGCATGGTATAGGGAACACTGTATACGTTTCCCCAGAATCCAGGGTCGCAGATAATGCAGGGTTTTTGCAACATTGGCGCTAATGGAGTTTTAACCATTGAGGCCACCCTTGCTCTGTGTTTGAAGGTATAGAGGAAAATATAGGTTTTAGCTTTGGGATTTAATTTACCAACAGCTGTGATTGTTTGTCCCCAGGTGCTATGATCCCTGTCCTTGGGTCACAGGTCTCTTCCTCCTCAGTCTTCACCTTCGGCTCCACGAACTTCGTTCCACAGCTTGCCGTTGACGGCGGATTTGGCACCGACTTCATCGCTGACAACACTACGTTTGCAACGGCTGTTGGAGACACAATGCCCTACATGGACATTGATCTGGGCAGCAACTTCCTCCTCGTCTCCGTCACCATCACCAACAGGGGTGACTGCTGTGGTAAGTAGAGTGAGATGGTTAGGTGTATTTATCACCGATTTGAACACTATTTCTGTTAAAGACAGTAAATAGAATTACATACTGTCAAATGATCTGATTGTCCACAGATCCGTCCTCACATCATGAAACCCATATCGTCACTTTTGGGGGCATTTCATCGATGTTTTCAGCTTGAAAGTAGTTCTTGCTCGATGACCTCATATGAATATTTATTGGGTCAAATACTGAACAACAAAAGTTCCTTTGACATTGAAAAAGATTTAATCCAAAGTTATATTTTTACACCAAATGGTGTTTCTGTGGACGTTAAATTGTCTTGCAACATCACGTTGACTCGATCCTGCTTCAAGTATACCAATGGTTCGCAGACGCTCATTTTCGGGCAGGCGTGGCATTTCGTAATGTTGAATAATTGCGTAATTTTGTTGTTTTTCTGAGTGGTTGTTGTCAGCACGATGCTAAACAATGCATATGGAATCCCGTTAACGCACGTGTTTTTATACCTATTCTTCGGAAGTGAAATGCATGGGACTTGCATAAAAGTCATCTTTTGCTTGGAATGCATGCTTTTCTGGAGCAGTTGCGTTTTTGTGACTTGATTCCATACATGTACTACAATAGTGAAACAAAACTTTACTTGTTTGAAAAATACACTAAAATATTGGTGTCACAGGAACTTTTGTTGTTGAGTATAGTAACAAGTTGATTGGATTGCTTTTTCACATCAATAACACTATGATATTTATCACATATTACCTCAATAAAGAGAAAGGTGTCACGTTTAGCTTTCTCTATCGTTCTCAATGCTGCTCTTTGCTACCACCAAAGCAGTCTATTCAGATTAAGGCGTGTTGGTTGACTTATTCTGCGCTTGGTACACAGTAAGGTAGACTCGAGATGATTATCGTGGTCCCTCATAGCTGTAGATATCTTTTACATCAGAAACATGTACAGAAATGAGATCATACATAGCATATATATCTTCAAGAACATTCTATGGTGAGCGTTATCCTAGAATTACAACACATTCCTGCTGAACTTGATATCAGTCATCAACGCTCCAGTTCCAAAGTCACAGTATGTCCACAGGACCCTGTGTTAAACTGTGTAACCTTGCAGATTGTATGTTATCATGCCCCGACGGCGTGGATATTTGGACCAGGTGTTCATGACTTAGACTATTTGAGGCTACCACGATATTGCCGCAGAAGATATCATCATCATCAACCACTCTTTCTACTTCGCAGCCGAGCGTTTTAGCATGTCTGAAGAAACTTATATTAGAAACAAAGGTCATTATCGACTACCCAAATTTGCATAAAAGGCTGAAAGACAATAATCGACTGAAGGGGTTGTGTTGTACATGTGTATATCTCTCCACCTTGGCAGCTGATCGTCTTCGAAACATCCGAGTCGAGGTGTACAATAACGATCCAACACTCGGAGGAACGCCTCAAGTCTGCACCACAATCGGCAGCACCGCCCCCGCCGCCAGTTCCAACACCACGTTCACCTGTTCGGCCATGGCGTTCGGAAGGTACATCCGTTTTAACAAGTTCAGCATGGTCGACGCAAATGACATCCTTCAGTTTGTAGAGGTGGTCCTTGATGGCGTTCCGCTAAGTAAGTATATAACTGTATATATATGATGGTAAGATGAGGCTAACAAAAATAGTATCACAAAAATAGTGTCACATTTACCTACTTTATCGGTGATATTTTCCATTCTGTTTAACTGTGAATGCTTCTAATGAATGAATAATTAGTTCTCGTAAAAAGAATGCCGATGCAATGTTAAATGGCCACTCAATAGAAACATTGAAAGTATTTGTGTGTTCTAGTGGAAGCAAGCGCCATGCGATTATAAATACACTTGACGACACGGATGGCTCAATGACTTCCAGTTTCCAGATCGATGTTCATGATGTCAATCACTGGATTGTCTGGTCCAGACCCAATCATTTATAGACCACGGTCATATAACTTGGATATTTCTGAGTGTTACATTAAACAACAAACAAACATAGCCTTGGATTCGAGCGAACGTTCAGAGGATCAGCAAGGGGTCGCAACTATCCACGGCGAACTTGGAGTTTGGACCATTGGGCCATCCCAGCGCTGTGTTTGGAGGAAAAGAGGAAACTATAGGTTTATATGTTTTGAGATGAGATTTACCTACAGCTGTGATTGTTTGTCCCCCAGGTGCTGTGATCCCCGTCGTCGGGTCACAGGTCTCTTCGTCCTCAGTCTTCACCTTCGGCTCCACGAACTTCGGTCCACAGCTTGCCGTTGACGGCGGATTTGGCCCCGACTTCGTCGTTGACAACACTACGTTTGGAACAGCTGTCGAAGACACTATGCCTTATATGGACATCGACTTGGGCAGCAACTTCCTTCTCCGCTCAGTCACCATCACCAACAGGGCTGACTGCTGTTGTAAGTAGAGTGAGATGGGGAGATGGGTTTAACGCCGATTTGAACAGTGTCTTAAAAAGTATGTTAAAGACGGCGTTTCAGTTCAATGCAGGAGGAAAGCCAATAGAGATCAAGCTTGGTTTTGCCACATGAATGGATCAAAAATAACAAACAAGGCGAATCTGTGATTCCAAGTCAAGATCAGCAGATCGAGGTACGCCGAAGGTATGCAATTCTTGACGGATTGCAGGAAGCAGAAGTCCCCATGGTCCCTAGTATGGTGGCCTAACTTTAGTTGCTGGTGATCTGTAGCCCATTTTTATTATGTATTGTTTAGAATAGTCACATTTTTATGGTAACATACTAGTTTTAAATCTATATCTGTGATATTCTAGTGCTTTTACTGTCCTTTGTCGACCGATTTTAGTGTCTATGTGAATGTATTATTACTTTATAACTTCATTTAGTCACTATATGGCCGAAATATTGCCGACGTCACTATAAATGTTAACTCACTCACTCACTTATCACTTGATAGTAGTTCCTCCTAGATAACCTCATTTGAATATTTATCGTATCATGACAAGTTTGTCCGATTCAAGAGAAGAATTCAAGACCCCGTGTTATACTGAATTGACTGGTAGATTGTTTCCCTGGCCCAGACTATTTGAGACTACCTCGTTGTTTTTGTTTAGTAAGACATTATCACTAAATCATCCGAAAATTCACAGCCGAGCGTCTTCGAAACATCATCATCGAGGTACATGACAACAACCCAACTCTTGGAGGAACGCCTCAAGTGTGCACCACAATCGGCAGCACCGCCCCCGCCGCCGGGTCGACCACGACCTTCAACTGCACAGGGACGCCAATCGGAAGGTACATCCGTCTTAAAAAGAGCTCCAAGGTCGACGCTTCTGATATCCTTCAGTTAGTAGAGGTGGTCCTAGAAGGCGTCCAGCTACGTAAGTATATGACTGTATTTATCGGATGGTAAGACAAATGAAGATAAAATAGCATCACATGGTAGTTTCATTTATCTACTTGTAATCCCTGGTTTTTCCCGGTGTGTGATCCGACTTGGTTGCACCAAAGTGTACGCACCTACTAAGTGCAGTCATTGTTATAAAGAAGTTGTATATCCATTGAGTGAAATACTTGTTAAGACGGCGTTAAACCCATCTCACTCACTCCTCCATAGAATGTCCTTGCAACCACTTCCAGTTGGACGAGAACTGTTTCTACTTCTCTGGATTCCAAGCAAGCTATGCCGACGCGAAGGTAAACAACGACACCGCTTTCCTCCCATATTAAGCTGACAGGCCGAGATATAACTGGAATACTGTTAAAAGCGGCCTTAAACCAAACTCACTCACTCACTCACTTAAGGGTGGTCGGAGGATACGTTTGGCCCAATGGGTAAGGGACCTTTATTCAAAGAAAGTTGCGTCCCATGGCCCAGCCAGCATTATGTAGTTTGGACTGAAATCTCAGATACCGAACCTTTCTCGTGGGTTAAACAAAATGTGTCAACGACTAAACCCTGCGTCTGTACTGGCTTGCCTCTCACGACCTGAACCAAACTCACACAATCACTCACTCACACACTCACTCACTCACTCACTCACTCACTCACTCACTCACTCACTCACTCACTCACTCACTCACTCACTCACTCACTCACTTTCTCTCAATAACTGAGATAATGTTAAACTATGCGTTAAACCAGATTCACTCAATAACCTTTAGTGTATTCAGTGGTCTAGGATGATACTTTGCGTGTTTGAAGTCGGAATGAATACTGAAGTACAGAGATTCTTGTTACAGGAATACTGTGACATCATCGGAAGCAATCTGGCCATGATCCGAACCCAGGCTCAGAGCGACTTTGTCAACGGTGTTCTCGCTGCAAATGCTAAAAAAGGTAATTCATAGCTCGCTTTTACTGTTTCGTGGCTATTCTATATCACGATTAACAGATCAACAAAGGTTTCCACTTGGACCTGTGGCAGTGTTAGATAACAGTATGAGTTCCACCCAAGAAAGCGTTTTTGTCAACGGGGTCTATGATAAAAGTTTATGTTTAAGACCAAATCAATTTCAATTTCAATTTCAGCAGTTCACACATGGTACAGGTAAGGCTCGTCTTTACCTGGACGAGACATAGGCCCAGACATCAGCTCCCTGTTTAGGCTAAGCTATGCATCATCCAACTGCATCTTTTTCTCTTGTCCTCATCTGCAGGACTTCACGAAATAAACATTAGCGACGATTAATTGGATCTGGAGGTCAGTCTCGGAGAACTTGTTGCTTGTCAATGTACCCTGACGGCGCGAGATGTTGCCGATAACATCAACCACTCGTTGGTCTGGCTACGAGTGGATTATTTACCGCCCACCATGTAATGGCTTAAGAGTTACACACTTCATATTTTCTGTCACTCAGGTCAAGAATACTGGATTGGGGTGACCAATCTTTTGGACCGGTTCCAGTGGCGATATCTGCTTGGTGACATTGTTCCCCTAAATGGCTTCACCTCCCCACTCGTGAACGGCACGGGCACTTGCAGCACCTCTACCTCTGAGAAGCACCCACATAACTGTGCCGTCCTGGAGAAGAACGACGCCGGCCAATGGGAGTGGGAGGAAGAACGGTGTTACAGGAAGGAGAACTTCATCTGTCTGGCAACCCTGCCAATACCTGCGCCCTAGGTTCTTTAAGGATACACGTATTGGTAATTTAGTTTACAGTCGTCATGATTAAGGTATCTTGTCTAAAATAGGTTGTAATAAATTCATCTGTCTACAAAAGTAGTGTCCAACCTGAGTGTCAAGTGTCATTTGAAAAGTAATCAAATCAATCGTACAAAGGCACCTCTAAATACAATCATTGTGTTAAACACACCTACTATTATACCAATGTACTCGTAAATAAAGAATTAGCAATATCATTGTGTTGTGTTATGGTCGAACACTGGTTGTATTATGATATATTTTAGTGAAATAACAAACTGACATGTGTTAGTCAAAAAAAAGTTAAAGAACACCCGATTCTTTCATCATAGTTAATCGTGTTTCCTTTACCTTCTTTTGAGAAGGATATAATACTAATACAACACACATAAGCTTTGTTAGCGTGTGACGTAAACTCTCAACAAAACTGAATGATGAAAGAGATGAACTTTCATTTTGTGCCGAGCAATATTCCAGCAGCTCCAGTGTTTGGTGTCTACATTTTACTTTAGTTGTTTGATCAAGATTACAAAATTCAAATCTTAAGCAACGCTTTCAAAATGGTTTATGGAAGAAATGTGGAGGATATTTCCATATTTGATGTATCAGTGACAAAAATATGGCCGGTTTCCTATTGTGACTTGTGTCATATGTTTCCGTGTTTTAAGGGACCAATTGACTTGCCTTTGCGTGTGTTGTGATTGGTGGAGCAGGAAACGCTCACTTTTTCGCAAACACCTAATGTCGTCACTTATTGATATTGATTCATCAACATAAACATGCTGATGATACAATCTGAATCGTAAAATCTATTCAGCATTTGGTCGAGATTGGAGTGTTTCTGTGTCGGGAGGTCGATCCCGACCCCAGGCCTCATCATACCAAAAGATATGTATTGTTAAGATAAGTATGTGTTGTTACCTTGCCTGGCGCTCGGCATTAACGGGCGAAAACAAGGACTGTTTGGCTACTCTGTCTTAGTTGGGTATTCATGTTAAATTGCGGCATGATATTTCAGTGGGCTGGCATTATATAATCGTCAATGATCCGGATTCACACACAGACACACACAGACACAGACACACACAGACACAGACACACACACACACACACACACACACACACACAGAATCTCACACAGAATCTCACACACACACACACACAGAGTCTCTCTCTCTCTCACACACACACACACACACACAAACAAAAAACAACAACACATACACACACAAACACAAACACTCACTCATTCACTCTACATTGAAAACACGGTATGTTTATCTCCATTTTACCATGACTAAATAAAACGCAAACTCTTTGGTGGTAGCAATTGTACACACATGAGGTGGGCACGCCTAAAGAAAATTAAGGAAGCTTTCCAAAGTTTCCGTTCTACACTGCACGTCACAATTATGACGTCATGTCGCTCATTGTGACGCAAACGATATGATGTGACAGTTGTATATAGAGAAACGCCAAATTCCAAGTTATCTGTTGTCCCCAAAACTTAAAATATATTCTCTTTGAAGATTTCTATCGTGTTTTCTGCACGAAATGTATTGCCAAACATCCTTTGAATATTGTTATGACCTCAACTTTGCAATTTGTAAAATAATTATTTAAATATGCCTACCGACAATGACTGAAAAAAGGACTATTCTATGAATATTAGCTTCTGCAGTTTTGCGGCCGTCAAATCAGCTGTTTCAATCAGAGGGGGCTTATAGTAATTTAATAGCCTCTGATTGACCAGACAAAATCGAGTAATTTCAATATGCATGTTAGAATTATCATTATGAATATGGACAGTTTTTTGTCACTTTTATATTAATATTCAAGACGGTATAGATAAAAACAGCTAATCTGTCAATACCAACGTGCTGAGAAAGACCTTGCTTACCGCCTATTAGTAACTTTAGTTTGTTTGTTTGTTGTTTAACGCCGCACTCTGTAATTATCCAGTTATGTGACGGCAGTCTGTAAATCAGACAATATAGTGATTGACATCATAAGCATTGATCCACGCAATCGGGATACGATGACAAGCATCAACCAAGTAAGCGAGCCTGACAACCCGATCCCGTTAGTCGCCTCTTCCAACAAACATTGTCGCCTTTTACGGCAAGGCCTCTTCTACCTCGGATCTTCACTGATCTGAAAATCACGGTACAAGAGCAATAACTCTGTAAAAAAATTACGGTACCAATTTTGACAAGTCTTGACAAGAATCTTTTAGATAAGCATGTACACTTTCATTCATGTAACTGTTGTAAGAGAAAACATGTTACCATTTCACACAGCATGCACTAAGTTCAAAAGCACGAAGCAAGGGCAATAATACCATTTACCAAACTCTTTTAAGATCATAACAAGTAAGGTGAGTGTGTTAAATTTCATTTGTCCAACTTCAATAGTCTATAAGAAAAATGTCCCCATTGTGAAGTGGGCATGCATACAAATGACACATATATTGTTCTTCGTGGCGGGGATAAAACATTATTAGTTTGTTGTAACTGAACCTTAGGGAACCTGCATTTAGGTATAAAACGTCATTGCCAGACAATAACCAGTCATACGAAAGAGAAAGGCAAAATAGTGTTGAAAATATTTGACTGCATCGCTGAAAATCAGTGATGACGCCAGGCATTTGCGAAATGGGTTAGCATGTTCTACCCACGACTTGTTAAGACGGAGGTGTAATCCTCTCTTGACTACCGAAATAATGGCCATTCCGAAACATCCTCAGTAATATCAACCTATCCTAATCTTTGCCTGATTCGAGCTTTAGGGCTGCTTTGAAAACAACAGGAGAGCTGCAATAGCACACCCATAATGAACTGAGGACCCTCCAAACTATAAGTCGATCAGGGTTGCTTGGTCGTTTGTTGTTTAACGCAGCCCTCAATAATATGCCACCTATAAATTGAGTTCGGACAAGACAATCCAGTGAGTGACATTAACACCAATCCATAGTTTGGAATATGACACTGGATCAACCATGGCCCCGATCATATCAATGAATATGATATATACTACTCAAGGCGAGTTAAAAGGGGATGTTTTTCATTTGACAGATTAAACAGATTTAACAACTTTTTGTGGGAGGTTTAGCACATAAAAGGCTGGAGTAGAGACACACCATTGGTCATATCCAACTTATCGGTAACTCATTTTGGACAAGTGGTTATTTTAACTCACTAGCTTTGGCGAAAAAACAAAAAGCCAGACTACATTTTCACTAGCTTCGGACTCACGGACAACTGGCCGTGCCTGTCCCTTAAAGGGTGGAATATGATTAAGTTGAAGTCATTTTTCATTGGCACAACTCAAATTGATTGTTCGATTTTGATAGGAAAGCGACATTTTGTCACTGGAGAAGAGGCCAATTAAATTGTTGAACCCTAAGTTAATTGTAGAGATAGGAGAGCAAAGTGATAGCAAATTAACTTGGTTGATGCATGTCATTATATCCCAGTTGCGTGGATCGATGCCCATGATTCAATCACTGGATTGTCTGGTCCAGACTCTATTATTCACAGACCGCCGTCATAAATTTAGCTGGACTATTGCTGAGTGCGGCGTTAAAAAAACAGCAACAATGGAATATTGCTGACTGATGTGTTAAGCAACAAACACACATTCGAAACCCATACCTGTCGAGTTGATCATACCAATGAGACCTGTGAAGATCCGGGGTAGAATAGGTCTTCACCATGCTTGCTGTAAAAGGCGACTATGCTTGTCGTAAAAGGCGACTAACGGGATCGGGTGGTCAGGCTCGCTGACTTGGTTGATGCATGTCATCGATCCCAATTGCGTGGATCGATGCTCATGATATCAATCACTGGATTGTCTGGTCCAGACTCGATTATTTACAGACCACCATCATATAGCTGGAATATTGCTGAGTGCGGCGTTAAACAACAAACCACCACCAAATCACCACACCTATGGTTGAAACAAATGATACCATGGGATGACACTGTTCCACTTCCTTTGTGGGAAGCTTTGTATCAGATATTAATCCTTTGCCAGGTTGACACTTTTTTCTTTTCTTTTGTGAAAGGATCGGGGGAAAAGCTTGCCACAAATAAATAAATAATTTAAACTGATATTTATTTTCAAGTTAATAGAATTAGCAAAATGAAACTGATCTGAAATATTAATTGGCCAAATACATTGTATATAGTCCCTGACCACTACAAAAACTTCATAATGAGTAAATATCCTTCTCTAGCAGAAGTAAACATACATGTATATACATGTTATGGTTTAAATATCCTTAGGGATTCCGGATTGAATTGGTCCCTTGGGCCGTTGGCTAAATATCTAACATCATCATAAACCCTATAGCAACCTATAGAAGCTAAATAGATCGGGTGGTCAGACTCAGTGACTTGGTCAGTGTCGTGTCTTTGTCGTGCTGCGACGGCGTGGATCGTTGCTCAAAATACCAATCACTGGATTGTCTGGTCTAGATTCGATTATTTACAGGCTGCCATCATATAGGTTGAACACTGATGGGTGTGGCTTTAGGCAACAGACACATGTAACACAACACAAGAAGGCGGTTTGAGGATTACGTAGTTTTAATCACAATGGCATATGTACAAGTCAAAGGAAGTGTGCCGTCCTTCCTTCCTCCCTCTAGATACTCACCTGTACCTTAGGGTGCTGAGACCAAGTCTGCCGGTATTTGGAAGTCGCCCGGTAAATATATAGTAATGACGGAATGCCAAGCATTTTGTTTTGCACAGGTACTAAAATTTGGTGTGGTCAACTTGAGATTAAATTGACCATCAAGTGGTGTCCATGACGAGGCACTTAAAATTGTTCCCCTTAAGGTGACATGAAACCACCACTCACTGGTCCACTTGATATGTACTTGACATATCCACGGGGTCAGTCGTATTTGGCAAACACTGATAGTGTTACATTAGTCGTATTTGGCAAACACTGATAGTGTTACATCCGCCCCTTTCTACTTGGAAATATTGTTGATATTTCCAGGCCTCATAAGTCGATCTTAAAAATACACACAGTTCCATATATACATAAACAAAAAAAAGAGTGTAAATATTTTACAACGATCATGCTGTCCGTGACCGGACTTAATCGCTTTTAAAATGTCACTTCGTCACAATCTTGGCCCTCGACCGGCTACAGACACACCATTTTGGTCATCTGTGATCGTCAGTTCTGCGTTGTGTTCTTCTTTTCAATATATGTATTATGTTCAACTATTGATAGTCACGATATGGCTGAAATATTGCCGATGTGACTTAAAATTTAACTCACTCACTCACTCTTCTTTTCAACTTAGTTCAACTTTATGGTCGTCACCACAAGTTCCAATATGGCCGCCGTCCATCTTCGTCACCAGCCTGTTCATCTTAGTTCATGCAGCAACAATATCGCAACACTGTACTGTTTAGTAGTGGGCATCCAGGCCAGGGTACAGGCGTCGTATGGATGACGTTGTTGGAGGCGCCGAAGTCTGATCCCCCGTCATCAGTGGTGCAGGTCGCTAAGCCGCTCCTGGAGTCGGTACTCGCGACCTGGATCACATCAGATCCCATCAACTCGAATTCGGGTGTTTCCCGGGTGTGCTTTCCCCAAGTGAGCATTTTGGATAGCCAAAATTTTCTATATCTTAAAACCATTATCAATATTATTATGACTAGTAACATGATACCCCCAACTAACCACTTTTTCCAGTTAATTTTCTTATCCCAACTAATTTCAGTGTTTACACTATGTAATTCATCAATTAAATGACTCATGGATACCGTATCTATATTCTGGAGGTGGCTTGGAACTTTCGATATCGTCACATTTCTTAATTTTTCCTTAAAGGGTTTCCATAACAGCATATCTAAAACGTTTGGCATATGAGGTAGCTGAGCCCAGATCTCATTTAATTCAAACCTGCTTTCATTACGATAAAATGGTAGTAATGTCAAATGATTGTTTGAAGCTGTACAAGAGACGTTTACTCGTAACATACCTATTGGTGGGTAAATAGTTATTATCTGTGGATATACTTTTTAACATACTATAGTAAAGTCTAGTTGTTCAGCGGTCGCAATGACCCATTGGCCTTCCCAAATATTATCTGCCCTAGGCAGTATCATGTGCATGGTAACTTCCCGTTTACACAAGCTCTTGACTTTATCTAAATCTTTCATGAAGAGCGCGATCATGAACATCTGACTAAGATTTAGGGGATAAGTCGGGCTGCTTATCATGCGTGATTCTAATTTATATGTGGCAACCATGCCAGCTACTTTAGTAAATTCATGCGTTTTATCTGAGAGGAGAGGTAGTGGTAAATTATGAATTTTATAAATTTCGTATTGCCCATTATAATCTAATAGTGGAAGTGATATTATTATCAAAATCTTTTCCTCATAAACTAAGGTCGAGCATGTTAATGTTCGATAATAATTCCATAATTCCTTTTTCTGGATCTTTTGCCAGTTTATAGCCACTTGGTAAATGAATATTTATTTCACGTAATAATACTAATAATTCACTTGGAGTGACAGTGCCTGGCGACAAGTGTCCGAGTGATAGAGCATTAAATTGTAATTGGAGGTGATTGATATAAGACATCAATGTTTGTATTGTTTGTCTTACGTCTTCAATTACTAAATCTATCTTGAGATAATTGTTAGTAGCCCATTCAAGTTTATCTATACGCCCCGCAAGAATTCGGGAGATGTTTGCTACATTTACCTCTACTTCCTTGAGATTATCAATAACTGCATTAATTGTTTGTCGGTTCTTCTGAACTTGAATCCTTGTTACATTCAAAATAGTGAGTTCTTCATGAACTACATGCGATATGGTTTCTTGGTTCTTAGCAATTTTGTTGATATTGTTTTTGATTGAATTTAAATCAGACTCGGATACTGTTCCAAATAGATAACTTAAAGCATCGCCAATAAATGGGATTAATGATCGCTTTGGTCTTATCAACTTCCTGTATTCTAGAAAACTAACTTCTAGCGAACTTAGTGTATTATTTAGACCCGTAATTTCCTTGTCTAACCTGTAGAAGGTTCCTTCTACTTTGTTAACATCAGTGCTGCTATGGTAGCGACTGATCAGTCTACGCAAAACTAATGCAACTTCTTCGATATCCTTCCTACATCTTTGAATATAGTCAATATAAGGTTTCATGTCTATTACTAGTGCTACAAGCCATTTTGAACAAGTTGTAGAAATATCATTGACCTTTTGAAAAAACACGTTTTCAGAAACTAATAGACTAATAAACCACCAAAACACAACACTGTTAATATGGTAAACACACCCATTTCCTGCAAATATACAGAATAAAAAAACTATATAAAACTGTGACTAACCAAGACTACATACAACTATAATCATCAGTTGTACTCAAACATGAATACCATATATGCTCAATACCATATATACAAAACAAACAAGATATGCATGCAGTGCCCGATTATACTACGAAGCCTTATAGTAACCCGGCTACTGCCTCAAACAACTTCTTAACCTTATCATCAGGGGTTAATTGACGTGTCTCTTTAACTTCATTTACGGATACATTATCATTATCTGATGATTCACTTGATCCGTTGTCCTCCGTCGAATTGTCAATAGAGTCACGTCGCCTAGCACTCAAGCGTTTGGCAAGTTGGGCTAACGGAACGTCATTCTCTGAGTCTGAGTCTGAACGTTCCTGTCTATACCGCTTTGTGATCCTTGACATGGGATCCTTTGATCCTTGTACCTCCTCGTCCGAGGTTGATTCTGAGGATAGTGATATAACATTATGTTGTTTTCTTCGAGGTCTACCTTCTGTGTCCTTGGGAATTTCCCAATCATCTAGATTAGCAATCCTAAGATGTTCTGCATGAGCTCGTGTAGTTGATCCATCAAGCTGATTTCGTATGATGTAAGTTACTGGCGATGTTTGTTCAATAACCCTGTAGAACGGCTTCCACCTGTTCTGTAGCTTACTCTTCCTTTGATGAAATCTATAGTAGACAGGGTCGCCAACCTTGATTTTGTTTACTGCTCCTGTCGGCATATCGGGCCTGTCTTTCTTTGCTTTCTTCATGTTCTTGTGTACTAGAACGAATGCCTTGTGCTGCTGTTGCAGTGCTGTTTTATGTTCTTCGTCACCTGCATACTTACGTCTCGGTCGTAGCAGGTTGTCAACAGGAAGAACGACGTCACGATTGTACAACAAGAAGTATGGCGAAAACTTGGATGATTCACAGATGTAGAAACGAATTGCAGCCAAGGTTTGATTTAGGTATAAGTCCCATGTTGTTACGTTGTCATTCAGCTTTTTCGCAAGGACATCATGTAATGTACGATGAAATCGCTCAACTCTTGCATTGGACTGGGGGTGATAAAATGACGTCCTGACGTGGTTGATCCCTAATGCTGACAATGTTTCACTGACAACCTTGTTAATATTCTCTGTCCCGTTATCTGTGACAATCTGTAGTGGACAGCCAAACCTCGGGAATATCTCCTCTAGTATCAGATGGGCAACTGTCTCTGCTGATTTATCAGGTACTGCATACGCCTCAGGCCAACCGCTGAAGTGGTCAACGAAGCCGATGATATATTTATTCCCAGATAATGTTGTCGGATAGGGTCCTGAGAGATCCATACTTACCTTCGCAAATGGGTAGGGCGGAATCTCAGTTTCCTGCAAAGCTGGTTTCTGGGCCTTCATGGTTCTAGATTGACAAGTGATACATTTGCCGATACACTCAGTTATCTCCCTGTAGAGGTTGGGCCAATAATATTTCAGTTTTATTGCCTCAAATGTCTTGTCAATCCCCATGTATCCGTTTGCATCATGATATTGCGTGACCACGATCTGTTTGAACTTTTCGGGTACATATAACCTGGGCGATGGATCATCCTCAATTGCACTGACATAGTACAATAGATCATTTATGACTAAGTACCTTTTTAAGTGTGACTTGTCACCGTGACCTTTTTCCAGTTGTTCTTTGATGCTCGTGATGTTTTCATCCCTATCCTGCTCTTTCTGCATGTCTATATCCATTTCCATTCTGCGTGGCAATGAAGATGCCTCGGGAATTGGCAAATCGCAGCTAGCAAAATTCTTAGGGTTGAATTTGGTGGGGTTCAATGCCTCAATCCTCAGACTGTTGTCGGGTCGATCAATCTCAATGTCTTCCTCATTAGGCCCGCAGCCGTTATCTGTGTTTGATTTGCCCCGAGATAGTAGATCTGCACAAGTGTTGTTCTTTCCTGCCATATACCCGATCTTACAGGTATAGCCCGCGATTCCCAGTGCCCATAGTTTTTCTACCTGTTCACCCTCACTTTCATGTGTCTGAACCAGACACGCCCCTATACAGCTGTTACTGGCGTCCGTGTACAGAGTGTATGGCCTATTCGGGTCGGGATAGGTCAGTAATGGTACAACCGTCAGACTGTCTTTCAAGAAATCAAAAGACTTTTGACATTCTTCAGACCACGAGAATCTCGCAAATCTCTTGGTAAGTTTTACCATGGGTTCAGCAATATTTGAGAAATTGGGGATAAATCGGCGGTAATAACTGCACATCCCTATGAACCCTCGTACTTCTTTTACTGACCTTGGGGCTTCCATTGACCTAATGGCCTCTACCTTTTGGTTGTCAGGTTTTATTCCATCTTGATTGATGACAAAACCTAAGTACTGAGTTTCCTCCTTGGCAAAGCTACATTTTGACAACTTGAGTTTTAGTGAATGTTGGCGGAGTCGTTCATAAACTGTCTCGATATGAAGTAAATGTTGTTCTTCCGACTTTGAGAATATCAAAATATCGTCTAGGTAGGCTATTGCAAATGCATCGAGACCCTGTAAAACTTCATTCATAAGTTCCATAAAAACTGCTGGAGCATTACAAAGTCCAAAAGGCATCACGTTAAATTCAAAAAGACCTCTATGACAAGCAAAAGCAGTTTTTTCTTTATCTTCATCATCCATTTGAGGGGTAAAGTCGTTGAAATAGGACGGCTAATTTTGTTCAAAACCCTAAAGTCTACACAAAAACGCTTCGATCCCTATTTTTTGTCAACGTCGACAATGGGGAAACTCCATGGTGACCTAGAACGTCGAATGATCTGAGCATCTAACATGTCATCGATCGCCTTATCTACAACTTTGCGTTTGTTAAGAGGAGTTCGATATGGCTTCATCTTGATCGGAACATTGTCACCTGTGTCTATCTTCATACGTACAGTTTCTGTCTGCCCTAAGTCTAAATCACTCTTTGCAAATAAACCCTTGTTTTGAGACACTAAATCAGTTAACCTTGATTTCAAATTAACTGGAGCGTCAATGTCAACATTGAGATCACAGGATATGTCCCTATCAGCTAATTCATCGCTACGCTCCTTAGCGTCCCTAGTACGCAACCTCTCTTCAACCTAAATGTACGGTTGGTATTGTTGACTAGCAGTAATGGGACATTCCTATGTTTGTCAATCTTAACAATAGAATTTCCTATGAGTAGACCTGGTTCATTTGCTGGGTAACTCTTTTCAATTGTGGAGATTTCATACGTGCTTGATGTTTCAAAATATGGTCTATTTTTAATCTTTGCCCTTAAGATATTTCTACACTGAGGTTTTACTGTTGTATCCGCTGCTAACCTGACTAGAGAAGATATATGGATATCTTCCTCTAGCGGTACATAAGTTTTCCCTACTGTTAAGCTACCCAAGTCGAAATACACCCTAACACCTGCCTGTGTCAACCAATCGTGTCCTAATATAAGATTTCTGTTCATGTTTCCTACAACATAGAAGGTATAGGAAAGATTGACGCCTCTCATCCTAAAGTGAACTTTCACATTCCCATCTACCTGTAACGAATTCCCATTAACCCCTTGTAAAGCGACTTTCTTTTTGTTTAACGGAAATCTATCTTTTATTGAATCGTACACCCTACGATGCATTATCGACACTTCAGCGCCAGAATCAATTAAACACCTCCATTGTTTTTTTCCTATTTTGATACTACACGAATTTGGTCTCCCCACTTCATTTATTGAATGTACTGGGCCATTTGTCGCCTTCTCTCCCTCATCGGCTTCTGGGCCATTTGTCGCCTTCTCTCCCTCATCGGCTTCTGGGCCATTTGTCGCCTTCTCTCCCTCATCGGCTTCTGGGCCATTTGTCGCCTTCTCTCCCTCATCGGCTTCTTTATGAGGAAGAGAATTTAGTTTCCCTGGTTTTGTTTTCTTGGTGGTCTGTTTGGACAATTTCGTTTAAAGTGGCCCGATTGATTGCATAGCCAATATACCCTGATCTCTTGCTCTCTCTCATTAACCGCATAAACACGTTTTGATCTGCAATCCTAAGCCCGGTGACCTGGCTTCCCGCATGAGAAACAATTACGACGCTGTCTAGCATGATCAACGTCCATAGGCACTTCTCGCCTCCCGCTATTCGAATCGTGCCCTCTACTATTAAAATCATGCCCTCGGCTACTCGGTTTTCCCAACCTGAGTTCGAATCTAGCCCTAATGTTTTGTTCACGCGTGGCCGAGGCCACTGCTTCTTTGAGGGATGTGGGGTTTTCCCTCATAAGTTTTTTTCTGCATGTACTCATGACTCAAGCCATCTCTGAAAAAACCTATCAATTGTCTTTGGATGGCGGGATTATCTTCACCGTCCTGCCCTAATCCTTCATAAGCCTCTTCGGCCAAGTTTAGTAGTCTTTCAGCATAAATCTGAACACCCTCACTATGTTTTTGTTTGACCGCCCTTAAAAACATAAATGCGTGTTGTGGGTCGCTTATTTCAGCAAACCTGCTCGTTAGCTCTGCCCTTAACTCCTTCCATGTTTTGGCAGGATTATCATCCATATAGCATTGCACGAAGTCGCTTACAGCGCCATCACAACTCTGAAAAGCAATTAGCTTTTTACTGGCGTCTTGATTTGCGCCAGTTAGCAATGCATACTTTTCTACAGATTTGATCCATTTTTTTAAATCTTTCGGGTTCCCCACAAATGTTTTATAGCTTGATTCACGCCCTGTGCGCTTAGCGTTGTATTTACAGCAGCTAGCCTCCCGTTTATTTCATTTCCCTGTGCCCCTAATGTTGAAGTTACTGTTGATAACTGCCCCGTTATTTCTCCCGCTAACCCTTGTAAGAATTGTGCATATTCTGCCATTTTGCTCACTTAAGTACTTGCAAAAACCCAAAGAATCACCTTTTTGCGAGTCCCGGGACCAATTCCCTCGATCCTAGTCGTTTCCTGGGATCCCTCTCCTTCTCTCCTTAAGGTGATCCTGGTCTCGGCACCAGTTTACGTAACCCCGCCCCTTCTTGTAACACAACACAAGAAGGCGGTTTGAGGATTACGTAGTTTTAATCACAATGGCATATGTACAAGTCAAAGGAAGTGTGGCGTCCTTCCTTCCTCCCTCTAGATACTCGCCTGTACTTTAGGGTGCTGAGACCAAGTCTGCCGGTATTTGGAAGTCGCCCGGTATATATAGTAATGATGGAATGCGAAGCATTTTGTTTTGCACAGGTACTAAAATTTGGTGTGGTCAACTTGAGATTAAATTGTCCATCAAGTGGTGTCCATGACGAGGCACTTAAAAATGTTCCCCTTAAGGTGACATGAAACCACCACTCACTGGTCCACTTGATATGTACTTGACATATCCATGGGGTCTTCACGGGGTCAGTCGTATTTGGCAAACACTGATAGTGTTACATCAGTCGTATCTGGCAAACACTGATAGTGTTATGATATGTACTTGACATATCCACGGTGTCAGTCGTATCTGGCAAACACTGATAGTGTTACACACAACAATAATTACGTTGAAATATCAAACAACCTGCAGCTGTTTCCACTAAATCGAGCGACTACATTACTTAATGTGTGCAACATCTTACAAGGCAATAAGTGAACAGAGCTCACAATAATACTCCCACATTGAACATATTTCTAAGTTCGTGAACCGTAAAAACGAAGAGGATTGATATAATCCTATGGCGATTTTGCATTTAGATTGGTTGTGTAGAACAGCGTGGTCCCACAGTCATTGAATTGATTAAAAAGATAAAGGATATTTGGATAATGTTGCCAAATAAGATGTTGATCTCATCGGCGCCATAATGGGTGAGGTTATTTCATCAAACGTCTGAATTTCCTGGTCAAAAGGCGTCGAAACTGTTTTTTTATAAATTAAACTGTGTTTCATACTTATGTTGAAGTACACAATGGCTGAATATACAGTGCCAGGTAAATAAATATGTACAAAGGACATAAATATAAAACACCCCTCTATGATTAATTAGCAGGGGTACAGATAAGTTGATGTTTTGAGACATTTTTGTAATGTTATTTAAATTTTTCTGAATATATAATTTATTTTTAATTTGAAAGAATATAGGTAATAAAAGCGAAAAAACACTTTACATTTTAGTAAGACATGTCCATTGTAAGATTACGACTCTATCGTGAGGATGTGAAGAATCTCCAAAAAATATCCTAATACCATTTTTCTGTAGAAAAAATAGTGCTCTATTCTTCTTCACAAATACGGCTTATAAAACGATTAAACAAACATTCAAGAAATATTCATTCGGTTATGATAAATACCCTGAGTATCCTTCCTCAAAGCAAAGTTAGCGCATATATAGTTACGTCCTTTGATCCATGTAATCTTTTAAATTTTAGTGCATATTGTCTGCAATGGGGAAAGTAAAATCAGATATTCTCATGACACCAAACCACCCTAGTGCCTGTCTCTTCTAAGGGAGATTTATTTGCTTGTTGCTTATCGCTGCTCTCAACACTGTTCCTTTTGTAATGGAGGATTGGTATACAGCCATATAGTACTTTGTATCTGAAGTCCGTTCAGCATCATTCGAACAATGTGAACTTTATTATCAAATTGTATCACATATGTCATGTGACTGACACCAATCAGAATGAACACCTGTTTAATTAAACTTAATTAAACGTAGTTAATAGCTTAATTTCTGCACCGTAAATCATATCAAACTGTCAGGTAAATAGAAATTACACATGGCCCACTGTGGTTAATTCTGCCTCGTCGAGATGATTAAAATCTTTGGTATAAATATAGAGACACCAACCCTATCTGACAAATCATCCCGATTGTCTACAATGCTGCTCATCTCTCTGTTCGTGGTTGTGTTGGGGGTTGCTGAGACACATGGTAAGTATTTCAACCGAATTTTCTACCATAATTTTCCAACTCTTATTAGGAATAGTTCGGTGTTGACATGAAACTGCAGGTTAAGTCATAATTGTGTATCCCAGTTATACATATATTATATACAGGTAGAGACGGATCATGCTAAAAGTTGCTTTGCTCGGACAAATACACAATGTTTATGTTCATGATCATGTATGAAAGGTTACTTTAGAACTATATACTCGCCAACAGGCATATAACCATGCATATACATACGTATGTATCAGTTTTACTGTGTAGCTAGAATGTGTGTAAACTGTCGGGCACAAGACTTGTTTGATGGTTTGATGGTGACTAAACATGCTGTAATTGATATGGGTATCATAGTTGTGTTTCGGATCTCAAGTAATGTTTCGGATCTACATATATAATTTTAAGGTATGACTAAGATACCACAAGCATGGTATAAGAACACTGTATACGTTTCCCCAGAATCCAGGGTCGCAGATAATGCAGGGTTTTGCAACATTGGCGCTAATGGAGTTTTAACCATTGAGGCCACCCTTGCTCTGTGTTTGAAGGTATAGAGGAAAATATAGGTTTTTAGCTTTGGGATTTAATTTACCTACAGCTGTGATTGTTTGTCCCCAGGTGCTATGATCCCTGTCCTTGGGTCACAGGTCACTTCCTCCTCAGTCTTCACCTTCGGCTCCACGAACTTCGTTCCACAGTTTGCCGTTGACGGCGGATTTGGCACCGACTTCATCGCTGACAACACTACGTTTGCAACGGCTGTTGGAGACACAATGCCCTACATGGACATTGATCTGGGCAGCAACTTCCTTCTCGTCTCCGTCACCATCACCAACAGGGGTGACTGCTGTGGTAAGTAGAGTGAGATGGTTAGGTGTATTTATTTCTTTTAAAGACAGATAAATAGAATTACATACTGTCAAATGATCTGATTGTCCACAGATTCGTCCTCACATCATGAAACCCATATCGCCACTTTTTGGGCATTTCATCGATGTTTTGAGCTTGAAAGTAGTTCTTGCTCGATGACCTTATTTGAATATTTATTGGGTCAAATACTGAACAACAAAAGTTTTTTATCTAATCTGAAACAATTTCAGTTTGCAACAGACTCCTGTAAGTGTTCAAATGGTTTAATTTGCCATACTGACTTCAGAAAATGCGTGATTTCATAAAAATAACATGAACATGCCAAAATGTCAGTTTACAAATCAATAGCATGTGTGTCCACCTCTGGTTGCAAAGCAAGCAACACATCTTCGTCACATGGAATGGACCAGGCGTCGCACATAGTCCTGTGGGATATCTGTCCATAACTGCTGGAGCATGTTTCGAAGTTCCTGGAGTGTCTGTGGAACACGTGGTTGACGTCGAAGGCGCCGATCCATCTCATCCCACATGTGCTCGATTGGTGAGAGATCAGGGGAGCGAGCCGGCCAGGGGATGACATTCACGTTGTTTTAAATCCTGAACAAGCCGAGCAATATGAGGCCGGGCGTTGTCATGTTGAAAGGTAATGCCTGGACCATGATGACGCAAAAACGGTAGAACAAAAGGGCCGATGATCTCGTCGAGGTAGCGTTTTCCATTGAGATTTCCCTCTACCACTATCAAACGGGTCCTCTGTCTTGCTGTCATCCCACCCCATACCACAACGCTGCCGTTCCCGAACCGATCTTCTTCCATGCCACAATGATTAACGTAACGTTCACCTCGACGTCCGTCAATCGCTTAGGCTGAGGTGAAAACGAGAATCTTCAATGAATAGAACTTGTCCCCACTGCATGGCCGTCCAGCGTAGACGCTGTCTGCACCACTGTAGACATGCTTTACAGTGGATTTCTGTCAAAATTGGACGCCTGGCGGGTCTTCTGGCGACAATCCCTGCACATCCAGTTGTCTTGTCGATTATTAGTTACGCGTGACTGCCACTCCGAGGACGGTCTCTGACTGCATTCGTCTGTAGGCAACGTTACCATAAACACCAAATGTTGTTTCTGTGGACGTTAAATTGTCTTGCAACATCACTTTGACTCGATCCTGCTTCAAGCATACCAATGGCTCGCAGACGCTCATTTTCGGGCAGGCGTGGCATTTCGTAATGTTGAATAATTGCGTAATTTTGTTGTTTTTCTGAGTGGTTGTTGTCAGCACGATGCTAAACAATGCATATGGAATCCCGTTAACGCACGTGTTTTTATACCTATTCTTCGGAAGTGAAATGCATGGGACTTGCATAAAAGTCATCTTTTGCTTGGAATGCATGCTTTTCTGGAGCAGTTGCGTTTTTGTGACTTGATTCCATACATGTACTACAATAGTGAAACCAAACTTTACTTGTTTGAAATATACACTAAAATATTGGTGTCACAGGAACTTTTGTTTTTGAGTATAGTAACAAGTTGATTGGATTGCTTTTTCACATCAATAACACTATGATATTTATCACATATTACCTAAATAAATAGAACGGTGTCACGTTTAACTTTCTCTATCGTTCTCAATGCTGTTCTTTGCTACCACCAAAGCAGTCTATTCAGATTAAGGCGTGTTGGTTGACTTATTCTGCCCTTGGTAAACAGTAAGGTAGACTCGGGATGATTATCGTGGTCCCTCATAGCTGTAGATTTCTTTTACATCAGAAACATGTACAGAACTGAGATCATACAAAGCATATATATCTTCAAGAACATTCTATGGAGAGCGTAGACCTAGAATTACAACACATTCCTGCTGAACTTGATATCAGTCATCAACGCTCCAGTTCCCAAGTCACAGTATGTCCACAGGACCCTGTGTTAAACTGTGTAACCTGGCAGATTGTATGGTATGGTGTCATGCCCCGACGGCGTGGATATTTGGACCAAGTGTTCCTGACTTATACTATTTGAGGCTACCACGATATTGCTGCATAAGATATCATCATCATCACCCACTCTTTCCATCTTCGCAGCCGAGCGTTTTAGCATGTCTGAAGAAACTTATATTAGAAACAAAGGTCATTATCGACTACCCAAATTTGCATAAAAGGCTGAAAGACAATAATCGACTGAAGGGGTTGTGTTGTACATGTGTATATCTCTCCACCTTGGCAGCTGATCGTCTTCGAAACATCCGAATCGAGGTGTACAATAACGATCCAACACTCGGAGGAACGCCTCAAGTCTGCACCACAATCGGCAGCACCGCCCCTGCCGCCAGTTCCAACACCACGTTCACCTGTTCGGCCATGGCATTCGGAAGGTACATCCGTTTTAACAAGTTCAGCATGGTCGACGCAAATGACATCCTTCAGTTTGTAGAGGTGGTCCTTGATGGCGTTCCGCTAAGTAAGTATATAACTGTATATATATGATGGTAAGATGAGGCTAACAAAAATAGTATCACAAAAATAGTGCCACATTTACCTACTTTATCGGTGATATTTTCCATTCTGTTTAACTGTGAATGCTTCTAATGAATGAAAAATTAGTTCTCGTAAAAAGAATGCCGATGCAATGTTAAAAAATGGCCACTCAATAGAAACATTGAAAGTATTCGTGTGTTCTAGTGGAAGCAAGCGCCATGCGATTATAAATACACTTGACGACACGGATGGCTCAGTGACTTCCAGTTTTCAGATCGATGTTCATGATGTCAATCACTGGATTGTCTGGTCCAGACCCAATCATTTATAGACCGAGGTCATATAACTTGAATATTTCTGAGTGTTACATTAAACAACAAACAAATGGCCTTGGATTCGAGCGAACGTTCAGAGGATCAGCAAGGGGTCGCAACTATCGACGGTGAACTCGGAGTTTTTGACCATTGGGCCACCCAAGCGCTGTGTTTGGAGGAAAAGAGGAAACTATAGGTTTATATGTTTTGAAATGAGATTTACCTACAGCTGTGATTGTTTGTCCCCCAGGTGCTGTGATCCCCGTCGGCGGGTCACAGGTCTCTTCCTCCTCAGTCTTCACCTTCGGCTCCACGGACTTCGTTCCACAGCTTGCCGTTGACGGCGGATTTGGCCCCGACTTCGTCGTTGACAACACTACATTTGGAACAGCTGTCGAAGACACTATGCCTTATATGGACATCGATTTGGGCAGCAACTTCCTTCTCCGCTCAGTCACCATCACCAACAGGGCTGACTGCTGTTGTAAGTAGAGTGAGATGGGGAGGTTGGTTTAACGCCGATTTGAACAGTATCTTAAAAAGTATGTTAAAGACGGCGTTTCAGTTCAATGCAGGAGGAAAGCCAATAGAGATCAAGCCTGGTTTTGCCACTTGAATGGATCCAAAAATAACAAACAAGGCGAATCTGTCATACCAAGTCACGATCAGCAGATCGAGGTACGCCGAAGGGATGCAATTCTTGGCGGATTGCAGGAAGCAGAAGTCCCCATGGTCCCTAGTATGGTTGCCTAACTTTAGTTGCTGGTGATCTCTAGCCCATTTTTATTATGTATTGTTTAGAATAGTCACATTTTTATGGTAACATACTAATTTTAAATCTATATCTGTGATATTCTAGTGCTTTTACTGTCCTTTGTCGACAGATTTCAATGTCTATATCAATGTATTATTACTGTATAATTTGATTTAGTCACTATATGGCTGAAATATTGCCAACGTGACTATAAATGTTAACTCACTCACTTGACGAATTGTGGCATTCATTTGAAGTAACCCTATGATGTAGCGTTGGCCCTGTTAGATATTCATCAATGTAAAGCAAATATTCACCAATAGGCTTCAACGATTCTCAGTCGAAGAACCAGAAGCATATATTTTGGAAGAGCTTGAAATCAGACATAAATAAATGCAAACATACACAATTGATTCCTTTTGGCCAGGGTTGATACCCATGTAGTGTGTAAAATATCACGGTGGGAGATGTAAACTGCGCATGAATACAATGCTTGAGTGAACCGCCCTATTAATCATACATTAACAGACATAATGACACTCCTATCGTAACTAAATGGCCATTATATCGGTGTAAAGCACTTGATAGTAGTTCCTGCTAGATAACCTCATTTGAATATTTATTGCATCATGACAAGTTTGTCCGATTTCGCAAGTCACAATATGACTCCAGGACCCCGTGTTATACGGAATTGACTGGTAGATTGTTGCCCTGGCCCAGACTAATTGAGACTACCTCGTTGTTTTTGTTCAGTAAGACATTATCACTAAATCATCCGAAAATTCACAGCCGAGCGTCTTCGAAACATCATCATCGAGGTATATGACAACAACGCAACTCTTGGAGGAACGCCTCAAGTGTGCACCACAATCGGCAGCACCGCCCCCGCCGCCGGGTCGACCACGACCTTCAACTGCACAGGGACGCCAATCGGAAGGTACATCCGTCTTAAAAAGAGCTCCAAGGTCGACGCTACTGATATCCTTCAGTTAGTAGAGGTGGTCCTAGAAGGCGTCCAGCTACGTAAGTATATGACTGTATTTATCTGATGGTAAGACAAATGAGGATAAAATAGCATCACATGGTAGTTTCATTTATCTACTTGTAATCCCTGGTTTTCCAGGTGTGTGATCCGACTTGGTTGCACCAAAGTGTACGCACCTACTTAGTGCAGTCATTGTTATAAAGAAGTTGTATATCCATTGAGTGAAATACTTGTTAGGACGGCGTTAAACCCATCTCACTCACTCCTCCACAGAATGTCCTTGCAACCACTTCCAGCTGGACGAGAACTGTTTCTACTTCTCTGGATTCCAAGCAAGCTATGCCGACGCGAAGGTAAACAACGACACCGCTTTCCTCCCATATTAAGCTGACACGCCGAGATATAACTGGAATACTGTTAAAAGCGGCCTTAAACCAAACTCACTCACTCACTCACTTAAGGGTGGTCGGAGGATACGTTTGGCCCAATGGGTAAGGGACCTTTATTCAAAGAAAGTTGCGTCCCATGGCCAAGCCAGCATTATGTAGTTTGGACTGAAATCTCAGATACCGAACCTTTCTCGTGGGTTGAACAAAATATGTCAACGACTAAACCCTGCGTCTGTCCTGGCTTGCCTCTCACGACCTGAACCAAACTCACACAATCAGTCACTCAATCACTCACTCACACACTCAGTCATTCACTCACTCACTCTCTCTCAATAACTGAGATAATGTTAAACTATGCGTTAAACCAGATTCACTCAATAACCTTTAGTGTATTCAGTACTCTAGGATGATACTTTGCGTGTTTGAAGTCTGAATGAATACTGAAGTACAGAGATTCTTGTTACAGGAATACTGTGACATCATCGGAAGCAATCTGGCCATGATCCGAACCCAGGCTCAGAGCGACTTTGTCAACGGTGTTCTCGCTGCAAATGCTAAAAAAGGTAATTCATAGCTCGCTTATACTGTTTCGTGGCCATTCTATATCCAATTAACAGAACAACAAAGGTTTCCACTTGGACCTGTGGCAGTGTTAGATAACAGTATGAGTTCCACCCAAGAAAGCGTTTTTATCAACGGGGTCTATGATAAAAGGTTATGTTTCAGATCAAATCAATTTCAATTTCGATTTCAGCGGTTCACACACGGTACAGGTAAGGCTCGTCTTTACCTGGACGAGACATAGGCCCAGACATCAGCTCCCTCTTTAGGCTAAGCTATGCATCATCTAACTGCATCTTTTTCTCTTGTCCTCATTTGCAGGACTTCACGAAATAAACATTAGCGACGATTAATTGGATCTGGAGGTCAGTCTCGGAGAACTTGTTGCTTGTCAATGTACCCTGACGTCGCGAGATGTTACTGATAACATCAACCACTCGTTGGTCTGGCTACGAGTGGATTATTTACCGCCCACCATGTAATGGCTTAAGAGTTACACACTTCATATTTTCTGTCACTCAGGTCAAGAATACTGGATTGGGGTGACCAATCTTTTGGACCGGTTCCAGTGGCGATATCTGCTTGGTGACATTGTTCCCCTAAATGGCTTCACCTCCCCACTCGTGAACGGCACGGGCACTTGCAGCACCTCTACCTCTGAGAAGCACCCACATAACTGTGCCGTCCTGGAGAAGAACGACGCCGGCCAATGGGAGTGGGAGGAAGAACGGTGTTACAGGAAGGAGAACTTCATCTGTCTGGCAACCCTGCCAATACCTGCGCCCTAGGTTCTTTAAGGATACACGTATTGGTAATTTAGTTTACAGTCGTCATGATTAAGGTATCTTGTCTAAAATAGGTTGTAATAAATTCATCTGTCTACAAAAGTAGTGTCCAACCTAAGATCATTTGAAAAGTAATCAAATCAATCGTACAAAGGCACCTCTAAATACAATCATTGTGTTAAACACACCTACTATTATACCAATGTACTCGTAAATAAAGAATTACCAATATCATTGTGTTGTGTTATGGTCGAACACTGGTTGTATTATGATATATTTTAGTGAAATAACAAATTGACATGTGTTAGTCAAAAAAAAGTTAAAGAACACCCGATTCTTTCATCATAGTTAATCGTGTTTCCTTTACCTTCTTTTGAGAAGGATATAATACTAATACAACACACATAAGCTTTGTTAGCGTGTGACGTAAACTCTCAACAAAACTGAATGATGAAAGGGATGAACTTTCATTTTGTGCCGAGCAATATTCCAGCAGCTCCAGTGTTTGGTGTCTACTTTTTACTTTAGTTGTTTGATCAAGATTACAACATTCAAATCTTAAGCAACGCTTTCAAAATGGTTTATGGAAGAAATGTGGAGGATATTTCCATATTTGATGTATCAGTGACAAAAATATGGCCGGTTTCCTATTGTGACTTGTGTCATATGTTTCCGTGTTTTTAGGGACCAATTGACTTGCCTTTGCGTGTGTTGTGATTGGTGGAGCAGGAAACGCTCACTTTTTCGCAAACACCTAATGTCGTCACTAATTGATATTGATTCATCAACATAAACATGCTGATGATACAATCTGAATCGTAAAATCTATTCAGCATTTGGTCGAGATTGGAGTGTTTCTGTGTCGGGAGGTCGATCCCGACCCCAGGCCTCATCATACCAAAAGATATGTATTGTTAAGATAAGTATGTGTTGTTACCTTGCCTGGCGCTCGGAATTAACAGGCGAAAACAAGGACTGTTTGGCTACTCTGTCTGAGTTGGGTATTCATGTTAAATTGCGGCATGATATTTCAGTGGGCTGGCATTATATAATCGTCAATGATCCGGATTCACACACAGACACACACAGACACACACACACACACAAACACACACACACACACACACACACACACACACAGAATCTCACACACACAGAATCTCACACACACACACAGAGTCTCTCTCACACACACACACACACACAAACAAAAAACAACAACACATACACACACAAACACAAACACTCACTCATTCACTCTACATTGAAAACACGGTATGTTTATCTCCATTTTACCATGACTAAATAAAACGCAAACTCTTTGGTGGTAGCAATTGTACACACATGAGGTGGGCACGCCTAAAGAAAATTAAGCAAGCTTTCCAAAGTTTCCGTTCTACACTGCACGTCACAATTATGACGTCATGTCGCTCATTGTGACGCAAACGATATGATGTGACAGTTGTATATAGAGAAACGCCAAATTCCAAGTTATCTGTTGTCCCCAAAACTTAAAATATATTCTCTTTGAAGATTTCTGTCGTGTTTTCTGCACGAAATGTATTGCCACACATCCTTTGAATATTGTTATTACCTCAACTATGCAATTTGTAAAATAATTATTTAAATATGCCTACCGACAATGACTGAAAAAAGGACTATTCTATGAATATTAGCTTCTGCAGTTTTGCGGCCGTCAAATCAGCTGTTTCAATCAGAGGGGGCTTATAGTAATTTAATAGCCTCTGATTGACCAGACAAAATCGAGTAATTTCAATATGCATGTTAGAATTATCATTATGAATATGGACAGTTTTTTGTCACTTTTATATTAATATTCAAGACGGTATAGATAAAAACAGCTAATCTGTCAATACCAACGTGCTAAGAAAGACCTTGCTTACCGCCTATTAGTAACTTTAGTTTGTTTGTTTGTTGTTTAACGCCGCACTCTGTAATTATCCAGTTATGTGACGGCAGTCTGTAAATCAGACAATATAGTGATTGACATCATAAGCATTGATCCACGCAATCGGGATACGATGACAAGCATCAACCAAGTAAGCGAGCCTGACCACCCGATCCCGTTAGTCGCCTCTTCCAACAAACATTGTCGCCTTTTACGGCAAGGCCTCTTCTACCTCGGATCTTCACTGATCTGAAAATCACGGTACAAGAGCAATAACTCTGTAAAAAAATTACGGTACCAATTTTGACAAGTCTTGACAAGAATCTTTTAGATAAGCATGTACACTTTCATTCATGTAACTGTTGTAAGAGAAAACATGTTACCATTTCACACAGCATGCACTAAGTTCAAAAGCACGAAGCAAGGGCAATAATACCATTTACCAAACTCTTTTAAGATCATAACAAGTAAGGTGAGTGTGTTAAATTTCATTTGTCCAACTTCAATAGTCTATAAGAAAAATGTCCCCATTGTGAAGTGGGCATGCATACAAATGACACATATATTGTTCTTCGTGGCGGGGATAAAACATTATTAGTTTGTTGTAACTGAACCTTAGGGAACCTGCATTTAGGTATAAAACGTCATTGCCAGAGAATAACCAGTCATACGAAAGAGAAAGGCAAAATAGTGGTGAAAATATTTGACTGCATCGCTGAAAATCAGTGATGACGCCAGGCATTTGCGAAATGGGTTAGCATGTTCTACCCAAGACTTGTTAAGACGGAGGTGTAAGCCTCTCTTGACTACCGAAATAATGGCCATTCCGAAACATCCTCAGTAATATCAACCTATCCTAATCTTTGCCTGATTCGAGCTTTAGCGCAGCTTTGAAAACAACAGGAGAGCTGCAATAGCACACCCATAATGAACTGAGAACCCTCCAAACTATAAGTCGATCAGGGTTGCTTGGTCGTTTGTTGTTTAATGCAGCCCTCAATAATATGCCACCTATAAATTGAGTTCGGACAAGACAATCCAGTGAGTGACATTAGCACCAATCCATAGTTTGGAATATGACACTGGATCAACCATGGCCCCGATCATATCAATGAATATGATATATACTACTCAAGGCGAGTTAAAAGGGGATGTTTTTCATTTGACAGATTAAACAGATTTAATAACTTTTTGTGGGAGGTTTAGCACATAAAAGGCTGGAGTAGAGACACACCATTGGTCATATCCAACTTATCGGTAACTCATTTTGGACAAGTGGTTATTTTAACTCACTAGCTTTGGCGAAAAAACAAAAAGCCAGACTACATTTTCACTAGCTTCGGACTCACGGACAACTGGCCGTGCCTGTCCCTTAAAGGGTGGAATATGATTAAGTTGAAGTCAGTTCTCATTGGCACAACTCAAATTGATTGTTCGATTTTGATAGGAAAGCGACATTTTGTCACTGGAGAAGAGGTCAATTAAATTGTTGAACCCTAAGTTAATTGTAGAGATAGGAGAGCAAAGTGATAGCAAATTAACTTGGTTGATGCATGTCATTATATCCCAGTTGCGTGGATCGATGCCCATGATTCAATCACTGGATTGTCTGGTCCAGACTCTATTATTCACAGACCGCCGTCATAAATTTAGCTGGACTATTGCTGAGTGCGGCGTTAAAAAAACAGCAACAATGGAATAGTGCTGACTGCTGTGTTAAGCAACAAACACACATTCGAAACCCATACCTGTCGAGTTGATCATACCAATGAGACCTGTGAAGATCCGGGGTAGAATAGGTCTTCACCATGCTTGCTGTAAAAGGCGACTATGCTTGTCGTAAAAGGCGACTAACGGGATCGGGTGGTCAGGCTCGCTGACTTGGTTGATGCATGTCATCGATCCCAATTGCGTGGATCGATGCTCATGATATCAATCACTGGATTGTCTGGTCCAGACTCGATTATTTACAGACCACCATCATATAGCTGGAATATTGCTGAGTGCGGCGTTAAACAACAAACCACCACCAAACCACCACACCTATGGTTGAAACAAATGATACCATGGGATGACACTGTTCCACTTCCTTTGTGGGAAGCTTTGTATCAGATATTAATCCTTTGCCAGGTTGACCCTTTTTTCTTTTCTTTTGTGAAAGGATCGGGGGAAAAGCTTGCCACAAATAAATAAATAATTTAAACTGATATTTATTTTCAAGTTAATAGAATTAGCAAAATGAAACTGATATGAAATATTAATTGGCCAAATACATTGTATATAGTCCCTGACCACTACAAAAACTTCATAATGAGTAAAAATCCTTCTCTAGCAGAAGTAAACATACATGTATATACATGTTACGGTTTAAATATCCTTAGGGATTCCGGATTGAATTGGTCCCTTGGGCCGTTGGCTAAATATCTAACATCATCATAAACCCTATAGCAACCTATAGCAGCTAAATAGATCGGGTGGTCAGACTCAGTGACTCGGTCAGTGTCGTGTCTTTGTCGTGCTGAGACGGCGTGGATCGTTGCTCAAAATACCAATCACTGGATTGTCTGGTCTAGATTCGATTATTTACAGGCTGCCATCATATAGGTGGAACACTGATGAGTGTGGCTTTAGGCAACAGACACAACAATAATAATCAAACACCCTGCATCTGTTTCCACTAAATCGAGCGACTACATTACTTAATGTGTGCAACATCTTACAAGGCAATAAGTGATTATTTACAGGCTTCCATCGTATAGGTGGAACATTGATGAGTGTGGCTTTAGGCAACAGACACATGTAACACAACACAAGAAGGCGGTTTGAGGATTACGTAGTTTTAATCACAATGGCATATGTACAAGTCAAAGGAAGTGTGCCGTCCTTCCTTCCTCCCTCTAGATACTCACCTGTACCTTCGGGTGCTGAGACCAAGTCTGCCGGTATTTGGAAGTCGCCCGGTAAATATATAGTAATGATGGAATGCGAAGCATTTTGTTTTGCACAGGTACTAAAATTTGGTGTGGTCAACTTGAGATTAAATTGACCATCAAGTGGTGTCCATGACGAGGCACTTAAAATTGTTCCCCTTAAGGTGACATGAAACCACCACTCACTGGTCCACTTGATATGTACTTGACATATCCACGGGGTCAGTCGTATTTGGCAAACACTGATAGTGTTACATTAGTCGTATTTGGCAAACACTGATAGTGTTACATCCGCCCCTTTCTACTTGGAAATATTGTTGATATTTCCAGGCCTCATAAGTCGATCTTAAAAATACACACAGTTCCATATATATATATACAAAAAAAAGAGTGTAAATATTTTACAACGATCATGCTGTCCGTGACCGGACTTAATCGCTTTTAAAATGTCACTTCGTCACAATCTTGGCCCTCGACCGGCTACAGACACACCATTATGGTCATCTGTGATCGTCAGTTCTGCGTCGTGTTCTTCTTTTCAATATATGTATTATGTTCAACTATTGTTAGTCACGATATGGCTGAAATATTGCCGATGTGACTTAAAATTTAACTCACTCACTCACTCTTCTTTTCAACTTAGTTCAACTTTATGGTCGTCACCACAAGTTCCAATATGGCCGCCGTCCATCTTCGTCACCAGCCTGTTCATCTTAGTTCATGCAGCAACAATATCGCAACACTGTACTGTTTAGTAGTGGGCATCCAGGCCAGGGTACAGGCGTCGTATGGATGACGTTGTTGGAGGCGCCGAAGTCTGATCCCCCGTCATCAGTGGTGCAGGTCGCTAAGCCGCTCCTGGAGTCGGTACTCGCGACCTGGATCACATCAGATCCCATCAACTCGAATTCGGGTGTTTCCCGGGTGTGCTTTCCCCAAGTGAGCATTTTGGATAGCCAAAATTTTCTATATCTTAAAACCATTATCAATATTATTATGACTAGTAACATGATACCCCCAACTAACCACTTTTTCCAGTTAATTTTCTTATCCCAACTAATTTCAGTGTTTACACTATGTAATTCATCAATTAAATGACTCATGGATACCGTATCTATATTCTGGAGGTGGCTTGGAACTTTCGATATCGTCACATTTCTTAATTTTTCCTTAAAGGGTTTCCATAACAGCATATCTAAAACGTTTGGCATATGAGGTAGCTGAGCCCAGATCTCATTTAATTCAAACCTGCTTTCATTACGATAAAATGGTAGTAATGTCAAATGATTGTTTGAAGCTGTACAAGAGACGTTTACTCGTAACATACCTATTGGTGGGTAAATAGTTATTATCTGTGGATATACTTTTTAACATACTATAGTAAAGTCTAGTTGTTCAGCGGTCGCAATGACCCATTGGCCTTCCCAAATATTATCTGCCCTAGGCAGTATCATGTGCATGGTAACTTCCCGTTTACACAAGCTCTTGACTTTATCTAAATCTTTCATGAAGAGCGCGATCATGAACATCTGACTAAGATTTAGGGGATAAGTCGGGCTGCTTATCATGCGTGATTCTAATTTATATGTGGCAACCATGCCAGCTACTTTAGTAAATTCATGCGTTTTATCTGAGAGGAGAGGTAGTGGTAAATTATGAATTTTATAAATTTCGTATTGCCCATTATAATCTAATAGTGGAAGTGATATTATTATCAAAATCTTTTCCTCATAAACTAAGGTCGAGCATGTTAATGTTCGATAATAATTCCATAATTCCTTTTTCTGGATAATTGTTAGTAGCCCATTCAAGTTTATCTATACGCCCCGCAAGAATTCGGGAGATGTTTGCTACATTTACCTCTACTTCCTTGAGATTATCAATAACTGCATTAATTGTTTGTCGGTTCTTCTGAACTTGAATCCTTGTTACATTCAAAATAGTGAGTTCTTCATGAACTACATGCGATATGGTTTCTTGGTTCTTAGCAATTTTGTTGATATTGTTTTTGATTGAATTTAAATCAGACTCGGATACTGTTCCAAATAGATAACTTAAAGCATCGCCAATAAATGGGATTAATGATCGCTTTGGTCTTATCAACTTCCTGTATTCTAGAAAACTAACTTCTAGCGAACTTAGTGTATTATTTAGACCCGTAATTTCCTTGTCTAACCTGTAGAAGGTTCCTTCTACTTTGTTAACATCAGTGCTGCTATGGTAGCGACTCATCAGTCTACGCAAAACTAATGCAACTTCTTCGATATCCTTCCTACATCTTTGAATATAGTCAATATAAGGTTTCATGTCTATTACTAGTGCTACAAGCCATTTTGAACAAGTTGTAGAAATATCATTGACCTTTTGAAAAAACACGTTTTCAGAAACTAATAGACTAATAAACCACCAAAACACAACACTGTTAATATGGTAAACACACCCATTTCCTGCAAATATACAGAATAAAAAAACTATATAAAACTGTGACTAACCAAGACTACATACAACTATAATCATCAGTTGTACTCAAACATGAATACCATATATGCTCAATACCATATATACAAAACAAACAAGATATGCATGCAGTGCCCGATTATACTACGAAGCCTTATAGTAACCCGGCTACTGCCTCAAACAACTTCTTAACCTTATCATCAGGGGTTAATTGACGTGTCTCTTTAACTTCATTTACGGATACATTATCATTATCTGATGATTCACTTGATCCGTTGTCCTCCGTCGAATTGTCAATAGAGTCACGTCGCCTAGCACTCAAGCGTTTGGCAAGTTGGGCTAACGGAACGTCATTCTCTGAGTCTGAGTCTGAACGTTCCTGTCTATACCGCTTTGTGATCCTTGACATGGGATCCTTTGATCCTTGTACCTCCTCGTCCGAGGTTGATTCTGAGGATAGTGATATAACATAATGTTGTTTTCTTCGAGGTCTACCTTCTGTGTCCTTGGGAATTTCCCAATCATCTAGATTAGCAATCCTAAGATGTTCTGCATGAGCTCGTGTAGTTGATCCATCAAGCTGATTTCGTATGATGTAAGTTACTGGCGATGTTTGTTCAATAACCCTGTAGAACGGCTTCCACCTGTTCTGTAGCTTACTCTTCCTTTGATGAAATCTATAGTAGACAGGGTCGCCAACCTTGATTTTGTTTACTGCTCCTGTCGGCATATCGGGCCTGTCTTTCTTTGCTTTCTTCATGTTCTTGTGTACTAGAACGAATGCCTTGTGCTGCTGTTGCAGTGCTGTTTTATGTTCTTCGTCACCTGCATACTTACGTCTCGGTCGTAGCAGGTTGTCAACAGGAAGAACGACGTCACGATTGTACAACAAGAAGTATGGCGAAAACTTGGATGATTCACAGATGTAGAAACGAATTGCAGCCAAGGTTTGATTTAGGTATAAGTCCCATGTTGTTACGTTGTCATTCAGCTTTTTCGCAAGGACATCATGTAATGTACGATGAAATCGCTCAACTCTTGCATTGGACTGGGGGTGATAAAATGACGTCCTGACGTGGTTGATCCCTAATGCTGACAATGTTTCACTGACAACCTTGTTAATATTCTCTGTCCCGTTATCTGTGACAATCTGTAGTGGACAGCCAAACCTCGGGAATATCTCCTCTAGTATCAGATGGGCAACTGTCTCTGCTGATTTATCAGGTACTGCAAACGCCTCAGGCCAACCGCTGAAGTGGTCAACGAAGCCGATGATATATTTATTCCCAGATAATGTTGTCGGATAGGGTCCTGAGAGATCCATACTTACCTTCGCAAATGGGTAGGGCGGAATCTCAGTTTCCTGCAAAGCTGGTTTCTGGGCCTTCATGGTTCTAGATTGACAAGTGATACATTTGCCGATACACTCAGTTATCTCCCTGTAGAGGTTGGGCCAATAATATTTCAGTTTTATTGCCTCAAATGTCTTGTCAATCCCCATGTATCCGTTTGCATCATGATATTGCGTGACCACGATCTGTTTGAACTTTTCGGGTACATATAACCTGGGCGATGGATCATCCTCAATTGCACTGACATAGTACAATAGATCATTTATGACTAAGTACCTTTTTAAGTGTGACTTGTCACCGTGACCTTTTTCCAGTTGTTCTTTGATGCTCGTGATGTTTTCATCCCTATCCTGCTCTTTCTGCATGTCTATATCCATTTCCATTCTGCGTGGCAATGAAGATGCCTCGGGAATTGGCAAATCGCAGCTAGCAAAATCCTTAGGGTTGAATTTGGTGGGGTTCAATGCCTCAATCCTCAGACTGTTGTCGGGTCGATCAATCTCAATGTCTTCCTCATTAGGCCCGCAGCCGTTATCTGTGTTTGATTTGCCCCGAGATAGTAGATCTGCACAAGTGTTGTTCTTTCCTGCCATATACCCGATCTTACAGGTATAGCCCGCGATTCCCAGTGCCCATAGTTTTTCTACCTGTTCACCCTCACTTTCATGTGTCTGAACCAGACACGCCCCTATACAGCTGTTACTGGCGTCCGTGTACAGAGTGTATGGCCTATTCGGGTCGGGATAGGTCAGTAATGGTACAACCGTCAGACTGTCTTTCAAGAAATCAAAAGACTTTTGACATTCTTCAGACCACGAGAATCTCGCAAATCTCTTGGTAAGTTTTACCATGGGTTCAGCAATATTTGAGAAATTGGGGATAAATCGGCGGTAATAACTGCACATCCCTATGAACCCTCGTACTTCTTTTACTGACCTTGGGGCTTCCATTGACCTAATGGCCTCTACCTTTTGGTTGTCAGGTTTTATTCCATCTTGATTGATGACAAAACCTAAGTACTGAGTTTCCTCCTTGGCAAAGCTACATTTTGACAACTTGAGTTTTAGTGAATGTTGGCGGAGTCGTTCATAAACTGTCTCGATATGAAGTAAATGTTGTTCTTCCGACTTTGAGAATATCAAAATATCGTCTAGGTAGGCTATTGCAAATGCATCGAGACCCTGTAAAACTTCATTCATAAGTTCCATAAAAACTGCTGGAGCATTACAAAGTCCAAAAGGCATCACGTTAAATTCAAAAAGACCTCTATGACAAGCAAAAGCAGTTTTTTCTTTATCTTCATCATCCATTTGAGGGGTAAAGTCGTTGAAATAGGACGGCTAATTTTGTTCAAAACCCTAAAGTCTACACAAAAACGCTTCGATCCCTATTTTTTGTCAACGTCGACAATGGGGAAACTCCATGGTGACCTAGAACGTCGAATGATCTGAGCATCTAACATGTCATCGATCGCCTTATCTACAACTTTGCGTTTGTTAAGAGGAGTTCGATATGGCTTCATCTTGATCGGAACATTGTCACCTGTGTCTATCTTCATACGTACAGTTTCTGTCTGCCCTAAGTCTAAATCACTCTTTGCAAATAAACCCTTGTTTTGAGACACTAAATCAGTTAACCTTGATTTCAAATTAACTGGAGCGTCAATGTCAACATTGAGATCACAGGATATGTCCCTATCAGCTAATTCATCGCTACGCTCCTTAGCGTCCCTAGTACGCAACCTCTCTTCAACCTAAATGTACGGTTGGTATTGTTGACTAGCAGTAATGGGACATTCCTATGTTTGTCAATCTTAACAATAGAATTTCCTATGAGTAGACCTGGTTCATTTGCTGGGTAACTCTTTTCAATTGTGGAGATTTCATACGTGCTTGATGTTTCAAAATATGGTCTATTTTTAATCTTTGCCCTTAAGATATTTCTACACTGAGGTTTTACTGTTGTATCCGCTGCTAACCTGACTAGAGAAGATATATGGATATCTTCCTCTAGCGGTACATAAGTTTTCCCTACTGTTAAGCTACCCAAGTCGAAATACACCCTAACACCTGCCTGTGTCAACCAATCGTGTCCTAATATAAGATTTCTGTTCATGTTTCCTACAACATAGAAGGTATAGGAAAGATTGACGCCTCTCATCCTAAAGTGAACTTTCACATTCCCATCTACCTGTAACGAATTCCCATTAACCCCTTGTAAAGCGACTTTCTTTTTGTTTAACGGAAATCTATCTTTTATTGAATCGTACACCCTACGATGCATTATCGACACTTCAGCGCCAGAATCAATTAAACACCTCCATTGTTTTTTTCCTATTTTGATACTACACGAATTTGGTCTCCCCACTTCATTTATTGAATGTACTGGGCCATTTGTCGCCTTCTCTCCCTCATCGGCTTCTGGGCCATTTGTCGCCTTCTCTCCCTCATCGGCTTCTGGGCCATTTGTCGCCTTCTCTCCCTCATCGGCTTCTGGGCCATTTGTCGCCTTCTCTCCCTCATCGGCTTCTTTATGAGGAAGAGAATTTAGTTTCCCTGGTTTTGTTTTCTTGGTGGTCTGTTTGGACAATTTCGTTTAAAGTGGCCCGATTGATTGCATAGCCAATATACCCTGATCTCTTGCTCTCTCTCATTAACCGCATAAACACGTTTTGATCTGCAATCCTAAGCCCGGTGACCTGGCTTCCCGCATGAGAAACAATTACGATGCTGTCTAGCATGATCAACGTCCATAGGCACTTCTCGCCTCCCGCTATTCGAATCGTGCCCTCTACTATTAAAATCATGCCCTCGGCTACTCGGTTTTCCCAACCTGAGTTCGAATCTAGCCCTAATGTTTTGTTCACGCGTGGCCGAGGCCACTGCTTCTTTGAGGGATGTGGGGTTTTCCCTCATAAGTTTTTTTCTGCATGTACTCATGACTCAAGCCATCTATGAAAAAACCTATCAATTGTCTTTGGATGGCGGGATTATCTTCACCGTCCTGCCCTAATCCTTCATAAGCCTCTTCGGCCAAGTTTAGTAGTCTTTCAGCATAAATCTGAACACCCTCACTATGTTTTTGTTTGACCGCCCTTAAAAACATAAATGCGTGTTGTGGGTCGCTTATTTCAGCAAACCTGCTCGTTAGCTCTGCCCTTAACTCCTTCCATGTTTTGGCAGGATTATCATCCATATAGCATTGCACGAAGTCGCTTACAGCGCCATCACAACTCTGAAAAGCAATTAGCTTTTTACTGGCGTCTTGATTTGCGCCAGTTAGCAATGCATACTTTTCTACAGATTTGATCCATTTTTTTAAATCTTTCGGGTTCCCCACAAATGTTTTATAGCTTGATTCACGCCCTGTGCGCTTAGCGTTGTATTTACAGCAGCTAGCCTCCCGTTTATTTCATTTCCCTGTGCCCCTAATGTTGAAGTTACTGTTGATAACTGCCCCGTTATTTCTCCCGCTAACCCTTGTAAGAATTGTGCATATTCTGCCATTTTGCTCACTTAAGTACTTGCAAAAACCCAAAGAATCACCTTTTTGCGAGTCCCGGGACCAATTCCCTCGATCCTAGTCGTTTCCTGGGATCCCTCTCCTTCTCTCCTTAAGGTGATCCTGGTCTCGGCACCAGTTTACGTAACCCCGCCCCTTCTTGTAACACAACACAAGAAGGCGGTTTGAGGATTACGTAGTTTTAATCACAATGGCATATGTACAAGTCAAAGGAAGTGTGGCGTCCTTCCTTCCTCCCTCTAGATACTCGCCTGTACTTTAGGGTGCTGAGACCAAGTCTGCCGGTATTTGGAAGTCGCCCGGTATATATAGTAATGATGGAATGCGAAGCATTTTGTTTTGCACAGGTACTAAAATTTGGTGTGGTCAACTTGAGATTAAATTGTCCATCAAGTGGTGTCCATGACGAGGCACTTAAAAATGTTCCCCTTAAGGTGACATGAAACCACCACTCACTGGTCCACTTGATATGTACTTGACATATCCATGGGGTCTTCACGGGGTCAGTCGTATTTGGCAAACACTGATAGTGTTACATCAGTCGTATCTGGCAAACACTGATAGTGTTATGATATGTACTTGACATATCCACGGTGTCAGTCGTATCTGGCAAACACTGATAGTGTTACACACAACAATAATTACGTTGAAATATCAAACAACCTGCAGCTGTTTCCACTAAATCGAGCGACTACATTACTTAATGTGTGCAACATCTTACAAGGCAATAAGTGAACAGAGCTCACAATAATACTCCCACATTGAACATATTTCTAAGTTCGTGAACCGTAAAAACGAAGAGGATTGATATAATCCTATGACGATTTTGCATTTAGATTGGTTGTGTAGAACAGCGTGGTCCCACAGTCATTGAATTGATTAAAAAGATAAAGGATATTTGGATAATGTTGCCAAATAAGATGTTGATCTCATCGGCGCCATAATGGGTGAGGTTATTTCATCAAACGTCTGAATTTCCTGGTCAAAAGGCGTCGAAACTGTTTTTTTATAAATTAAACTGTGTTTCATACTTATGTTGAAGTACACAATGGCTGAATATACAGTGCCAGGTAAATAAATATGTACAAAGGACATAAATATAAAACACCCCTCTATGATTAATTAGCAGGGGTACAGATAAGTTGATGTTTTGAGACATTTTTGTAATGTTATTTAAATTTTTCTGAATATATAATTTATTTTTAATTTGAAAGAATATAGGTAATAAAAGCGAAAAAACACTTTACATTTTAGTAAGACATGTCCATTGTAAGATTACGACTCTATCGTGAGGATGTGAAGAATCTCCAAAAAATATCCTAATACCATTTTTCTGTAGAAAAAATAGTGCTCTATTCTTCTTCACAAATACGGCTTATAAAACGATTAAACAAACATTCAAGAAATATTCATTCGGTTATGATAAATACCCTGAGTATCCTTCCTCAAAGCAAAGTTAGCGCATATATAGTTACGTCCTTTGATCCATGTAATCTTTTAAATTTTAGTGCATATTGTCTGCAATGGGGAAAGTAAAATCAGATATTCTCATGACACCAAACCACCCTAGTGCCTGTCTCTTCTAAGGGAGATTTATTTGCTTGTTGCTTATCGCTGCTCTCAACACTGTTCCTTTTGTAATGGAGGATTGGTATACAGCCATATAGTACTTTGTATCTGAAGTCCGTTCAGCATCATTCGAACAATGTGAACTTTATTATCAAATTGTATCACATATGTCATGTGACTGACACCAATCAGAATGAACACCTGTTTAATTAAACTTAATTAAACGTAGTTAATAGCTTAATTTCTGCACCGTAAATCATATCAAACTGTCAGGTAAATAGAAATTACACATGGCCCACTGTGGTTAATTCTGCCTCGTCGAGATGATTAAAATCTTTGGTATAAATATAGAGACACCAACCCTATCTGACAAATCATCCCGATTGTCTACAATGCTGCTCATCTCTCTGTTCGTGGTTGTGTTGGGGGTTGCTGAGACACATGGTAAGTATTTCAACCGAATTTTCTACCATAATTTTCCAACTCTTATTAGGAATAGTTCGGTGTTGACATGAAACTGCAGGTTAAGTCATAATTGTGTATCCCAGTTATACATATATTATATACAGGTAGAGACGGATCATGCTAAAAGTTGCTTTGCTCGGACAAATACACGATGTTTATGTTCATGATCATGTATGAAAGGTTACTTTAGAACTATATACTCGCCAACAGGCATATAACCATGCATATACATACGTATGTATCAGTTTTACTGTGTAGCTAGAATGTGTGTAAACTGTCGGGCACAAGACTTGTTTGATGGTTTGATGGTGACTAAACATGCTGTAATTGATATGGGTATCATAGTTGTGTTTCGGATCTCAAGTAATGTTTCGGATCTACATATATAATTTTAAGGTATGACTAAGATACCACAAGCATGGTATAAGAACACTGTATACGTTTCCCCAGAATCCAGGGTCGCAGATAATGCAGGGTTTTGCAACATTGGCGCTAATGGAGTTTTAACCATTGAGGCCACCCTTGCTCTGTGTTTGAAGGTATAGAGGAAAATATAGGTTTTTAGCTTTGGGATTTAATTTACCTACAGCTGTGATTGTTTGTCCCCAGGTGCTATGATCCCTGTCCTTGGGTCACAGGTCACTTCCTCCTCAGTCTTCACCTTCGGCTCCACGAACTTTGTTCCACAGTTTGCCGTTGACGGCGGATTTGGCACCGACTTCATCGCTGACAACACTACGTTTGCAACGGCTGTTGGAGACACAATGCCCTACATGGACATTGATCTGGGCAGCAACTTCCTTCTCGTCTCCGTCACCATCACCAACAGGGGTGACTGCTGTGGTAAGTAGAGTGAGATGGTTAGGTGTATTTATTTCTTTTAAAGACAGATAAATAGAATTACATACTGTCAAATGATCTGATTGTCCACAGATTCGTCCTCACATCATGAAACCCATATCGCCACTTTTTGGGCATTTCATCGATGTTTTGAGCTTGAAAGTAGTTCTTGCTCGATGACCTTATTTGAATATTTATTGGGTCAAATACTGAACAACAAAAGTTTTTTATCTAATCTGAAACAATTTCAGTTTGCAACAGACTCCTGTAAGTGTTCAAATGGTTTAATTTGCCATACTGACTTCAGAAAATGCGTGATTTCATAAAAATAACATGAACATGCCAAAATGTCAGTTTACAAATCAATAGCATGTGTGTCCACCTCTGGTTGCAAAGCAAGCAACACATCTTCGTCACATGGAATGGACCAGGCGTCGCACATAGTCCTGTGGGATATCTGTCCATAACTGCTGGAGCATGTTTCGAAGTTCCTGGAGTGTCTGTGGAACACGTGGTTGACGTCGAAGGCGCCGATCCATCTCATCCCACATGTGCTCGATTGGTGAGAGATCAGGGGAGCGAGCCGGCCAGGGGATGACATTCACGTTGTTTTAAATCCTGAACAAGCCGAGCAATATGAGGCCGGGCGTTGTCATGTTGAAAGGTAATGCCTGGACCATGATGACGCAAAAACGGTAGAACAAAAGGGCCGATGATCTCGTCGAGGTAGCGTTTTCCATTGAGATTTCCCTCTACCACTATCAAACGGGTCCTCTGTCTTGCTGTCATCCCACCCCATACCACAACGCTGCCGTTCCCGAACCGATCTTCTTCCATGCCACAATGATTAACGTAACGTTCACCTCGACGTCCGTCAATCGCTTAGGCTGAGGTGAAAACGAGAATCTTCAATGAATAGAACTTGTCCCCACTGCATGGCCGTCCAGCGTAGACGCTGTCTGCACCACTGTAGACATGCTTTACAGTGGATTTCTGTCAAAATTGGACGCCTGGCGGGTCTTCTGGCGACAATCCCTGCACATCCAGTTGTCTTGTCGATTATTAGTTACGCGTGACTGCCACTCCGAGGACGGTCTCTGACTGCATTCGTCTGTAGGCAACGTTACCATAAACACCAAATGTTGTTTCTGTGGACGTTAAATTGTCTTGCAACATCACTTTGACTCGATCCTGCTTCAAGCATACCAATGGCTCGCAGACGCTCATTTTCGGGCAGGCGTGGCATTTCGTAATGTTGAATAATTGCGTAATTTTGTTGTTTTTCTGAGTGGTTGTTTTCAGCACGATGCTAAACAATGCATATGGAATCCCGTTAACGCACGTGTTTTTATACCTATTCTTCGGAAGTGAAATGCATGGGACTTGCATAAAAGTCATCTTTTGCTTGGAATGCATGCTTTTCTGGAGCAGTTGCGTTTTTGTGACTTGATTCCATACATGTACTACAATAGTGAAACCAAACTTTACTTGTTTGAAATATACACTAAAATATTGGTGTCACAGGAACTTTTGTTTTTGAGTATAGTAACAAGTTGATTGGATTGCTTTTTCACATCAATAACACTATGATATTTATCACATATTACCTAAATAAATAGAACGGTGTCACGTTTAACTTTCTCTATCGTTCTCAATGCTGTTCTTTGCTACCACCAAAGCAGTCTATTCAGATTAAGGCGTGTTGGTTGACTTATTCTGCCCTTGGTAAACAGTAAGGTAGACTCGGGATGATTATCGTGGTCCCTCATAGCTGTAGATTTCTTTTACATCAGAAACATGTACAGAACTGAGATCATACAAAGCATATATATCTTCAAGAACATTCTATGGAGAGCGTAGACCTAGAATTACAACACATTCCTGCTGAACTTGATATCAGTCATCAACGCTCCAGTTCCCAAGTCACAGTATGTCCACAGGACCCTGTGTTAAACTGTGTAACCTGGCAGATTGTATGGTATGGTGTCATGCCCCGACGGCGTGGATATTTGGACCAAGTGTTCCTGACTTATACTATTTGAGGCTACCACGATATTGCTGCATAAGATATCATCATCATCACCCACTCTTTCCATCTTCGCAGCCGAGCGTTTTAGCATGTCTGAAGAAACTTATATTAGAAACAAAGGTCATTATCGACTACCCAAATTTGCATAAAAGGCTGAAAGACAATAATCGACTGAAGGGGTTGTGTTGTACATGTGTATATCTCTCCACCTTGGCAGCTGATCGTCTTCGAAACATCCGAATCGAGGTGTACAATAACGATCCAACACTCGGAGGAACGCCTCAAGTCTGCACCACAATCGGCAGCACCGCCCCTGCCGCCAGTTCCAACACCACGTTCACCTGTTCGGCCATGGCATTCGGAAGGTACATCCGTTTTAACAAGTTCAGCATGGTCGACGCAAATGACATCCTTCAGTTTGTAGAGGTGGTCCTTGATGGCGTTCCGCTAAGTAAGTATATAACTGTATATATATGATGGTAAGATGAGGCTAACAAAAATAGTATCACAAAAATAGTGCCACATTTACCTACTTTATCGGTGATATTTTCCATTCTGTTTAACTGTGAATGCTTCTAATGAATGAAAAATTAGTTCTCGTAAAAAGAATGCCGATGCAATGTTAAAAAATGGCCACTCAATAGAAACATTGAAAGTATTCGTGTGTTCTAGTGGAAGCAAGCGCCATGCGATTATAAATACACTTGACGACACGGATGGCTCAGTGACTTCCAGTTTTCAGATCGATGTTCATGATGTCAATCACTGGATTGTCTGGTCCAGACCCAATCATTTATAGACCGAGGTCATATAACTTGAATATTTCTGAGTGTTACATTAAACAACAAACAAATGGCCTTGGATTCGAGCGAACGTTCAGAGGATCAGCAAGGGGTCGCAACTATCGACGGCGAACTCGGAGTTTTTGACCATTGGGCCACCCAAGCGCTGTGTTTGGAGGAAAAGAGGAAACTATAGGTTTATATGTTTTGAAATGAGATTTACCTACAGCTGTGATTGTTTGTCCCCCAGGTGCTGTGATCCCCGTCGGCGGGTCACAGGTCTCTTCCTCCTCAGTCTTCACCTTCGGCTCCACGGACTTCGTTCCACAGCTTGCCGTTGACGGCGGATTTGGCCCCGACTTCGTCGTTGACAACACTACATTTGGAACAGCTGTCGAAGACACTATGCCTTATATGGACATCGATTTGGGCAGCAACTTCCTTCTCCGCTCAGTCACCATCACCAACAGGGCTGACTGCTGTTGTAAGTAGAGTGAGATGGGGAGGTTGGTTTAACGCCGATTTGAACAGTATCTTAAAAAGTATGTTAAAGACGGCGTTTCAGTTCAATGCAGGAGGAAAGCCAATAGAGATCAAGCCTGGTTTTGCCACTTGAATGGATCCAAAAATAACAAACAAGGCGAATCTGTCATACCAAGTCACGATCAGCAGATCGAGGTACGCCGAAGGGATGCAATTCTTGGCGGATTGCAGGAAGCAGAAGTCCCCATGGTCTCTAGTATGGTGGCCTAACTTTAGTTGCTGGTGATCTCTAGCCCATTTTTATTATGTATTGTTTAGAATAGTCACATTTTTATGGTAACATACTAATTTTAAATCTATATCTGTGATATTCTAGTGCTTTTACTGTCCTTTGTCGACAGATTTCAATGTCTATATCAATGTATTATTACTGTATAATTTGATTTAGTCACTATATGGCTGAAATATTGCCAACGTGACTATAAATGTTAACTCACTCACTTGACGAATTGTGGCATTCATTTGAAGTAACCCTATGATGTAGCGTTGGCCCTGTTAGATATTCATCAATGTAAAGCAAATATTCACCAATAGGCTTCAACGATTCTCAGTCGAAGAACCAGAAGCATATATTTTGGAAGAGCTTGAAATCAGACATAAATAAATGCAAACATACACAATTGATTCCTTTTGGCCAGGGTTGATACCCATGTAGTGTGTAAAATATCACGGTGGGAGATGTAAACTGCGCATGAATACAATGCTTGAGTGAACCGCCCTATTAATCATACATTAACAGACATAATGACACTCCTATCGTAACTAAATGGCCATTATATCGGTGTAAAGCACTTGATAGTAGTTCCTGCTAGATAACCTCATTTGAATATTTATTGCATCATGACAAGTTTGTCCGATTTCGCAAGTCACAATATGACTCCAGGACCCCGTGTTATACGGAATTGACTGGTAGATTGTTGCCCTGGCCCAGACTAATTGAGACTACCTCGTTGTTTTTGTTCAGTAAGACATTATCACTAAATCATCCGAAAATTCACAGCCGAGCGTCTTCGAAACATCATCATCGAGGTATATGACAACAACGCAACTCTTGGAGGAACGCCTCAAGTGTGCACCACAATCGGCAGCACCGCCCCCGCCGCCGGGTCGACCACGTCCTTCAACTGCACAGGGACGCCAATCGGAAGGTACATCCGTCTTAAAAAGAGCTCCAAGGTCGACGCTACTGATATCCTTCAGTTAGTAGAGGTGGTCCTAGAAGGCGTCCAGCTACGTAAGTATATGACTGTATTTATCTGATGGTAAGACAAATGAGGATAAAATAGCATCACATGGTAGTTTCATTTATCTACTTGTAATCCCTGGTTTTCCAGGTGTGTGATCCGACTTGGTTGCACCAAAGTGTACGCACCTACTTAGTGCAGTCATTGTTATAAAGAAGTTGTATATCCATTGAGTGAAATACTTGTTAGGACGGCGTTAAACCCATCTCACTCACTCCTCCACAGAATGTCCTTGCAACCACTACCAGCTGGACGAGAACTGTTTCTACTTCTCTGGATTCCAAGCAAGCTATGCCGACGCGAAGGTAAACAACGACACCGCTTTCCTCCCATATTAAGCTGACACGCCGAGATATAACTGGAATACTGTTAAAAGCGGCCTTAAACCAAACTCACTCACTCACTCACTTAAGGGTGGTCGGAGGATACGTTTGGCCCAATGGGTAAGGGACCTTTATTCAAAGAAAGTTGCGTCCCATGGCCAAGCCAGCATTATGTAGTTTGGACTGAAATCTCAGATACCGAACCTTTCTCGTGGGTTGAACAAAATATGTCAACGACTAAACCCTGCGTCTGTCCTGGCTTGCCTCTCACGACCTGAACCAAACTCACACAATCAGTCACTCAATCACTCACTCACACACTCAGTCATTCACTCACTCACTCTCTCTCAATAACTGAGATAATGTTAAACTATGCGTTAAACCAGATTCACTCAATAACCTTTAGTGTAGTCAGTACTCTAGGATGATACTTTGCGTGTTTGAAGTCTGAATGAATACTGAAGTACAGAGATTCTTGTTACAGGAATACTGTGACATCATCGGAAGCAATCTGGCCATGATCCGAACCCAGGCTCAGAGCGACTTTGTCAACGGTGTTCTCGCTGCAAATGCTAAAAAAGGTAATTCATAGCTCGCTTATACTGTTTCGTGGCCATTCTATATCCAATTAACAGAACAACAAAGGTTTCCACTTGGACCTGTGGCAGTGTTAGATAACAGTATGAGTTCCACCCAAGAAAGCGTTTTTATCAACGGGGTCTATGATAAAAGGTTATGTTTCAGATCAAATCAATTTCAATTTCGATTTCAGCGGTTCACACACGGTACAGGTAAGGCTCGTCTTTACCTGGACGAGACATAGGCCCAGACATCAGCTCCCTCTTTAGGCTAAGCTATGCATCATCTAACTGCATCTTTTTCTCTTGTCCTCATTTGCAGGACTTCACGAAATAAACATTAGCGACGATTAATTGGATCTGGAGGTCAGTCTCGGAGAACTTGTTGCTTGTCAATGTACCCTGACGTCGCGAGATGTTACTGATAACATCAACCACTCGTTGGTCTGGCTACGAGTGGATTATTTACCGCCCACCATGTAATGGCTTAAGAGTTACACACTTCATATTTTCTGTCACTCAGGTCAAGAATACTGGATTGGGGTGACCAATCTTTTGGACCGGTTCCAGTGGCGATATCTGCTTGGTGACATTGTTCCCCTAAATGGCTTCACCTCCCCACTCGTGAACGGCACGGGCACTTGCAGCACCTCTACCTCTGAGAAGCACCCACATAACTGTGCCGTCCTGGAGAAGAACGACGCCGGCCAATGGGAGTGGGAGGAAGAACGGTGTTACAGGAAGGAGAACTTCATCTGTCTGGCAACCCTGCCAATACCTGCGCCCTAGGTTCTTTAAGGATACACGTATTGGTAATTTAGTTTACAGTCGTCATGATTAAGGTATCTTGTCTAAAATAGGTTGTAATAAATTCATCTGTCTACAAAAGTAGTGTCCAACCTAAGATCATTTGAAAAGTAATCAAATCAATCGTACAAAGGCACCTCTAAATACAATCATTGTGTTAAACACACCTACTATTATACCAATGTACTCGTAAATAAAGAATTACCAATATCATTGTGTTGTGTTATGGTCGAACACTGGTTGTATTATGATATATTTTAGTGAAATAACAAATTGACATGTGTTAGTCAAAAAAAAGTTAAAGAACACCCGATTCTTTCATCATAGTTAATCGTGTTTCCTTTACCTTCTTTTGAGAAGGATATAATACTAATACAACACACATAAGCTTTGTTAGCGTGTGACGTAAACTCTCAACAAAACTGAATGATGAAAGGGATGAACTTTCATTTTGTGCCGAGCAATATTCCAGCAGCTCCAGTGTTTGGTGTCTACATTTTACTTTAGTTGTTTGATCAAGATTACAACATTCAAATCTTAAGCAACGCTTTCAAAATGGTTTATGGAAGAAATGTGGAGGATATTTCCATATTTGATGTATCAGTGACAAAAATATGGCCGGTTTCCTATTGTGACTTGTGTCATATGTTTCCGTGTTTTTAGGGACCAATTGACTTGCCTTTGCGTGTGTTGTGATTGGTGGAGCAGGAAACGCTCACTTTTTCGCAAACACCTAATGTCGTCACTAATTGATATTGATTCATCAACATAAACATGCTGATGATACAATCTGAATCGTAAAATCTATTCAGCATTTGGTCGAGATTGGAGTGTTTCTGTGTCGGGAGGTCGATCCCGACCCCAGGCCTCATTATACCAAAAGATATGTATTGTTAAGATAAGTATGTGTTGTTACCTTGCCTGGCGCTCGGAATTAACAGGCGAAAACAAGGACTGTTTGGCTACTCTGTCTGAGTTGGGTATTCATGTTAAATTGCGGCATGATATTTCAGTGGGCTGGCATTATATAATCGTCAATGATCCGGATTCACACACAGACACACACAGACACACACACACACAAACACACACACACACACACACACACACACACACACACACACACACACACACACACACACACACACACACAGAATCTCACACACACACACAGAGTCTCTCTCACACACACACACACACACAAACAAAAAACAACAACACATACACACACAAACACAAACACTCACTCATTCACTCTACATTGAAAACACGGTATGTTTATCTCCATTTTACCATGACTAAATAAAACGCAAACTCTTTGGTGGTAGCAATTGTACACACATGAGGTGGGCACGCCTAAAGAAAATTAAGCAAGCTTTCCAAAGTTTCCGTTCTACACTGCACGTCACAATTGTGACGTCATGTCGCTCATTGTGACGCAAACGATATGATGTGACAGTTGTATATAGAGAAACGCCAAATTCCAAGTTATCTGTTGTCCCCAAAACTTAAAATATATTCTCTTTGAAGATTTCTGTCGTGTTTTCTGCACGAAATGTATTGCCACACATCCTTTGAATATTGTTATTACCTCAACTTTGCAATTTGTAAAATAATTATTTAAATATGCCTACCGACAATGACTGAAAAAAGGACTATTCTATGAATATTAGCTTCTGCAGTTTTGCGGCCGTCAAATCAGCTGTTTCAATCAGAGGGGGCTTATAGTAATTTAATAGCCTCTGATTGACCAGACAAAATCGAGTAATTTCAATATGCATGTTAGAATTATCATTATGAATATGGACAGTTTTTTGTCACTTTTATATTAATATTCAAGACGGTATAGATAAAAACAGCTAATCTGTCAATACCAACGTGCTAAGAAAGACCTTGCTTACCGCCTATTAGTAACTTTAGTTTGTTTGTTTGTTGTTTAACGCCGCACTCTGTAATTATCCAGTTATGTGTCGGCAGTCTGTAAATCAGACAATATAGTGATTGACATCATAAGCATTGATCCACGCAATCGGGATACGATGACAAGCATCAACCAAGTAAGCGAGCCTGACCACCCGATCCCGTTAGTCGCCTCTTCCAACAAACATTGTCGCCTTTTACGGCAAGGCCTCTTCTACCTCGGATCTTCACTGATCTGAAAATCACGGTACAAGAGCAATAACTCTGTAAAAAAATTACGGTACCAATTTTGACAAGTCTTGACAAGAATCTTTTAGATAAGCATGTACACTTTCATTCATGTAACTGTTGTAAGAGAAAACATGTTACCATTTCACACAGCATGCACTAAGTTCAAAAGCACGAAGCAAGGGCAATAATACCATTTACCAAACTCTTTTAAGATCATAACAAGTAAGGTGAGTGTGTTAAATTTCATTTGTCCAACTTCAATAGTCTATAAGAAAAATGTCCCCATTGTGAAGTGGGCATGCATACAAATGACACATATATTGTTCTTCGTGGCGGGGATAAAACATTATTAGTTTGTTGTAACTGAACCTTAGGGAACCTGCATTTAGGTATAAAACGTCATTGCCAGAGAATAACCAGTCATACGAAAGAGAAAGGCAAAATAGTGGTGAAAATATTTGACTGCATCGCTGAAAATCAGTGATGACGCCAGGCATTTGCGAAATGGGTTAGCATGTTCTACCCAAGACTTGTTAAGACGGAGGTGTAAGCCTCTCTTGACTACCGAAATAATGGCCATTCCGAAACATCCTCAGTAATATCAACCTATCCTAATCTTTGCCTGATTCGAGCTTTAGCGCAGCTTTGAAAACAACAGGAGAGCTGCAATAGCACACCCATAATGAACTGAGAACCCTCCAAACTATAAGTCGATCAGGGTTGCTTGGTCGTTTGTTGTTTAATGCAGCCCTCAATAATATGCCACCTATAAATTGAGTTCGGACAAGACAATCCAGTGAGTGACATTAGCACCAATCCATAGTTTGGAATATGACACTGGATCAACCATGGCCCCGATCATATCAATGAATATGATATATACTACTCAAGGCGAGTTAAAAGGGGATGTTTTTCATTTGACAGATTAAACAGATTTAATAACTTTTTGTGGGAGGTTTAGCACATAAAAGGCTGGAGTAGAGACACACCATTGGTCATATCCAACTTATCGGTAACTCATTTTGGACAAGTGGTTATTTTAACTCACTAGCTTTGGCGAAAAAACAAAAAGCCAGACTACATTTTCACTAGCTTCGGACTCACGGACAACTGGCCGTGCCTGTCCCTTAAAGGGTGGAATATGATTAAGTTGAAGTCAGTTCTCATTGGCACAACTCAAATTGATTGTTCGATTTTGATAGGAAAGCGACATTTTGTCACTGGAGAAGAGGTCAATTAAATTGTTGAACCCTAAGTTAATTGTAGAGATAGGAGAGCAAAGTGATAGCAAATTAACTTGGTTGATGCATGTCATTATATCCCAGTTGCGTGGATCGATGCCCATGATTCAATCACTGGATTGTCTGGTCCAGACTCTATTATTCACAGACCGCCGTCATAAATTTAGCTGGACTATTGCTGAGTGCGGCGTTAAAAAAACAGCAACAATGGAATAGTGCTGACTGCTGTGTTAAGCAACAAACACACATTCGAAACCCATACCTGTCGAGTTGATCATACCAATGAGACCTGTGAAGATCCGGGGTAGAATAGGTCTTCACCATGCTTGCTGTAAAAGGCGACTATGCTTGTCGTAAAAGGCGACTAACGGGATCGGGTGGTCAGGCTCGCTGACTTGGTTGATGCATGTCATCGATCCCAATTGCGTGGATCGATGCTCATGATATCAATCACTGGATTGTCTGGTCCAGACTCGATTATTTACAGACCACCATCATATAGCTGGAATATTGCTGAGTGCGGCGTTAAACAACAAACCACCACCAAACCACCACACCTATGGTTGAAACAAATGATACCATGGGATGACACTGTTCCACTTCCTTTGTGGGAAGCTTTGTATCAGATATTAATCCTTTGCCAGGTTGACCCTTTTTTCTTTTCTTTTGTGAAAGGATCGGGGGAAAAGCTTGCCACAAATAAATAAATAATTTAAACTGATATTTATTTTCAAGTTAATAGAATTAGCAAAATGAAACTGATATGAAATATTAATTGGCCAAATACATTGTATATAGTCCCTGACCACTACAAAAACTTCATAATGAGTAAAAATCCTTCTCTAGCAGAAGTAAACATACATGTATATACATGTTACGGTTTAAATATCCTTAGGGATTCCGGATTGAATTGGTCCCTTGGGCCGTTGGCTAAATATCTAACATCATCATAAACCCTATAGCAACCTATAGCAGCTAAATAGATCGGGTGGTCAGACTCAGTGACTCGGTCAGTGTCGTGTCTTTGTCGTGCTGAGACGGCGTGGATCGTTGCTCAAAATACCAATCACTGGATTGTCTGGTCTAGATTCGATTATTTACAGGCTGCCATCATATAGGTGGAACACTGATGAGTGTGGCTTTAGGCAACAGACACAACAATAATAATCAAACACCCTGCATCTGTTTCCACTAAATCGAGCGACTACATTACTTAATGTGTGCAACATCTTACAAGGCAATAAGTGATTATTTACAGGCTTCCATCGTATAGGTGGAACATTGATGAGTGTGGCTTTAGGCAACAGACACATGTAACACAACACAAGAAGGCGGTTTGAGGATTACGTAGTTTTAATCACAATGGCATATGTACAAGTCAAAGGAAGTGTGCCGTCCTTCCTTCCTCCCTCTAGATACTCACCTGTACCTTCGGGTGCTGAGACCAAGTCTGCCGGTATTTGGAAGTCGCCCGGTAAATATATAGTAATGATGGAATGCGAAGCATTTTGTTTTGCACAGGTACTAAAATTTGGTGTGGTCAACTTGAGATTAAATTGACCATCAAGTGGTGTCCATGACGAGGCACTTAAAATTGTTCCCCTTAAGGTGACATGAAACCACCACTCACTGGTCCACTTGATATGTACTTGACATATCCACGGGGTCAGTCGTATTTGGCAAACACTGATAGTGTTACATTAGTCGTATTTGGCAAACACTGATAGTGTTACATCCGCCCCTTTCTACTTGGAAATATTGTTGATATTTCCAGGCCTCATAAGTCGATCTTAAAAATACACACAGTTCCATATATATATATACAAAAAAAAGAGTGTAAATATTTTACAACGATCATGCTGTCCGTGACCGGACTTAATCGCTTTTAAAATGTCACTTCGTCACAATCTTGGCCCTCGACCGGCTACAGACACACCATTATGGTCATCTGTGATCGTCAGTTCTGCGTCGTGTTCTTCTTTTCAATATATGTATTATGTTCAACTATTGTTAGTCACGATATGGCTGAAATATTGCCGATGTGACTTAAAATTTAACTCACTCACTCACTCTTCTTTTCAACTTAGTTCAACTTTATGGTCGTCACCACAAGTTCCAATATGGCCGCCGTCCATCTTCGTCACCAGCCTGTTCATCTTAGTTCATGCAGCAACAATATCGCAACACTGTACTGTTTAGTAGTGGGCATCCAGGCCAGGGTACAGGCGTCGTATGGATGACGTTGTTGGAGGCGCCGAAGTCTGATCCCCCGTCATCAGTGGTGCAGGTCGCTAAGCCGCTCCTGGAGTCGGTACTCGCGACCTGGATCACATCAGATCCCATCAACTCGAATTCGGGTGTTTCCCGGGTGTGCTTTCCCCAAGTGAGCATTTTGGATAGCCAAAATTTTCTATATCTTAAAACCATTATCAATATTATTATGACTAGTAACATGATACCCCCAACTAACCACTTTTTCCAGTTAATTTTCTTATCCCAACTAATTTCAGTGTTTACACTATGTAATTCATCAATTAAATGACTCATGGATACCGTATCTATATTCTGGAGGTGGCTTGGAACTTTCGATATCGTCACATTTCTTAATTTTTCCTTAAAGGGTTTCCATAACAGCATATCTAAAACGTTTGGCATATGAGGTAGCTGAGCCCAGATCTCATTTAATTCAAACCTGCTTTCATTACGATAAAATGGTAGTAATGTCAAATGATTGTTTGAAGCTGTACAAGAGACGTTTACTCGTAACATACCTATTGGTGGGTAAATAGTTATTATCTGTGGATATACTTTTTAACATACTATAGTAAAGTCTAGTTGTTCAGCGGTCGCAATGACCCATTGGCCTTCCCAAATATTATCTGCCCTAGGCAGTATCATGTGCATGGTAACTTCCCGTTTACACAAGCTCTTGACTTTATCTAAATCTTTCATGAAGAGCGCGATCATGAACATCTGACTAAGATTTAGGGGATAAGTCGGGCTGCTTATCATGCGTGATTCTAATTTATATGTGGCAACCATGCCAGCTACTTTAGTAAATTCATGCGTTTTATCTGAGAGGAGAGGTAGTGGTAAATTATGAATTTTATAAATTTCGTATTGCCCATTATAATCTAATAGTGGAAGTGATATTATTATCAAAATCTTTTCCTCATAAACTAAGGTCGAGCATGTTAATGTTCGATAATAATTCCATAATTCCTTTTTCTGGATAATTGTTAGTAGCCCATTCAAGTTTATCTATACGCCCCGCAAGAATTCGGGAGATGTTTGCTACATTTACCTCTACTTCCTTGAGATTATCAATAACTGCATTAATTGTTTGTCGGTTCTTCTGAACTTGAATCCTTGTTACATTCAAAATAGTGAGTTCTTCATGAACTACATGCGATATGGTTTCTTGGTTCTTAGCAATTTTGTTGATATTGTTTTTGATTGAATTTAAATCAGACTCGGATACTGTTCCAAATAGATAACTTAAAGCATCGCCAATAAATGGGATTAATGATCGCTTTGGTCTTATCAACTTCCTGTATTCTAGAAAACTAACTTCTAGCGAACTTAGTGTATTATTTAGACCCGTAATTTCCTTGTCTAACCTGTAGAAGGTTCCTTCTACTTTGTTAACATCAGTGCTGCTATGGTAGCGACTCATCAGTCTACGCAAAACTAATGCAACTTCTTCGATATCCTTCCTACATCTTTGAATATAGTCAATATAAGGTTTCATGTCTATTACTAGTGCTACAAGCCATTTTGAACAAGTTGTAGAAATATCATTGACCTTTTGAAAAAACACGTTTTCAGAAACTAATAGACTAATAAACCACCAAAACACAACACTGTTAATATGGTAAACACACCCATTTCCTGCAAATATACAGAATAAAAAAACTATATAAAACTGTGACTAACCAAGACTACATACAACTATAATCATCAGTTGTACTCAAACATGAATACCATATATGCTCAATACCATATATACAAAACAAACAAGATATGCATGCAGTGCCCGATTATACTACGAAGCCTTATAGTAACCCGGCTACTGCCTCAAACAACTTCTTAACCTTATCATCAGGGGTTAATTGACGTGTCTCTTTAACTTCATTTACGGATACATTATCATTATCTGATGATTCACTTGATCCGTTGTCCTCCGTCGAATTGTCAATAGAGTCACGTCGCCTAGCACTCAAGCGTTTGGCAAGTTGGGCTAACGGAACGTCATTCTCTGAGTCTGAGTCTGAACGTTCCTGTCTATACCGCTTTGTGATCCTTGACATGGGATCCTTTGATCCTTGTACCTCCTCGTCCGAGGTTGATTCTGAGGATAGTGATATAACATAATGTTGTTTTCTTCGAGGTCTACCTTCTGTGTCCTTGGGAATTTCCCAATCATCTAGATTAGCAATCCTAAGATGTTCTGCATGAGCTCGTGTAGTTGATCCATCAAGCTGATTTCGTATGATGTAAGTTACTGGCGATGTTTGTTCAATAACCCTGTAGAACGGCTTCCACCTGTTCTGTAGCTTACTCTTCCTTTGATGAAATCTATAGTAGACAGGGTCGCCAACCTTGATTTTGTTTACTGCTCCTGTCGGCATATCGGGCCTGTCTTTCTTTGCTTTCTTCATGTTCTTGTGTACTAGAACGAATGCCTTGTGCTGCTGTTGCAGTGCTGTTTTATGTTCTTCGTCACCTGCATACTTACGTCTCGGTCGTAGCAGGTTGTCAACAGGAAGAACGACGTCACGATTGTACAACAAGAAGTATGGCGAAAACTTGGATGATTCACAGATGTAGAAACGAATGGCAGCCAAGGTTTGATTTAGGTATAAGTCCCATGTTGTTACGTTGTCATTCAGCTTTTTCGCAAGGACATCATGTAATGTACGATGAAATCGCTCAACTCTTGCATTGGACTGGGGGTGATAAAATGACGTCCTGACGTGGTTGATCCCTAATGCTGACAATGTTTCACTGACAACCTTGTTAATATTCTCTGTCCCGTTATCTGTGACAATCTGTAGTGGACAGCCAAACCTCGGGAATATCTCCTCTAGTATCAGATGGGCAACTGTCTCTGCTGATTTATCAGGTACTGCAAACGCCTCAGGCCAACCGCTGAAGTGGTCAACGAAGCCGATGATATATTTATTCCCAGATAATGTTGTCGGATAGGGTCCTGAGAGATCCATACTTACCTTCGCAAATGGGTAGGGCGGAATCTCAGTTTCCTGCAAAGCTGGTTTCTGGGCCTTCATGGTTCTAGATTGACAAGTGATACATTTGCCGATACACTCAGTTATCTCCCTGTAGAGGTTGGGCCAATAATATTTCAGTTTTATTGCCTCAAATGTCTTGTCAATCCCCATGTATCCGTTTGCATCATGATATTGCGTGACCACGATCTGTTTGAACTTTTCGGGTACATATAACCTGGGCGATGGATCATCCTCAATTGCACTGACATAGTACAATAGATCATTTATGACTAAGTACCTTTTTAAGTGTGACTTGTCACCGTGACCTTTTTCCAGTTGTTCTTTGATGCTCGTGATGTTTTCATCCCTATCCTGCTCTTTCTGCATGTCTATATCCATTTCCATTCTGCGTGGCAATGAAGATGCCTCGGGAATTGGCAAATCGCAGCTAGCAAAATCCTTAGGGTTGAATTTGGTGGGGTTCAATGCCTCAATCCTCAGACTGTTGTCGGGTCGATCAATCTCAATGTCTTCCTCATTAGGCCCGCAGCCGTTATCTGTGTTTGATTTGCCCCGAGATAGTAGATCTGCACAAGTGTTGTTCTTTCCTGCCATATACCCGATCTTACAGGTATAGCCCGCGATTCCCAGTGCCCATAGTTTTTCTACCTGTTCACCCTCACTTTCATGTGTCTGAACCAGACACGCCCCTATACAGCTGTTACTGGCGTCCGTGTACAGAGTGTATGGCCTATTCGGGTCGGGATAGGTCAGTAATGGTACAACCGTCAGACTGTCTTTCAAGAAATCAAAAGACTTTTGACATTCTTCAGACCACGAGAATCTCGCAAATCTCTTGGTAAGTTTTACCATGGGTTCAGCAATATTTGAGAAATTGGGGATAAATCGGCGGTAATAACTGCACATCCCTATGAACCCTCGTACTTCTTTTACTGACCTTGGGGCTTCCATTGACCTAATGGCCTCTACCTTTTGGTTGTCAGGTTTTATTCCATCTTGATTGATGACAAAACCTAAGTACTGAGTTTCCTCCTTGGCAAAGCTACATTTTGACAACTTGAGTTTTAGTGAATGTTGGCGGAGTCGTTCATAAACTGTCTCGATATGAAGTAAATGTTGTTCTTCCGACTTTGAGAATATCAAAATATCGTCTAGGTAGGCTATTGCAAATGCATCGAGACCCTGTAAAACTTCATTCATAAGTTCCATAAAAACTGCTGGAGCATTACAAAGTCCAAAAGGCATCACGTTAAATTCAAAAAGACCTCTATGACAAGCAAAAGCAGTTTTTTCTTTATCTTCATCATCCATTTGAGGGGTAAAGTCGTTGAAATAGGACGGCTAATTTTGTTCAAAACCCTAAAGTCTACACAAAAACGCTTCGATCCCTATTTTTTGTCAACGTCGACAATGGGGAAACTCCATGGTGACCTAGAACGTCGAATGATCTGAGCATCTAACATGTCATCGATCGCCTTATCTACAACTTTGCGTTTGTTAAGAGGAGTTCGATATGGTTTCATCTTGATCGGAACATTGTCACCTGTGTCTATCTTCATACGTACAGTTTCTGTCTGCCCTAAGTCTAAATCACTCTTTGCAAATAAACCCTTGTTTTGAGACACTAAATCAGTTAACCTTGATTTCAAATTAACTGGAGCGTCAATGTCAACATTGAGATCACAGGATATGTCCCTATCAGCTAATTCATCGCTACGCTCCTTAGCGTCCCTAGTACGCAACCTCTCTTCAACCTAAATGTACGGTTGGTATTGTTGACTAGCAGTAATGGGACATTCCTATGTTTGTCAATCTTAACAATAGAATTTCCTATGAGTAGACCTGGTTCATTTGCTGGGTAACTCTTTTCAATTGTGGAGATTTCATACGTGCTTGATGTTTCAAAATATGGTCTATTTTTAATCTTTGCCCTTAAGATATTTCTACACTGAGGTTTTACTGTTGTATCCGCTGCTAACCTGACTAGAGAAGATATATGGATATCTTCCTCTAGCGGTACATAAGTTTTCCCTACTGTTAAGCTACCCAAGTCGAAATACACCCTAACACCTGCCTGTGTCAACCAATCGTGTCCTAATATAAGATTTCTGTTCATGTTTCCTACAACATAGAAGGTATAGGAAAGATTGACGCCTCTCATCCTAAAGTGAACTTTCACATTCCCATCTACCTGTAACGAATTCCCATTAACCCCTTGTAAAGCGACTTTCTTTTTGTTTAACGGAAATCTATCTTTTATTGAATCGTACACCCTACGATGCATTATCGACACTTCAGCGCCAGAATCAATTAAACACCTCCATTGTTTTTTTCCTATTTTGATACTACACGAATTTGGTCTCCCCACTTCATTTATTGAATGTACTGGGCCATTTGTCGCCTTCTCTCCCTCATCGGCTTCTGGGCCATTTGTCGCCTTCTCTCCCTCATCGGCTTCTGGGCCATTTGTCGCCTTCTCTCCCTCATCGGCTTCTGGGCCATTTGTCGCCTTCTCTCCCTCATCGGCTTCTTTATGAGGAAGAGAATTTAGTTTCCCTGGTTTTGTTTTCTTGGTGGTCTGTTTGGACAATTTCGTTTAAAGTGGCCCGATTGATTGCATAGCCAATATACCCTGATCTCTTGCTCTCTCTCATTAACCGCATAAACACGTTTTGATCTGCAATCCTAAGCCCGGTGACCTGGCTTCCCGCATGAGAAACAATTACGACGCTGTCTAGCATGATCAACGTCCATAGGCACTTCTCGCCTCCCGCTATTCGAATCGTGCCCTCTACTATTAAAATCATGCCCTCGGCTACTCGGTTTTCCCAACCTGAGTTCGAATCTAGCCCTAATGTTTTGTTCACGCGTGGCCGAGGCCACTGCTTCTTTGAGGGATGTGGGGTTTTCCCTCATAAGTTTTTTTCTGCATGTACTCATGACTCAAGCCATCTATGAAAAAACCTATCAATTGTCTTTGGATGGCGGGATTATCTTCACCGTCCTGCCCTAATCCTTCATAAGCCTCTTCGGCCAAGTTTAGTAGTCTTTCAGCATAAATCTGAACACCCTCACTATGTTTTTGTTTGACCGCCCTTAAAAACATAAATGCGTGTTGTGGGTCGCTTATTTCAGCAAACCTGCTCGTTAGCTCTGCCCTTAACTCCTTCCATGTTTTGGCAGGATTATCATCCATATAGCATTGCACGAAGTCGCTTACAGCGCCATCACAACTCTGAAAAGCAATTAGCTTTTTACTGGCGTCTTGATTTGCGCCAGTTAGCAATGCATACTTTTCTACAGATTTGATCCATTTTTTTAAATCTTTCGGGTTCCCCACAAATGTTTTATAGCTTGATTCACGCCCTGTGCGCTTAGCGTTGTATTTACAGCAGCTAGCCTCCCGTTTATTTCATTTCCCTGTGCCCCTAATGTTGAAGTTACTGTTGATAACTGCCCCGTTATTTCTCCCGCTAACCCTTGTAAGAATTGTGCATATTCTGCCATTTTGCTCACTTAAGTACTTGCAAAAACCCAAAGAATCACCTTTTTGCGAGTCCCGGGACCAATTCCCTCGATCCTAGTCGTTTCCTTTGGATCCCTCTCCTTCTCTCCTTAAGGTGATCCTGGTCTCGGCACCAGTTTACGTAACCCCGCCCCTTCTTGTAACACAACACAAGAAGGCGGTTTGAGGATTACGTAGTTTTAATCACAATGGCATATGTACAAGTCAAAGGAAGTGTGGCGTCCTTCCTTCCTCCCTCTAGATACTCGCCTGTACTTTAGGGTGCTGAGACCAAGTCTGCCGGTATTTGGAAGTCGCCCGGTATATATAGTAATGATGGAATGCGAAGCATTTTGTTTTGCACAGGTACTAAAATTTGGTGTGGTCAACTTGAGATTAAATTGTCCATCAAGTGGTGTCCATGACGAGGCACTTAAAAATGTTCCCCTTAAGGTGACATGAAACCACCACTCACTGGTCCACTTGATATGTACTTGACATATCCATGGGGTCTTCACGGGGTCAGTCGTATTTGGCAAACACTGATAGTGTTACATCAGTCGTATCTGGCAAACACTGATAGTGTTATGATATGTACTTGACATATCCACGGTGTCAGTCGTATCTGGCAAACACTGATAGTGTTACACACAACAATAATTACGTTGAAATATCAAACAACCTGCATCTGTTTCCACTAAATCGAGCGACTACATTACTTAATGTGTGCAACATCTTACAAGGCAATAAGTGAACAGAGCTCACAATAATACTCCCACATTGAACATATTTCTAAGTTCGTGAACCGTAAAAACGAAGAGGATTGATATAATCCTATGACGATTTTGCATTTAGATTGGTTGTGTAGAACAGCGTGGTCCCACAGTCATTGAATTGATTAAAAAGATAAAGGATATTTGGATAATGTTGCCAAATAAGATGTTGATCTCATCGGCGCCATAATGGGTGAGGTTATTTCATCAAACGTCTGAATTTCCTGGTCAAAAGGCGTCGAAACTGTTTTTTTATAAATTAAACTGTGTTTCATACTTATGTTGAAGTACACAATGGCTGAATATACAGTGCCAGGTAAATAAATATGTACAAAGGACATAAATATAAAACACCCCTCTATGATTAATTAGCAGGGGTACAGATAAGTTGATGTTTTGAGACATTTTTGTAATGTTATTTAAATTTTTCTGAATATATAATTTATTTTTAATTTGAAAGAATATAGGTAATAAAAGCGAAAAAACACTTTACATTTTAGTAAGACATGTCCATTGTAAGATTACGACTCTATCGTGAGGATGTGAAGAATCTCCAAAAAATATCCTAATACCATTTTTCTGTAGAAAAAATAGTGCTCTATTCTTCTTCACAAATACGGCTTATAAAACGATTAAACAAACATTCAAGAAATATTCATTCGGTTATGATAAATACCCTGAGTATCCTTCCTCAAAGCAAAGTTAGCGCATATATAGTTACGTCCTTTGATCCATGTAATCTTTTAAATTTGAGTGCATATTGTCTGCAATGGGGAAAGTAAAATCAGATATTCTCATGACACCAAACCACCCTAGTGCCTGTCTCTTCTAAGGGAGATTTATTTGCTTGTTGCTTATCGCTGCTCTCAACACTGTTCCTTTTGTAATGGAGGATTGGTATACAGCCATATAGTACTTTGTATCTGAAGTCCGTTCAGCATCATTCGAACAATGTGAACTTTATTATCAAATTGTATCACATATGTCATGTGACTGACACCAATCAGAATGAACACCTGTTTAATTAAACTTAATTAAACGTAGTTAATAGCTTAATTTCTGCACCGTAAATCATATCAAACTGTCAGGTAAATAGAAATTACACATGGCCCACTGTGGTTAATTCTGCCTCGTCGAGATGATTAAAATCTTTGGTATAAATATAGAGACACCAACCCTATCTGACAAATCATCCCGATTGTCTACAATGCTGCTCATCTCTCTGTTCGTGGTTGTGTTGGGGGTTGCTGAGACACATGGTAAGTATTTCAACCGAATTTTCTACCATAATTTTCCAACTCTTATTAGGAATAGTTCGGTGTTGACATGAAACTGCAGGTTAAGTCATAATTGTGTATCCCAGTTATACATATATTATATACAGGTAGAGACGGATCATGCTAAAAGTTGCTTTGCTCGGACAAATACACGATGTTTATGTTCATGATCATGTATGAAAGGTTACTTTAGAACTATATACTCGCCAACAGGCATATAACCATGCATATACATACGTATGTATCAGTTTTACTGTGTAGCTAGAATGTGTGTAAACTGTCGGGCACAAGACTTGTTTGATGGTTTGATGGTGACTAAACATGCTGTAATTGATATGGGTATCATAGTTGTGTTTCGGATCTCAAGTAATGTTTCGGATCTACATATATAATTTTAAGGTATGACTAAGATACCACAAGCATGGTATAAGAACACTGTATACGTTTCCCCAGAATCCAGGGTCGCAGATAATGCAGGGTTTTGCAACATTGGCGCTAATGGAGTTTTAACCATTGAGGCCACCCTTGCTCTGTGTTTGAAGGTATAGAGGAAAATATAGGTTTTTAGCTTTGGGATTTAATTTACCTACAGCTGTGATTGTTTGTCCCCAGGTGCTATGATCCCTGTCCTTGGGTCACAGGTCACTTCCTCCTCAGTCTTCACCTTCGGCTCCACGAACTTTGTTCCACAGTTTGCCGTTGACGGCGGATTTGGCACCGACTTCATCGCTGACAACACTACGTTTGCAACGGCTGTTGGAGACACAATGCCCTACATGGACATTGATCTGGGCAGCAACTTCCTTCTCGTCTCCGTCACCATCACCAACAGGGGTGACTGCTGTGGTAAGTAGAGTGAGATGGTTAGGTGTATTTATTTCTTTTAAAGACAGATAAATAGAATTACATACTGTCAAATGATCTGATTGTCCACAGATTCGTCCTCACATCATGAAACCCATATCGCCACTTTTTGGGCATTTCATCGATGTTTTGAGCTTGAAAGTAGTTCTTGCTCGATGACCTTATTTGAATATTTATTGGGTCAAATACTGAACAACAAAAGTTTTTTATCTAATCTGAAACAATTTCAGTTTGCAACAGACTCCTGTAAGTGTTCAAATGGTTTAATTTGCCATACTGACTTCAGAAAATGCGTGATTTCATAAAAATAACATGAACATGCCAAAATGTCAGTTTACAAATCAATAGCATGTGTGTCCACCTCTGGTTGCAAAGCAAGCAACACATCTTCGTCACATGGAATGGACCAGGCGTCGCACATAGTCCTGTGGGATATCTGTCCATAACTGCTGGAGCATGTTTCGAAGTTCCTGGAGTGTCTGTGGAACACGTGGTTGACGTCGAAGGCGCCGATCCATCTCATCCCACATGTGCTCGATTGGTGAGAGATCAGGGGAGCGAGCCGGCCAGGGGATGACATTCACGTTGTTTTAAATCCTGAACAAGCCGAGCAATATGAGGCCGGGCGTTGTCATGTTGAAAGGTAATGCCTGGACCATGATGACGCAAAAACGGTAGAACAAAAGGGCCGATGATCTCGTCGAGGTAGCGTTTTCCATTGAGATTTCCCTCTACCACTATCAAACGGGTCCTCTGTCTTGCTGTCATCCCACCCCATACCACAACGCTGCCGTTCCCGAACCGATCTTCTTCCATGCCACAATGATTAACGTAACGTTCACCTCGACGTCCGTCAATCGCTTAGGCTGAGGTGAAAACGAGAATCTTCAATGAATAGAACTTGTCCCCACTGCATGGCCGTCCAGCGTAGACGCTGTCTGCACCACTGTAGACATGCTTTACAGTGGATTTCTGTCAAAATTGGACGCCTGGCGGGTCTTCTGGCGACAATCCCTGCACATCCAGTTGTCTTGTCGATTATTAGTTACGCGTGACTGCCACTCCGAGGACGGTCTCTGACTGCATTCGTCTGTAGGCAACGTTACCATAAACACCAAATGTTGTTTCTGTGGACGTTAAATTGTCTTGCAACATCACTTTGACTCGATCCTGCTTCAAGCATACCAATGGCTCGCAGACGCTCATTTTCGGGCAGGCGTGGCATTTCGTAATGTTGAATAATTGCGTAATTTTGTTGTTTTTCTGAGTGGTTGTTTTCAGCACGATGCTAAACAATGCATATGGAATCCCGTTAACGCACGTGTTTTTATACCTATTCTTCGGAAGTGAAATGCATGGGACTTGCATAAAAGTCATCTTTTGCTTGGAATGCATGCTTTTCTGGAGCAGTTGCGTTTTTGTGACTTGATTCCATACATGTACTACAATAGTGAAACCAAACTTTACTTGTTTGAAATATACACTAAAATATTGGTGTCACAGGAACTTTTGTTTTTGAGTATAGTAACAAGTTGATTGGATTGCTTTTTCACATCAATAACACTATGATATTTATCACATATTACCTAAATAAATAGAACGGTGTCACGTTTAACTTTCTCTATCGTTCTCAATGCTGTTCTTTGCTACCACCAAAGCAGTCTATTCAGATTAAGGCGTGTTGGTTGACTTATTCTGCCCTTGGTAAACAGTAAGGTAGACTCGAGATGATTATCGTGGTCCCTCATAGCTGTAGATTTCTTTTACATCAGAAACATGTACAGAACTGAGATCATACAAAGCATATATATCTTCAAGAACATTCTATGGAGAGCGTAGACCTAGAATTACAACACATTCCTGCTGAACTTGATATCAGTCATCAACGCTCCAGTTCCCAAGTCACAGTATGTCCACAGGACCCTGTGTTAAACTGTGTAACCTGGCAGATTGTATGGTATGGTGTCATGCCCCGACGGCGTGGATATTTGGACCAAGTGTTCCTGACTTATACTATTTGAGGCTACCACGATATTGCTGCATAAGATATCATCATCATCACCCACTCTTTCCATCTTCGCAGCCGAGCGTTTTAGCATGTCTGAAGAAACTTATATTAGAAACAAAGGTCATTATCGACTACCCAAATTTGCATAAAAGGCTGAAAGACAATAATCGACTGAAGGGGTTGTGTTGTACATGTGTATATCTCTCCACCTTGGCAGCTGATCGTCTTCGAAACATCCGAATCGAGGTGTACAATAACGATCCAACACTCGGAGGAACGCCTCAAGTCTGCACCACAATCGGCAGCACCGCCCCTGCCGCCAGTTCCAACACCACGTTCACCTGTTCGGCCATGGCATTCGGAAGGTACATCCGTTTTAACAAGTTCAGCATGGTCGACGCAAATGACATCCTTCAGTTTGTAGAGGTGGTCCTTGATGGCGTTCCGCTAAGTAAGTATATAACTGTATATATATGATGGTAAGATGAGGCTAACAAAAATAGTATCACAAAAATAGTGCCACATTTACCTACTTTATCGGTGATATTTTCCATTCTGTTTAACTGTGAATGCTTCTAATGAATGAAAAATTAGTTCTCGTAAAAAGAATGCCGATGCAATGTTAAAAAATGGCCACTCAATAGAAACATTGAAAGTATTCGTGTGTTCTAGTGGAAGCAAGCGCCATGCGATTATAAATACACTTGACGACACGGATGGCTCAGTGACTTCCAGTTTTCAGATCGATGTTCATGATGTCAATCACTGGATTGTCTGGTCCAGACCCAATCATTTATAGACCGAGGTCATATAACTTGAATATTTCTGAGTGTTACATTAAACAACAAACAAATGGCCTTGGATTCGAGCGAACGTTCAGAGGATCAGCAAGGGGTCGCAACTATCGACGGCGAACTCGGAGTTTTTGACCATTGGGCCACCCAAGCGCTGTGTTTGGAGGAAAAGAGGAAACTATAGGTTTATATGTTTTGAAATGAGATTTACCTACAGCTGTGATTGTTTGTCCCCCAGGTGCTGTGATCCCCGTCGGCGGGTCACAGGTCTCTTCCTCCTCAGTCTTCACCTTCGGCTCCACGGACTTCGTTCCACAGCTTGCCGTTGACGGCGGATTTGGCCCCGACTTCGTCGTTGACAACACTACATTTGGAACAGCTGTCGAAGACACTATGCCTTATATGGACATCGATTTGGGCAGCAACTTCCTTCTCCGCTCAGTCACCATCACCAACAGGGCTGACTGCTGTTGTAAGTAGAGTGAGATGGGGAGGTTGGTTTAACGCCGATTTGAACAGTATCTTAAAAAGTATGTTAAAGACGGCGTTTCAGTTCAATGCAGGAGGAAAGCCAATAGAGATCAAGCCTGGTTTTGCCACTTGAATGGATCCAAAAATAACAAACAAGGCGAATCTGTCATACCAAGTCACGATCAGCAGATCGAGGTACGCCGAAGGGATGCAATTCTTGGCGGATTGCAGGAAGCAGAAGTCCCCATGGTCCCTAGTATGGTTGCCTAACTTTAGTTGCTGGTGATCTCTAGCCCATTTTTATTATGTATTGTTTAGAATAGTCACATTTTTATGGTAACATACTAATTTTAAATCTATATCTGTGATATTCTAGTGCTTTTACTGTCCTTTATCGACAGATTTCAATGTCTATATCAATGTATTATTACTGTATAATTTGATTTAGTCACTATATGGCTGAAATATTGCCAACGTGACTATAAATGTTAACTCACTCACTTGACGAATTGTGGCATTCATTTGAAGTAACCCTATGATGTAGCGTTGGCCCTGTTAGATATTCATCAATGTAAAGCAAATATTCACCAATAGGCTTCAACGATTCTCAGTCGAAGAACCAGAAGCATATATTTTGGAAGAGCTTGAAATCAGACATAAATAAATGCAAACATACACAATTGATTCCTTTTGGCCAGGGTTGATACCCATGTAGTGTGTAAAATATCACGGTGGGAGATGTAAACTGCGCATGAATACAATGCTTGAGTGAACCGCCCTATTAATCATACATTAACAGACATAATGACACTCCTATCGTAACTAAATGGCCATTATATCGGTGTAAAGCACTTGATAGTAGTTCCTGCTAGATAACCTCATTTGAATATTTATTGCATCATGACAAGTTTGTCCGATTTCGCAAGTCACAATATGACTCCAGGACCCCGTGTTATACGGAATTGACTGGTAGATTGTTGCCCTGGCCCAGACTAATTGAGACTACCTCGTTGTTTTTGTTCAGTAAGACATTATCACTAAATCATCCGAAAATTCACAGCCGAGCGTCTTCGAAACATCATCATCGAGGTATATGACAACAACGCAACTCTTGGAGGAACGCCTCAAGTGTGCACCACAATCGGCAGCACCGCCCCCGCCGCCGGGTCGACCACGACCTTCAACTGCACAGGGACGCCAATCGGAAGGTACATCCGTCTTAAAAAGAGCTCCAAGGTCGACGCTACTGATATCCTTCAGTTAGTAGAGGTGGTCCTAGAAGGCGTCCAGCTACGTAAGTATATGACTGTATTTATCTGATGGTAAGACAAATGAGGATAAAATAGCATCACATGGTAGTTTCATTTATCTACTTGTAATCCCTGGTTTTCCAGGTGTGTGATCCGACTTGGTTGCACCAAAGTGTACGCACCTACTTAGTGCAGTCATTGTTATAAAGAAGTTGTATATCCATTGAGTGAAATACTTGTTAGGACGGCGTTAAACCCATCTCACTCACTCCTCCACAGAATGTCCTTGCAACCACTACCAGCTGGACGAGAACTGTTTCTACTTCTCTGGATTCCAAGCAAGCTATGCCGACGCGAAGGTAAACAACGACACCGCTTTCCTCCCATATTAAGCTGACACGCCGAGATATAACTGGAATACTGTTAAAAGCGGCCTTAAACCAAACTCACTCACTCACTCACTTAAGGGTGGTCGGAGGATACGTTTGGCCCAATGGGTAAGGGACCTTTATTCAAAGAAAGTTGCGTCCCATGGCCAAGCCAGCATTATGTAGTTTGGACTGAAATCTCAGATACCGAACCTTTCTCGTGGGTTGAACAAAATATGTCAACGACTAAACCCTGCGTCTGTCCTGGCTTGCCTCTCACGACCTGAACCAAACTCACACAATCAGTCACTCAATCACTCACTCACACACTCAGTCATTCACTCACTCACTCTCTCTCAATAACTGAGATAATGTTAAACTATGCGTTAAACCAGATTCACTCAATAACCTTTAGTGTAGTCAGTACTCTAGGATGATACTTTGCGTGTTTGAAGTCTGAATGAATACTGAAGTACAGAGATTCTTGTTACAGGAATACTGTGACATCATCGGAAGCAATCTGGCCATGATCCGAACCCAGGCTCAGAGCGACTTTGTCAACGGTGTTCTCGCTGCAAATGCTAAAAAAGGTAATTCATAGCTCGCTTATACTGTTTCGTGGCCATTCTATATCCAATTAACAGAACAACAAAGGTTTCCACTTGGACCTGTGGCAGTGTTAGATAACAGTATGAGTTCCACCCAAGAAAGCGTTTTTATCAACGGGGTCTATGATAAAAGGTTATGTTTCAGATCAAATCAATTTCAATTTCGATTTCAGCGGTTCACACACGGTACAGGTAAGGCTCGTCTTTACCTGGACGAGACATAGGCCCAGACATCAGCTCCCTCTTTAGGCTAAGCTATGCATCATCTAACTGCATCTTTTTCTCTTGTCCTCATTTGCAGGACTTCACGAAATAAACATTAGCGACGATTAATTGGATCTGGAGGTCAGTCTCGGAGAACTTGTTGCTTGTCAATGTACCCTGACGTCGCGAGATGTTACTGATAACATCAACCACTCGTTGGTCTGGCTACGAGTGGATTATTTACCGCCCACCATGTAATGGCTTAAGAGTTACACACTTCATATTTTCTGTCACTCAGGTCAAGAATACTGGATTGGGGTGACCAATCTTTTGGACCGGTTCCAGTGGCGATATCTGCTTGGTGACATTGTTCCCCTGAATGGCTTCACCTCCCCACTCGTGAACGGCACGGGCACTTGCAGCACCTCTACCTCTCAGAAGCACCCACAAAACTGTGCCGTCCTGGAGAAGAACGACGCCGGCCAATGGGAGTGGGAGGAAGAACGGTGTTACAGGAAGGAGAACTTCATCTGTCTGGCAACCCTGCCCATACCTGCGCCCTAGGTTCTTTAATGATATATGTATTGGTAATTTTTACAGTCGTCATGATTAGGGTATCTTGTCTAAAATAGGTTGTAATATATGCATCTGTCTACAAAAGTAGTGTCCAACCTAAGATGATTTGAAAAGTAATCAAATGAATCGTACAATGGCACCTCTAAATACAATCGTTGTGTTAAAAACACCTACTATTATACCAATGTACTCGTAAATAAAGAATTACCAATATCATTGTGTTGTGTTATGGTCGAACACTGGTTGTATTATGATATATTTTAGTGAAATAACAAATTGACATGTGTTACTCAAAAGAAAGTTAAAGAACACCCGATTCTTTCATCATAGTTAATCGTGTTTTCCTTTAACTTCTTTTGAGCAGGATATAATACCAATACAACACACATAAGCTTTGTTAGCGTGTGACATAAACTCTCAACAAGACTGAATGATGAAAGGGATGAACTTTCATTTTGTGCCGAGCAATATTCCAGCAGCTCCAGGGTGTGGTGTCTACCTTCATTTAAGTTGTTTGATCAAGATTACAACATTCAAATCTTAAGCAACGCTTTCAAAATGGTTTATGGAAGAAATGTGGAGGATATTTCCATATTTGATGTAGTAGTGACAAAGATATGTCCGGTTTCCTATTCTGACTTGTGTCATATGTTTCCGTGTTTTTAGGGACCAATTGACTTGCCTTTGCGTGTGTTGTGATTGGTGGAGCAGCAAACGCTCACTTTTTCGCAAACACCTAATGTCGTCACTCATTGATAGTGAATCATCAACATAAACATGCTAATGATACAATCTGAATCGTAAAATCTATTCAGCATTTGGTCGAGACTGGAGTGTTTCTGTGTCGGGAGCTTGATCCCGATCCCAGGCCGCATCACACACACACACACACACACACACACACACACACACACACACACACACACACACACACTCACTCATTCACTAACTCTCACACATTGCGTACATACGCAAAGTCAAATTTCTTTTTGTGCCTTTGGCGTCTACATTTCACTTTTGAGGTACACTCTAAGAAGATTTCAAAGAGCGACATACGACTCTCCTTTCTTTACTTGTTTCATTAAGGTTACAACATTGAAACTGGTTTACACATGGAGGACATTCCTTAAACTGATATATCAGATGCAAATAAGAAGCAATTCCCTATTTTGACTTGTACCGTATGTTCCCGAGGTTTTAGCTGAAAAATTGACTTGCCTTTGTATGTGTTTGTGACGGGTGGAGCAGCGGTTAAATCTAAAGGTAACCTAGCTCTACATTGAAAACACAGTATGTTTATCTCCATTTTACCATGACTAAATAAAACGCGAAGTCTTTGGTGGTAGCAATTATATTGTGTAAAGTGTCGTGGGTTAGTTCATTGTCTTGAGTGGGTTGTTGATCTGAATTACGGAATCACAGACAACAGCCTATAAACAAAATATGGCGCTGTTTATTCTCAAGCAGTTAATTCACTCCGTAATAAGTCACTCGAACATATGCTAGGCAGTGAAAGGGTATAAGCACAGCAACTTGATCAACTAACACGAGGTGGGCACGCCTAAAGAAAATTTAACAAGCTTTCCAAAGTTTCCGTTCTACACTGCACGTCACCATCATGACGTCATGTCGCTCATTGTGACGCAAACGATATGATGTGACAGTTGTATATAGAGAAACGCCAAATTCCAAGTTCTCTGTTGTCCCCAAAACTTAAAATATATTCTCTTTGAAGATTTCTATCGTGTTTTCTGCACGAAATGTATTGCCAAACATCCTTTGAATATTGTTATGACCTCAACTTTGCAATTTGTAAAATAATTATTTAAATATGCCTACAGACAATGACTAAAAAAAGGACTATTCTATGAATATTAGCTTCTGCAGTTATGCGGCAGTCAGACCAGCTGTTTCAATCAGAGGGTTTATTGTAATTTAATAGCCTCTGATTGACCAGTCAAAATCGAGTAATTTCAATATGCATGTTAGAATTATCATTATGAATATGGAATTTTTTTTGTCATTTTGATTTTAATATGCAAGACGGTATAGATAAAAACAGCTAATCTGTCAATACCAACGTGTTAAGAAAGACCTTGCTTACCACGTATTATTAACTTTAGTTTGTTTGTTTGTTTGTTGTTTAACGCCGCACTCTGTAATTATCCAGTTATGTGACGGCAGTCTGTAAATAATAGTGTCTGGACCAGACAATATAGTGATTGACATCATAAGCATCGATCCACGCAATCGGGATACGGTGACAAGCATCAACCAAGTAAGCGAGCCTGACCACCCGATCCCGTAAGTCGCCTCTTCCGAAAAGCATTGTCGCCTTTTACGGCAAGGCCTCTTCTACCTCGGATCTTCACTGATCTGAAAATCACGGAACAAGGGCAATAACTCTGTGAAAACATTACGGTACCAATTTTGACAAGTCTTGCAAGAATCTTTTAGATAAGCATGTACACTTTCATTCATGTAACTGTTGTAGTTTCTGAGAAAACCTGTTACCATTTCACACAGCATGCACTAAGTTCAAAAGCACGAAGCAAGGGCAATAATACCATTTACCAAACTATTTTAAGATCATGACAAGTATGGTGAGTGTGTTAAATTTCATTTGTCCAACTTCAATAGTCTATAAGAAAAATGTCCCCATTGTGAAGCGGGCATGCATACAAATGACACATATATTGTTCTTCGTGGCGGGGATATAACATTATTAGTTTGTTGTAACTGAACCTTAGGGAACCTGCATTGAGGTATAAAACGTCATTGCCAGAGAATAACCAGTCATACGAAAGAGAAAGGCAAAATAGTGTTGAAAATATTTGACTGCATCGCTGAAAATCAGTGATGACGCCAGGCATTTGCGAAATGGGTTAGCATGTTCTACACACGACTAGTTAAGACGGAGGTGTAATCCTCTCTTGACTACCGAAATAATGGCCATTCCGAAACATCCTCAGTAATATCAACCTATCCTAATCTTTGCCTGATTCGGGCTTTAGGGCTGCTTTGAAAACAACAGGAGAGCTGCAATAGCACACCCATAATGAACTGAGGACCCTCCAAACTATAAGTCGATCAGGGTTGCTTGGTCGTTTGTTGTTTAATGCAGCCCTCAATAATATGCCACCTATAAATTGAGTTCGGACAAGACAATCCAGTGAGTGACATAAACACCAATCCATAGCTTGGAATATGACTCCAACTTATCGGTAACTCATTTTGGACAAGTGGTTATTTAAACTCACTAGCTTTGGCGAAAAAACAAAAAGCCAGACTACATTTTCACTAGCTTCGGACTCACCGACAACTGGCCGTGCCTGTCCCTTAAAGGGTGGAATATGATTAAGTTGAAGTCAGTTCTCATTGGCACAACTCAAATTGATTGTTCAATCACTGGATTGTCTGGTCCAGACTCTATTATTCACAGACCGCAGTCATAAATTCAGCTGGACTATTGCTGAGTGCGGCGTTAAAAAAACAACAACAATGGAATAGTGCTGACTGCTGTGTTAAGCAACAAACACACATTCGAAACCCATACCTGTCGAGTTGATCATACCAATGAGACCTATGAAGATCCGGGGTAGAATAGGTCTTCACCGTGCTTGCCGTAAAAGGCGACTATTCTTGTCGTAAAAGGCGAATAACGAGATCGGGTGGTCAGGCTCGCTTACTTGGTTGATGCATGTCATTGATCCCAATTGCGTGGATCGATGCTCATAATATCAATCCCTTGATTGTCTGGTCCAGACTCAATTATTTACAGACCGACGTCATATAGCTGGAATATTGCTGAGTGCGGCGTTAAACAACAAACCACCACCAAACCACCACACCTATGGTTGAAACAAATGATACCATGGGAACGCGACTGGAGGTGGGATGACACTGTTCCACTTCCTTTGTGGGAAGCTTTGTATCAGATATTAATCCTTTGCCAGGTTGACACTTTTTTCTTTTCTTTTGTGAAAGGATCGGGGGTAAAGCTTGCCACAAATAAATAAATAATTTAAACTGATATTTATTTTCAAGTAAAAGGAATTAGCAAAATGAAACTGATATGAAATTTTAATTGGCCAAATACATTGTATATAGTCCCTGACCACTACAAAAACTTCATAATGAGTTAATAGCCTTCTCTAGCAGAAGTAAACATACATCTATGTACATGTTATGGTTTAAATATCTGTAGGAGTTCCGGATTGAATTGGTCCTTTGGGCGCTGTCTAAATATCTAACATCATCATAAACCCTATAGCAACCTATAGCAGCTAAATAGATCGGGTGGTCAGACTCAGTGACTTGGTCAGTGTCGTGTCTTTGTCGTGCTGCGACGGCGTGGATCGTTTCTCAAAATACCAATCAATGGATTGTCTGGTCTAGATTCGATTATTTACAGGCTGCCATCATATAGGTGGAACACTGATGAGTGTGGCTTTAGGCAACAGACACAACAATAATAATCAAACACCCTGCATCTGTTTCCACTAAATCGAGCGACTACATTACTTAATGTGTGCAACATCTTACAAGGGAATAAGTGAACAGAGCTCACAATAATACTCCCACATTGAACATATTTCTTAGTTCGTGAACCATAAAATAAAACAAGATTGATATAATCCTATGACGAGTTTGCATTTAGAATGCTTGTGAAGAACAGCGTGGTCCCACAGTCATTGAATTGATTAAAAAGATAAAGGATATTTGGATAATGTTGCCAAATAAGATATTGATCTCATCGGCGCCATTATGGGTGAGGTTATTTCATCAAACGTCTGAATTTCCTGGTCAAAAGGGGCCTCCCGGTGTCAAAACTGTCTAGAAGATGTAATTACTTTTTTTATAAATTAAATTGTGTTTCATACTTATGTTGAAGTACACAATGGCTGAAAAAACAGTGCCAGGTAAATAAATATGTACAAAGGATTTAATTATAAAACATCCCTCTATGATTAATTAGCAGGGGTACAGAAAGGTTGATGTTTTGAGACATTTTTGTAATGTTATTTAATTTTTTCTGAATATATAATTTATTTTTAATTTGAAAGAATATAGGTAATAAAAGCGAAACAACACTTTACATTTTAGTAAGACATGTCCATTGTAAGATTACGACTCTATCGTAAGGATGTGAAGAATCTCCAAAATAATATCCTAATACCATTTTTCTGTAGAAAAAATAGTGCTCTATTCTTCTTCACAAATACGGCTTATAAAACTATTAAACGAACATTCAAGAAATATTCATTCGGTTATGATAAATACCCTGAGTATCCTTCCTCAAAGCAATGTTAGCGCATATATAGTTACGTTCTTTGATCCATGTAATGTTTTAAATTTGAGTGCATATTGTCTGCAATGGGGAAAGTAAAATCAGATATTCTCATGACACCAAACCACCCTAGTGCCTGTCTCTTCTAAGGGATATTTATTTGTTTGTTGCTTATCGATGCTCTCAGCACTGTTCCTTCTGTAATGTAGGATGGGTATACAGCCATATAGTACTTTGTATCTGAAGTCCGTTCAGCATCATTCGAACAATGTGAACTTTATTATCAAATTGCATCACATGTGTCATGTAACCGAAACTAATCAGAATGAACACCTGTTTAATTAAACTTTATTAAACGTAGTTAATAGCTTAATCTCTGCACCGTAAAGCATATCAAACTGTTAGGTAAATAGAAATTACACATGGTCCACTGTGGTTAATTCTGCCCCGTCGAGAAGATTACAATATTTAGTATAAATATAGAGACACCAACCCTATCTGACAAATCATCCCGATTGTCTACAATGCTGCTCATCTCTCTGTTCGTTGTTGTGTTGGGGGTTGCTGAAACACATGGTAAGTATTTCAACCGAATTTTCGACCATAATGTTCCAACTCTGACTAGGAAAGGTTCGGTGTAGACATGATACTGCAGGTTAAGTCATAATTGTGTATCCCAGTTATACATATATTATATACAGGTAGAGACGGATGATGCTAAAAGTTGCTTTGCTCAGACATAATACACAATGTTTATGTTTCATGATCATGTATGAAAGGTGACTTTAGAAGTATATTGTCGGCAACAGGCATATAACCATGCATATACATACGTATGTATCAGTTTTACTGTGTAGCTGGAGTGTGTAAACTGTCGGGCACAAGACTTGTTTGATGGTTTGATGGTGACTAAACACGCTGTAATTGATATGGGTATCATAGTTGTGTTTCGGATCTCAAGTTATTTTTCGGATCTACATATATAATTTTAAGGTATGACTAAGATACCACAAGCATGGTATAAGAACACTGTATACGTTTCCCTAGAATCGAGGGTCGCAGATAATGCAGGGTTTTGCAACATTGGCGCAAATGGAGTTTTAACCATTGAGGCCACCCTTGCTCTGTGTTTGAAGGTATAAAGGAAAATATAGGTTTTTAGCTTTGGGATTTAATTTACCTACAGCTGTGATTGTTTGTCCCCAGGTGCTATGATCCCTGTCCTTGGGTCACAGGTCTCTTCCTCCTCAGTCTTCACCTTCGGCTCCACGAACTTCGTTCCACAGCTTGCCGTTGACGGCGGATTTGGCACCGACTTCATCGCTGACAACACTACGTTTGCAACGGCTGTTGGAGACACAACGCCCTACATGGACATTGATCTGGGCAGCAACTTCCTCCTCGTCTCCGTCACCATCACCAACAGGGGTGACTGCTGTGGTAAGTAGAGTGAGATGGTGAGGTGTATTTATCACCGATGTGGACACTCTTTCTGTTAAAAGACAGATTACATACTGTCAAATGGTCTGATTGTCTACAGATTCGTCCTCACATCATGAAACCCCTATCGTCACTTATTGGGCATTACGATATATAGAGCTTGAAATTAGTTCCTGCTCGATGACCTTATTTGAATGTTTATCGGATTGTGAAAACAAGTTGATCGGATTTCTTTTTCACATCAATAACACTATGAAATATATGAAAACTTAGTTGTAGACTGAACATTACTATATGCTTTTATATTTATCACATATTACCTTAATAAATAGAAAACAATCGTCCGGTGTCACGTTTAGCTTTGTCTGTCGTTCTCAACACTGGTCTTTGCTACCACCAAAGCAGTCCATTCCGATTAAGGCATGTTGGTTGACTAATTCTGCGCTTGGTACGCGAAGTTATCTTTTCTCTGACACAGCGAGGTAGACTTGAGTTGATTATCGTGGTCCCTCATAGCTGTAGATATCTTTTACATCAGAAACATGTACAGAATCGAAATCATATATGGCGTATATATCTTCAAAAACATTCTATGGAGAGCGTAGACCTTGAATTGCAACACATTCCTGCTAAACTTGATATCAGTCATCAACGCTCCAGTTCCCAAGGGACAGTATGTCCACAGGACCCTGTGTTAAACTGTGTAACCTGGCAGATTGTATGTTATCATCCCCCGACGGCGTGGATATTTGCTTATGCAGTCGACCACAAGTGTTCCTGACTTAGACTATTTAAGGCTACCTCCATATATCCGAATAAGATATCATCATCATCACCCACTCTTTCCATTTTGGCAGCCGAGCGTTTTATCAGGTCTGAAGAATCTTATATTAGGAACAAAAGGTCATTATCGACATCCCAAAATTTGCATTAAAGTCTGAAAGATAATAATCAACTGAAGGGGTTATGTTGTACATGTGTATATCTCTATACCTTGGCAGCCGAGCGTCTTCGAAACATCAGAGTCGAGGTGTACAATAACGATCCAACACTCGGAGGAACGCCTCAAGTCTGCACCACAATCGGCAGCACCGCCCCCGCCGCCAGTTCCAACACCACGTTCACCTGTTCGGCCATGGCATTCGGAAGGTACATCCGTTTTAACAAGTTCAGCATGGTCGACGCAAATGACATCCTTCAGTTTGTAGAGGTGGTCCTTGATGGCGTTCCGCTAAGTAAGTATATAACTGTATAATTATATATGTGTATATATATATATATATATATGATGATAGTTCATTTACCTACTTTATATATGATATTTTCCATTCTGTTTAACTGTGAATGCTTCTAATGAATGTAAAATAAGTTCTCATAACAAGAATGCTGATGCAACGTAAAATGGCCACTCAATCGAAACATTGAAAGTATTAGTGTGTTCTTGGGGAAGCAAGCGCCATGCGATTATAAATACACTTGACGACACGAATGGCTCAGTGACTTCCAGTTTCCAGATCGATGTTCATGATGTCAATCACTGGATTGTCTGGTCCAGACCCAGTCATTTATAGACCACCGTCATATAACTTTGATATTGCTGAGTGTTACATTAAACAACAAACAAACATGGCCTTGGGTTCGAGCGAACGTTCAGAGGATCAGCAAAGGGTCGCAACTATCCACGGCGAACTCGGAGTTTGGACCATTCGGGCCACCCAAGCGCTGTGTTTGGAGGAAAAGAGGAAACTATAGGTTTATATGTTTTGAGATGAGATTTACCTACAGCTGTGATTGTTTGTCCCCAGGTGCTGTGATCCCCGTCGTCGGGTCACAGGTCTCTTCCTCCTCAGTCTTCACCTTCGGCTCCACGAACTTCGGCCCACAGCTTGCCGTTGACGGCGGATTTGGCCCCGACTTCGTCGTTGACAACACTACGTTTGGAACAGCTGTCGAAGACACTATGCCTTATATGGACATCGACTTGGGCAGCAACTTCCTTCTCCGCTCAGTCACCATCACCAACAGGGCTGACTGCTGTTGTAAGTAGAGTGAGATGGTTGGTGTATTTATCACCGATTTGAACACTATTTCTGTTAAAAGACAGATTACATACTGTCAAATGATCTGATTGTCTACAGATTCGTCCTCACATCATGAAAACCCCTGTCGTCACTTATTGGGCATTACGATATATAGAGCTTGAAATTAGTTCCTGCTCGATGACTTTATTTGAATATTTATCGGATCGTGAAAACAAGTATCCTTAAAAGTATGTTTAAGACGGCGTTTCAGTTTAATGCAGGAGGAAAGCAGATAGAGATCAAGCTTGGTTTTGCCACTTGAATGGATCAAAAATAACAAACAAGGCGAATCTGTTATTCCAAGTCACGATCAGTATATCGAGGCACGCCGAAAGGACGCAATTCTTGACGGATTGCAGGAAGCAGAAGTCCCCATGGTCACCTAACTTTAGTTGCTGGTGATCTCCAGCTCATGTTTTGTAATGTATTGTTCAGAATAGTCACATTTTTATAGAAACATGCTAGTTTGCAATCTATATCTGTGATAGTCTATTGCTTTTACTGTTTATTATTACTGTATAACTTGATTTAGTCACCATATGGCTGAAATATTGCCGATGTGACTTTAAATCTTAACTCACTCACTTGACGAATTGTGGCATTCATTTGAAGTAACCCTATAATGTAGCGTTGGCCCTGTTAGATATTCATCAATGTAAAGCAAATATTCACCAATAGGCTTCAACGATTCTTAGTCGAAGAACCAGAAGCATATGTTTTGGAAGAGCTTGAAATCAGACATAAATAAATGCAAACATACACAATTGATTACTTTTGGTCAGGGTTGATACCCATGTAGTGTGTAAAATATCACGGTGGGATGTAAACTGCGCATGAATACAATGCTTGAGTGAACCGCCTCATTAATCATATGGTGCCAAGTGATCAAACAGACATAATGACACTCCTATCGTAACTTAATGGTCATTATATCGGTGTATAGCACTTAATAGTAGTTCCTCCTAGATAACCTCATTTGAATATTTATTGTATCATGACAAGTTTGTCCGATTTCGCAAGTCACAATATGACTCCAGGACCCCGTGTTATACTGAATTGACTGGTAGATTGTTTCCCTGGCCCAGACTATTTGAGACTACCTCGTTGTTTTTGTTCAGTAAGACATTATTACTAAATCATCCGAAAATTCACAGCCGAGCGTCTTCGAAACATCATCATCGAGGTATATGACAACAACCCAACTCTTGGAGGAACGCCTCAAGTGTGCACCACAATCGGCAGCACCGCCCCCGCCGCCGGGTCGACCACGACCTTCAACTGCACAGGGACGCCAATCGGAAGGTACATCCGTCTTAAAAAGAGCTCCAAGGTCGACGCTTCTGATATCCTTCAGTTAGTAGAGGTGGTCCTAGAAGGCGTCCAGCTACGTAAGTATATGACTGTATTTATCTGATGGTAAGACAAATGAGGATAAAATAGCATCACATGGTAGTTTCATTTATCTACTTGTAATCCCTGGTTTTCCCGGTGTGTGATCCGACTTGGTTGCACCAAAGTGTACGCACCTACTAAGTGCAGTCATTGTTATTAAGAAGTTGTATATCCATTGAGTGTAATACTTGGTAAGACGGCGTTAAACCCATCTCACTCACTCCTCCACAGAATGTCCTTGCAACCACTTCCAGCTGGACGAGAACTGTTTCTACTTCTCTGGATTCCAAGCAAGCTATGCCGACGCGAAGGTAAACAACGACACCGCTTTCCTCCCACATTAAGCTCACACGCCGAGATATAACTGGAATACTGTTAAAAGCGGCCTTAAACCAAACTCACTCACTCACTCACTCACTTAAGGTTTGTCGGAGGATACGTTTGGCCCAATGGGTAAGGGACCTTCATTCAAAGAAAGTTGCGTCCCATGGCCAAGCCAGCATTATGTAGTTTGGACTGAAATCTCAGATACCGAACCTTTCTCGTGGGTTGAACAAAATATGTCAACGACTACACCCTGCGTCTGTCCTGGCTTGCCTCTCACGACATGAACCAAACTCACACGATCAGTCATTCAGTCACTCACTCAGTCACTCACTCACTCACTCACTCACTCACTCACTCACTCACTCACTCGCTCTCAATAACTGAGATAATGTTAAACTATGCGTTAAACCAGATTCACTCAATAACATTTAGTGTATCCAGTGCGCTCGGATGATACTTTCCGTGTTTGAAGTCGGAATGAATACTGAAGTACAGAGATTCTTGTTACAGGAATACTGTGACATCATCGGAAGCAATCTGGCCATGATCCGAACCCAGGCTCAGAGCGACTTTGTCAACGGTGTTCTCGCTGCAAATGCTAAAAAAGGTAATTCATAGCTCATCTGTTTCGTTGCCATTCTATATCAACAAAGGTTTCCACTTGGACCTGTGGCAGTGTTAGATAACAGTATGAGTTCAACCCAACGGGGTCTATGATAAAAGTTTATGTTTCAGATCAAATCAATTTCAATTTCAATTTCAGCAGTTCACACATGGTACAGGTAAGGCACGTCTTTACCTGGACGAGACATAGGCCCAGACATCAGCTCCCTGTTTAGGCTAAGCTATGCATCATCTAACTGCATATTTTTTCTCTTGCCCTCATCTACAGGACTTCACGAAATAAACATTAGCGACTATTAATTGGATCTGGAGGTCAGTCTCGGAGAACTTGTTGCTTGTCAATGTACCCTGACGGCTCGAGATGTTGCTGATAACATCAACAACTCGTTGGTCTGGCTACGAGTGGATGATTTACCGCCCACCATGTAATGGCTTAAGAGTTACACACTTCATATTTTCTGTCACTCAGGTCAAGAATACTGGATTGGGGTAACCAATCTTTTGGACCGGTTCCAGTGGCGATATCTGCTTGGTGACATTGTTCCCCTGAATGGCTTCACCTCCCCACTCGTGAACGGCACGGGCACTTGCAGCACCTCTACCTCTGAGACGCACCCACAAAACTGTGCCGTCCTGGAGAAGAACGACGCCGGCCAATGGGAGTGGGAGGAAGAACGGTGTTACAGGAAGGAGAACTTCATCTGTCTGGCAACCCTGCCCATACCTGCGCCCTAGGTTCTTTAATGATACACGTATTGGTAATTTAGTTTACAGTCGTCATGATTAAGGTATCTTGTCTAAAATAGGTTGTAATAAATGCATCTGTCTACAAAAGTAGTGTCCAACCTACGATGATTTGAAAAGTTATCAAATCAATCGTACAATGGCACCTCTAAATACAATCGTTGTGTTAAACACACCTACTATTATACCAATGTACTCGTAAATAAAGAATTAGCAATATCATTGTGTTGTGTTATGGTCGAACACTGGTTGTATTATGATATATTTTAGTGAAAAAGGAAATTGACATGTGTTACTCAAAAGAAAGTTAAAGAACACCCGATTCTTTCATCATAGTTAATCGTGTTTTCCTTTAACTTCTTTTGAGCAGGATATAATACCAATACAACACACATAAGCTTTGTTAGCGTGTGACGTAAACTCTCAACAAGACTGAATGATGAAAGGGATGAACTTTCATTTTGTGCCGAACAATATTCCAGCAGCTCCAGCGTTTGGTGTCTACATTTCACTTTAGTTGTTTGATCAAGATTACAACATTCAAATCTTAAGCAACGCATTCAAAATGGTTTATGGAAGAAATGTGGAGGATATTTCCATATTTGATGTATCAGTGACAAAAATATGTCCGGTTTCCTATTGTGACTTGTGTCATATGTTTCCGTGTATTTAGGGACCAATTGACTTGCCTTTGCGTGTGTTGTGATTGGTGGAGCAGGAAACGCTCACTTTTTCGCAAAACACCTAATGTCGTCACTCATTGATAGTGATTCATCAACATAAACATGCTAATGATACAATCTGAATCGTAAAATCTATTCAGCATTTGGTCGAGACTGGAGTGTTTCTGTGTCGGGAGGTCGATCCCGATCCCAGGCCGCATCATACCAAAAGATATGTATTGTTAAGATAAGTATGTGTTGTTACCTTCCCTGGCGTTGGCATTAACGGGCGATAACAAGGACGGTTTGGCTACTCGGGTATTCATGTTAAATTGCGGCATGATATTTCAGTGGGCTGGCATTATATAATCGTCAATGATTCGGATTCACACACACACACACACACACACACACACACACACACACTCACACTCACTCACTCACTCACTCATTCACTAACTCTCACACATTGCGTACATAAGCAAAGTCAAATTTCCTTTTATGCCTTTGGCGTCTGCATTTCACTTTTGAGGTACACTCTAAGAAGATTTCAAAGAGCGACATACGGCCACCCCTTCCTTTACTTGTTTCATCAAGGTTACGACATTGAAAATGGTTTACACATGGAGGATATTCCCTAAACTGATATATCAGATGCAAATAAGAAGCAATTCCCTATTTTGACTTGTACCGTATGTTCCCGAGGTTTTAGCTGAAAAATTGACTTGCCTTTGTATGTGTTTGTGACGGGTGGAGCAGGATACCTCATCTTTTCGCTAACACCTTGTGTCATTACTAATTAATAATGATTCATAACTCATGCTTTTTATATATTCGGAATCGCACAATCGAGTCTGCTTTTGGCTGAGATTTCTTATGAATATGGAAAGCGTTTTGTCGCATATGTAAAGGGGATAAACATGCTACATTTTCGATGAAGATCTAGGTTACCTGTAGATTTAACCACGCTTAATTGAATTTGGAGCCGAACGCGCAGCGGTTAAATCTAAAGGTAACCTAGCTCTTCATTGAAAACACAGTATGTTTATCTCCATTTCACCATGACTAAATAAAACGCGAACTCTTTGGTGGTAGCAATTATATTGAGTAAAGTGTCATGTACACTCTAAGAAGATTTCAAAGAGCGACATACGACTCTCCTTTCTTTACTTGTTTCATTAAGGTTACAACATTGAAAATGGTTTACACATGGAGGACATTCCCTAAACTGATATATCAGATGCAAATAAGAAGCAATTCCCTATTTTGACTTGTACCGTATGTTCCCGAGGTTTTAGCTGAAAAATTGACTTGCCTTTGTATGTGTTTGTGACGGGTGGAGCAGCGGTTAAATCTAAAGGTAACCTAGCTCTACATTGAAAACACAGTATGTTTATCTCCATTTTACCATGACTAAATAAAACGCGAACTCTTTGGTGGTAGCAATTATATTGAGTAAAGTGTCGTGGGTTAGTTCATTGTCTTGAGTGGGTTGTTGATCTGAATTACGGAATCACAGACAACAGCCTATAAACAAAATATGGCGCTGTTTATTCTCAAGCAGTTTATTCACTCCGTAATAAGTCATTCGAAAATATGCTAGGCAGTGAAAGCGTATAAGCACGGCATTTGGTCAACTAACATGAGGTGGGCACGCCTAAAGAAAATTAAACAAGCTTTCCAAAGTTTCCGTTCTACACTGCACGTCACCATCATGACGCCATGTCGCTCATTGTGACGCAAACGATATGATGTGACAGTTGTATATAGAGAAACGCCAAATTCCAAATTCTCTGTTGTCTCCAAAACTTAAAATATATTCTCTTTGAAGATTTCTATCGTGTTTTCTGCACGAAATGTATTGCCAAACATCCTTTGAATATTGTTATTACCTCAACTTTGCAATTTGTAAAATAGTTATTTAAACATGCCTACCGACAATGACTAAAAAAAGGACTATTCTATGAATATTAGCTTCTGCAGTTATGCGGCAGTCAGACCAGCTGTTTCAATCAGAGGGGGTTTATTGTAATTTAATAACCTCTGATTGACCAGTCAAAATCGAGTAATTTCAATATGCATGTTAGAATTATCATTATGAATATGGAAAGTTTTTTGTCACTTTGATATTAATATTCAAGACGGTATAGATAAAAACAGCTAATCTGTCAATACCAACGTGTTAAGAAAGACCTTGCTTACCGCCTATTAGTAACTTTAGTTTGTTAGTTTGTTGTTTAACGCCGCACTCTGTAATCATCCAGTTATGTGACGGCAGTCTGTAAATCAAACAATATAGTGATTGACATCATAAGCATCGATCCACGCAATCGGGATACGATGACAAGCATCAACCAAGTAAGCGAGCCTGACCACCCGATGCCGTTAGTCGCCTCTTCCGACAAGCATTGTCGCCTTTTACGGCAAGGCCTCTTCTACCTCGGATCTTCACTGATCTGAAAATCACGGAACAAGGGCAATAACCCTGTAAAAAAATTACGGTACCAATTTTCGAACTCAGTCTTGATAAGAATCTCTTAGATAAGCATGAACACTTTCATTCATGTAACTGTAGTAGTTTCGGAGAAAACCTGTTACCATTTCACACAGCATGCACTTAGTTTAAAAGCACGAAGCAAGGGCAATAATACCATTTACCAAACTCTTTTAAGATCATGATAAGTAAGGTGAGTGTGTTAAATTTCATTTGTCCAACTTCAATAGTCTATAAGAAAAATGTCCCCATTTTGAAGTGGGCATACATACAAATGACACATATTTTGTTCTTCGTGGCGGGGATATTACATTATTAGTTTGTTGTAACTGAACCTTAGGGAACCTGCATTGAGGTATAAAACGTCATTGCCAGAGAATAACCAGTCATACGAAAGAGAAAGGCAAAATAGTGTTGAAAATATTTGACTGCATCGCTGAAAATCAGTGATGACGCCAGGCATTTGCGAAATGGGTTAGCATGTTCTACCCAGGACTTGTTAAGACGGAGGTGTAAGCCTCTCTTGACTACCGAAATAATGGCCATTCCGAAACATCCTCAGTTATATCAACCTATCCTAATCTTTGCCTGATTCGGGCTTAAGGGCTGCTTTGAAAACAACAGGAGAGCTGCAATAGCACACCCATAATGAACTGAGGACCCTCCAAACTATAAGTCGATCAGGGTTGCTTGGTCGTTTGTTGTTTAACGCAGCCCTCAATAATATGCCACCTATAAATTGAGGTCGGACAAGACAATCCAGTGTGTGACATCAACACCAATCAATAGCTTGGAATATGACACTGGATCAACCATGGCCCCGATCATATCAATAAATATGATATATACTACTCAAGGGGAGTTAAAAGGGGATGTTTTTCATATGACAGATTAAACAGATTTAACAACTTTTTGTGGGAGGTTTGGCACATAAAAGGCTGGGGTAGAGACACACCATTGGTCATATCCAACTTATCGGTAACTCATTTTGGACAAGTGGTTATTTAAACTCACTAGCTTTGGCGAAAAAAACAAAAGCCAGACTACATTTTCACTAGTTTCGGACTCACGGACAACTGGCCGTGCCTGTCCCTTAAAGGGTGGAATATGATTGAGTTGAAGTCAGTTCTCATTGGCACAACTCAAATTGATTGTTCGATTTTGATAGGAAAGCGACATCTTGCCACTGGAGAAGAGGCCAATTAAATTGTTCAACTCTAAGTTAATTGTAGAGATAGGAGAGCAAAGTGATAGCAAATTAACTTAGTTGAGGAATGTCATTATATCCCAGTTGCGTGGATCGATGCCCATGATTCAATCACTGGATTGTCTGGTCCAGACTCTATTATTCACAGACCGCAGTCATAAATTCAGCTGGACTATTGCTGAGTGCGGCGTTAAAAAAACAACAACAATGGAATAGTGCTGACTGCTGTGTTAAGCAACAAACACAAATTCGAAACCCATACCTGTCGAGTTGATCATACCAATGAGACCCGTGAAGATCCGTGGTAGAATAGGTCTTCACCATGCTTGCTGTAAAAGGCGACTATGCTTGTCGTAAAAGGCGAATAACGGGATCGGGTGGTCAGGCTCGCTTACTTGGTTGATGCATGTCATCGATCCCAATTGCGTGGATCGATGCTCATGATATCAATCACTGGATTGTCTGGTCCAGACTCGATTATTTACAGACCGACGTCATATAGCTGGAATATTGTTGAGTGCGGCGTTAAACAACAAACCACCACCAAACCACCACACCTATGGTTGAAACAAATGATACCATGGAAACGAGACTGGAGGTGGGATGACACTGTTCCACTTCCTTTGTGGGAAGCTTTGTATCAGATATTAATCCTTTGCCAGGTTGACACTTTTTTCTTTTCTTTTGTGAAAGGATCGGGAGAAAAGCTTGCCACAAATAAATAAATAATTTAAACTGATATTCATTTTCAAGTAAAAAGAATTAGCAAAATGAAACTGATATGAAATTTTAATTGGCCAAATACATTGTATATAGTCCCTGACCACTACAAAAACTTCAAAATGAGTAAATAGCCTTCTCTAGCAGAAGTAAACATACATGTATATACATGTTATGGTTTAAATATCCGTAGGAGTTCCGGATTGAATTGGCCCCTTGGGCCGCTGGCTAAATATCTAACATCATCATAAACCCTATAGCAACCTATAGCAGCTAAATAGATCGGGTGGTCAGACTCAGTGACTTGGTCAGTGTCGTGTCTTTGTCATGCTGAGACGGCATGGATCGTTGCTCAAAATACCAATCACTGGATTGTCTGGTCTAGATTCGGTTATTTACAGGCTGCCATCATATAGGTGAAACACTGATGAGTGTGGCTTTAGGCAACAGACACAACAATAATTACGTTGAAATATCAAACACCCTGCATCTGTTTCCACTAAATCGAGCGACTACATTACTTAATGTGTGCAACATCTTACAAGGCAATAAGTGAACACAGCTCATAATAATACTCCCACATTGAACATATTTCTAAGTTCGTGAACCGTAAAAAAAAGAAGAAGATTGATATAATCCTATGACGAGTATGCATTTAGATTGCTTGTGTAGAACAGCGTGGTCCCACAGTCATTGAATTGATTAAAAAGATAAAGGATATTTGGATAATGTTGCCAAATAAGATGTTGATCTCTTCGGCGCCATAATGGGTGAGGTTATTTCATCAAACGTGAAAATTTCCTGGTCAAAAGGGGCCGCGCGGTGTCAAAACTGTGTTTTTATAAATTAAACTGTCTTTCATACTTATGTTGAAGTACACAATGGCTGAAAATACAGTGCCAGGTAAATAAATATGTACAAAGGACATAATTATAAAACATCACTCTATGATTAATTAGCAGGGGTACAGATAAGTTGATGTTTTGAGATATTTTTGTAATGTTATTTAAATTTTTTCGAATATATAATTTATTTTTGATTTGAAAGAATATAGGTAATAAAAGCGAAAAAACACTTTACATTTTAGTAAGACATGTCCATTGTAAGATTACGACTCTATCGTGAGGATGTGAAGAATCTCCAAAAAATATCCTAATACCATTTTTCTGTAGAAAAAATAGTGCTCTATTCTTCTTCACAAATACGGCTTATAAAACGATTAAACAAACATTCAAGAAATATTCATTCGGTTATGATAAATACCCTGAGTATCCTTCCTCAAAGCAATGTTAGCGCATATATAGTTACGTCCTTTGATCCATGTAATGTTTTAAATTTGAGTGCATATTGTCTGCAATGGGGAAAGTAAAATCAGATATTCTCATGACACCAAACCACCCTAGTGCCTCTCTCTTCTAAGGGGGATTTATTTGTTTGTTGCTTATCGCTGCTCTCAGCACTGTTCCTTCTGTAATGTAGGATGGGTATACAGCCATATAGTACTTTGTATCTGAAGTCCGTTCAGCATCATTCGAACAATGTGAACTTTATTATCAAATTGCATCACATATGTCATGTGACTGACACCAATCAGAATGAACACCTGTTTAATTAAACTTAATTAAACGTAGTTAATAGCTTTATTTCTGCACCGTAAATCATATCAAACTGTTAGGTAAATAGAAATTACACCTGGCCCATTATGGTTAATTCTGCCCCGTCGAGAAGATTACAATCTTTGGTATAAATATAGACACCAACCCTATCTGACAAATCATCCCGATTGTCTACAATGCTGCTCATCTCTCTGTTCGTGGTTGTGTTGGGGGTTGCTGAGACACATGGTAAGTATTTCAACCGAATTTTCGACCATACTTTTCCAACTCTTATTAGGATAGGTTCGGTGTAGACATGATACTGCAGGTAAAGTCTTCATTGTGTATCCCAGTTATACAGATATTATCTACAGGTAGGGACGGATGATGCTAAAAGTTGCTTTGCTCGGACATAATACACGATGTTCATGTTTCATGATCAGGTATGAAAGTTTTTTGAGAAGTATATTCTCGCCAACAGGCATATAACCATGCATATACATACGTATGTATCAGTTTTACTGTGTAGCTGGAATGTGTATAAACTGTCGGGTTCGAGACTTGTTTGATGATTTGATGGTGACTAAACACGGTGTATTTGATATTGGTATGATAGTTGTGTTTCGGATAATGCAGTAAAATGAGAAAACCTTTCATCAATGGATACCGATCCTTTCGTACATTACCAGATGTGACCCTCTTCTTTGGTATAATTGACATTCTTAAGCAACTTATGCTTGATTAATGTGTTTTACCCCGTAGCAGATTGTTATATTTATTCCTGCTCTCAATATAAGACTGTAATGAAAAACTATCTTTTCTTCTTCTGAATATGTGTAACAATTGTGTGGTTTCTTGTCGCAAATATCGACATTCTTTGTCAAACCAAGGCTGGTCATCTTTAACACCCATAGTCTTTACCTTTCTCTAAGTAAAATCTGCAACTCGACGTTAAGTATCTATTCCTTTATCTACACCCAACAAGCCCAAACTAACACATTTGTCTAACATATCAGTTATTGTACGAGAGAGAATATTCTCCCGGAAATGGCTTGCACATTCGTTGTCCCCACTGAACTTGAAGCTGTCATTAGCAAAGGGTGTATCTCATGCAGCATTGTTCTTGTTTGTGGAACACGTGATTCGAATGAACATGTAATTGGCAGGAATCACAGCAGCCGTTAAAAATATTAAGTGAGTGAGTGAGTGAGTATGGTTTTACGCCGCTTTTAGCAATATTCCAGCAATATCACGGCGGGGGACACCAGAAATGGGCTTCACACATTGTACCCATGTCGGGAATCGAACCCGGGTCTTCGGCGTGACGAGCGAACGCTTTAACCACCAGGCTACCCGACCGCTCTAAAAATATTAAGATTAAAAGATGAACATGAATTAATCACCTTCTTGCAATATCTGTTACAAGAAAGTTCTATTACTATAATCACACTAATCTATACTCAGTGCTGACACGGGGGTAGTTCCTCACCCCACGGGGGCGGTCGGGTAGCCTAGTGGTTAAAGCGTTCGCTCGTCACGCCGAAGACCCGGGTTCGATTCCCGACATGGGTACAATGTGTGAAGCCCATTTCTGGTATCCCCCGCCGTGATATTGCTGGAATATTGCTAAAAGCGGCGTAAAACCATACTCACTAACTCGGAAACAGACCATAAGGTGGCCTCGTGGCCAAAACCTTCGCTCTTGACACCTAAGGACCGGTTCTTTTTCCAGATGGGTACAATATGTAAAGTCTATTTCCGGTGTCAACAAATGTTTGCTTGTAAACGTTTATTATGTGTAAAAACATTGTCCTCAAACAATGTACTTAGAGGTGAACGTGGACGAAAGCCTATGTATATAGTCACATATAAAAGGGCAGTTAAATACTGGTGTAAAATAATGAATATGCCTGACACCAGATATGTGAAGAAATGTTACAATAGTCCGGTCAAAATAAGGATAGACCCACCACAAATTGCAACAGAAATGTTTTTAGTTGATTCATATTTAACAAGCCCTCCTTAGCATCGTATCAAAAATCTAGAAAAATCTAAATGGGGGAACATTTCCAAATTCAGTCATCTTTACTACAGCGATTACCTAGCATTTTCATAGAAAAAATTAAAATTTTCAATTTTTGAAATTTACTCCAAGTTAACTATGTTACATAACAAATGGAAGCTACTAATACAGGCTTCATTATGTTATTCCTTTCCATATTCTGTCTTGTTTTGGTTCAGAGAACTCAGCAAAAATCTATTTTCAGCTTTCAACAAGTGCAAAAGTGAGCGTGGCCGCCTAGTGTGTCAGTAGTTACAAATTAAATAGCTAGAATAGGGTTAGGCTTCTAACAAATTCATTAAAAAAATGGAAAATTAACAAAAATCATTTGTTTCTTTTGACTGCACCCCTCCATATGACACAGATAATATGTACTAAGTTTGAGATGAATCCACTGAATAGTTTAAGAGAAATCGCGTGGACAAAGTTTTCGGACGGACGTAAGGGTTTGAAAAATTCATTAAAATGGAAAAGTAATAACAACATTTGTTTTCTTTTAACTGCACCCCTTCATATGACACAGATTATATGTACTAAGGTTGAGATGAATCCACTGAATAGTTTAAGAGAAATCGCGCGGACAAAGTTTTCGGACGGACGTTAGGGTTTGAAAAATTCATTTAAAAAATTGAAAATTAATAAAAACAATTTTTTTTTTTGACTGCACCCCTTCATATAACACAGATTATATGTACTAAGGTTGAGATGAATCCACTGAATAGTTTAAGAGAAATCGCGAGGACAAAGTTTTCCGACGGACGTTAGGGTTTGAAAAATTCATTTAAAAAATTCAAAATGAATAAAAACATTTTTTTTCTTTTGACTGTACCCCTTCATATGACACAGATTATATGTACTAAGTTTGAAATGAATCCCCTGAATAGTTTAAGAGAAATCGCGCGGACAAAGTTTTCGGACGGACGGACGGACGGACGGACGTACGGACGGAACCTTGGTATAACTATATACAGTAATCTATAATAATAATAATATAATAATAATAATAGTAATCTATCGTGTTCCAAACAGCATTAAATGGTCATATGCTGACCGAAACAACCCATAAAGTTATCAATGCAGCACACACATGCATAGTAACTGGTATGCACATCATAGTTCACTTCAAATGCCTCAGGCTGTTGGCAGTTCAAACAAGACATGCCACGACATTCGTCACACAGTGAAGAACACTGCAATCTGTGACGCCTACAGCTGCATTTGTTTGAATCACACATGCTCGTTTTATAGTAGCATTGTATTATTGCGAGTGGTTCTTTAGGAGCTGCTGGCATACCTGTTAACTGTGGAATTTGTTCACCAATAACTCTCCAACACCATTCTTCTGCTGCAATTTCATCCACCGCTTTCCATTGCTGCACCTGATGATAGACCCGCATGCTGTGAAATTTTGCAGCAGCTGATGTTGGGGGTCAGCATTGCAGGGTGACGTAAGTCACACTTGATGTGACCTTCTCACGAAACTGACGGTATCTTAGATAATTTAGGTCTTCTCCTGGTAAACTGTTGTAAAGGCACAAGAGAGCCTATTCTCCAGATATTATTATCTGTTCTCTGGTTATATCCTGCAACGGCTTGTCAAACACCTTAGCATGTTCCCTGAAGTCAGAACTTGACTGGAATATTTTCAAAGATACTGCTTTCCCTATACTGTCTTTGCTTATTTTTGGCGTTCGCAAGGAATTGTTCCTTCCCGGACTAAATGATCATGTCACCGTCAAACTTTGCAGTTGCTCCAACTACACCCTCGGTTCTCCTCAGATGTGTCATATCCTTTGTTGATGGGTTCTCGTTGTAGCCAACAAAGACAATTGTTGGCATGCCATAATGACTGGTGACATAATTGCAGTACATGCCACATACATCATTGTAAGTGATTCCACGAGGCCATGGTAAACGCTGCAGTAGTGATCCACCATCAAGCATATACTGAACTTCTTTTGGAATCAGAAGCGAGTTCCTGACATCAAACATTTCCCATGTGGCATTAGAGAGAAGTGGTTAGCTTGCTTCAGTAGAATAGTGGAGTCAAACAAAGAAGTTGGATATGTACATAGTTCATACAAGGTTCCTTCAAGGTGTCTGATGTATCACTAGCTGCTGTAACTAGTCTCTGGAACAAGAGTAGAGGGTTAACAGGTTCTGCAATTTCCTCACCTTAAATATGTTCTGCAATATGATGTCACAGCTTGATTGGATTTCTTGAATGAAAAGTCAGATACAATTTTGCCAGACATTGAATTCAAGATTATCGATCCAACACGTTTTGCTTCATCTGCGTTATTAGTTGTGATGCCATTTGCAATATTTCTGAGGACAGGGTCTCGATCAGCGAGGTAGTCTACCAGCTTTTTCACATCTGATGTATTTCTGTGAATCCTTGCCATGGTCATATCCGTATGCTGTTCGCTGCTTCTGTTTTCAACCTGAGTCAACTCTTGCATTGTATTGTTTATCTCCGTTCAGACAGGCACGGGCATCAGCCATTCAAGACGTTGTGTCTCGTTCATTCCAGTTCCCCTTGTTAGTCCACCATTTTTTTTTAAACTTCACATAAGGACTTGTTCGATAACTAGATCAGAGAATAGACTTCCCCAGAAGCGATCAGATTGTCGAACGGGGTGACCATCCTCAAACATCTTGTGAACTTCTGGATGCATTTCTGGCAGTTGTGCCATCATGGAGTATGGGAGCATATGATATAAGGATTTGAGATGGAGATTCCAATTGCCAGTTCTCTCACCTCGAATGAAACTCCTTAGGATATCCACCATCTCCATGTATTGCATCCAGAGCTTTGCTGTTCTCAAGTTCTTCATGGAGTCCATCATTGTTTGAGGTTTGTCGAGAACTCTCGACAAGGCATTGGATGAGCTAACATCATCAGTAGAAATAGTTCCACTAATCAAATCATCACCATAGAGTACATACATGTATGTCTGTGAGATCTTCATTGTCAGGTGAACAATCTGGGTGTTCTTCTGTCACTTCCTCCACTAGTTCCTTTGTCGCTTCACTACTGGTTCCTCTGTCACTTCCTCCATTGGTTCTCTCATGAGTGAGTGAGTGTGTGAGTTTGGTTTAACGCCGCTTTTAACAGTATTCCAGTTATATCAGCTTAATGTAGGAGGAAAGGCTGAAGCGATGCAGCTCTTAGACGTTTACCACTTCGGTGAAACCCATGGGCACCGCTATGGTGCTGACAAACCTAGAAACATAATCGGGGCGAACCGGGATTCGAACCCACAACCATAGGTTTCTGGCATGCCCAAGGGACCCTGCACAGCGAATCGCAGCGCCTTAGACGTCTAGGCCCCCCATGCCCCCCGGTTCTCTCATGATCTCTTGGACTTGTCCTTCAAACTTCTGTTCAGACTTGTTTGCTGAAACTTAAAAACCTTCGCTACCAGCAAAGTCTTCACACTGGTATCTACAAAGATATTTATTGATGATCTCTCTTGACATATAAGATTTAAAAAGGAATTGTTTTAAAATGAAGGTTTTCAAACAAATAAACAATTATTAAGATTACCAAATAAATATAGTTAAGACTAACAAAAACTATGTAGATGAATAAATATGGATATATGTGTTTTCCCCCCAATTTTGTTTTTTGTTTTGTTTCAAAGGCCGATAATTTTACTTTTATGCAAAATAGATACAAACTATAGATACAAAAGGACTGCATGTGAAGCCAGCTTTCATTTGATATCTAACTTGATATGGTAAAAGGGAAAAGGAAACATAAAGCCTTTCGGGCTTTTTTTGTATTTTACATTGATTTACCGCCAAAAGATTATACCCAAACTAAACAATTTTTCCCATCTTAGATTTTCCTAAATTTTAAATATGTTGTGAGGGGATGCCTTCTGAACATGAAACAGGAGAAATCATTTCTGTTGCAATTTGTGGTGGGTTTGGTAGGCTTTGGCACCATATTGACCGGACTACAACTTATTAGTTCTATATTGCATGAATAGAAAGGCCAAATGGGCTTCGAAAATTAAAGATATTTTATATAGGTTTTTTATACTTCTATATAATGTATCTAGTTTTATATCTGAGTTTGTATACAAACTTAAATCATCCAACAAGCAAGATTGGTATGCAACACTTTTTCCAGTTCAAGATTCAAGATTCAAGATTCAAGATTCTTTATTCAGTATTTTGGGCCATGTGGCCTAGAGTACAATTACAATTACAATAATTGCTGCGTCACGTGATGTCAGAAAAATAAATACAAGTAGTCTTATTTCACATTAAATACATGATTTAAGTATAAGGCCAAAGCCTTTACAATGTTGATATTTTTGTAGTTGAGTAGATTACATAAACTGTGATTATCATGATGGACATTGGATAACCAAGGCAAATAGTGGTTTCTGACAGAAGAATATTTTGAACATATAAACAAAACATGAAATTCATCTTCTAATTGCCTCCCTGTACAGTGGGTACATAGATATAAACTCAAGTCTTCATTTGTATGTTTTGACTTTCGTAGCATGTTAATCTTAAAACCGTGTAGCGATATTCTGAATTTACAATATGCTCTCCTGAGTGATTTATTCGTGAGATTACTGATGTAAAATTCTGGCTGTAAAAGTGATTTCAAATTTGCATAATGTGACACATATTTTGATGAAGAAATAGAGTCATGCCACTCTTGAGAATACATATCACTCAGCCTTTGTTTTATTTTTAGCAAAAAGAGATTTTCATCGCCAATATGTTGAGAGATCCATACAAATGAAAAGCCTGAAGAAAACAAAATAAATCTTACATCAGACACCCAGGTGTGTTTATCATTGTCAACTAACTGTTTAAGTAGATTGTAACATTGTTTTGGATATCGACATTGATTCATACGTAGCAATCTCAACCAGTATTTTAATCGTCCAGTTTCACCAAGAATAGCTTTATTAGAGGCATATTTTCCGATACAAAGATAATTTTTAAAATAGGACGTATGTACTTTTTCTATACATTCATAATATTTTGCCCCCCAGATTTCAGCCCCATAAAGTAATATAGGAGCAATCTTACAATCAAACATTGTACAAGCTGTTTCGAATGTTATATAGCTATTTCTTTTGAAAACATGATAAATGGCTCTAGTGGCTTTAGAAGCCTGTGATGCTAGGCTTTTACAGGCCATTGACCAGATTAGCCTTGAGGAGAAAAATACTCCAAGATACTTGTAGTAAGTGACAAGTTTTACATTTATGGAACCATAGAACCATTTTTCATTTTTTCGTATAATGCCACCGTTTCGGAAAACAATTGTTTTTGTTTTATCAAGATTCACACTTAGGCCCCAGGTAATGCAAAATTTTCTTAAGATATCTAATTGTCTTTGTAGACCAATAACTGTATATGAGAACATAGTCACATCGTCGGCAAAAAGTAGTAGCATAATATCTTCAATACTTTCTGAAACAAACACACCATGACAGGACGTTTTATAAATGTCAGTTACAAGCTCATTAATAAAGAAGATAAACAGAAGCGGGCTTAACATACAGCCTTGTCTTACACCGGAGCTAGTTGTAAACAAATCTGTTCTGCCTTTGTCTGTTTTTACACAAGCCTTAACAGCAGAATACATACTAGCTAAGACATTATACAACTTGCCATGGCAACCTTTTTGAAAGAGCATATATAATATTTGTTTCCTTTCCACAAAGTCAAAGGCTTTCTTGAAATCAATGAAAGCACAATAAAATCGCCCCCCTCGCTTTGATAAATATTTAGTACAAAGAGCCTGGAGTGTGAAAATGTTGTCTGTTACTGAATAGTTGGATCTGAATCCAGCTTGTGCTTCATGTATTAAATCGTTTATATCCATCCATGATCGTAGTCTTTTTTCAAGTATTGACGTGAATAATTTCCCAGTTGCATTTAGCAGGGATATTCCTCTATAATTGTTGGGGTCAGAGGTAACACCAGATTTATGTATAGGTATTATAAGTCCAATGTTCCATGCTTCAGGGATTATACCGGTATCTAATATTTTATTAAATAAAGGTCTCAAGTATTTAATAAGAATTGTTTCTGAAAGTTTAAAAAATTCTGGAGGGATTCCATCTTCACCAGGAGATTTCCCGAGTTTTAATCTTTTTAACGCTTCAGCTACTTCTTCATCAGTAATAATATCTGATAACAACTCATCTGTAATGGGTAAGCTATCACAATTATCACAAGAGTGACTGTCAATGAATCCATTTACAAGTACATTAAAATCTTCATTCACTTCTGTTTTGTTAGAGTTTAACAAATCTTTAAAATATAACTGAAGAGCATCAGGAGATATTGCACATTTAGAGTGTTTGCTACATAAAACACGTTTAAGGGTGTTCCAAAATGTTTTACAAAAAAAAAATACCATGTTTTGCAGCATCTTTCAAATCTTCAACTATTTTACCATCAAATTGTTTCTTTTTCTGACCACAGCATATTTTGAATTTTCTTTTGGCTGCAACATATTTTTGCAAATTTTCATTACATTTGAACTGCTTAAATAAATTAAGATACCTATATTTTTCCTTTTTCAGTTGAGTACATTCATGGTCAAACCAAATTGGTTGATTTCTGGATTTATTGTTGAATAGTGTACAAAAACCTCCAGAAGAACAAGCAATGTGGATCAGTATATCTCCCAAAGTCTTGACTGCAGTATTTACATCTGTTTGTAAAGCTGTGTAATTCTTCAAATATATCAGTAGACTGTAGTAATTGTTTATATTTCAGAGCATGTTGATCGGTTAATTTATATCTAGGAATGGGTGATACTGTTGTTATATGGTCAGTATTAGTAATCACATTATCAAATATGTGAGATATAGTACATATTAGAGGCATGTGGTCTGATTCTGTTCTTGAACACACTTTGAGATCTACTAGTTTGGGGAATATGTCTGTTGACACAAGGAAATAGTCTACAACACTTGTGCCTAGATGCGAGACAAACGTGAAATTGCTTGGAATGTCAGACTTCATTCTACCATTAACAATATGAATACCAAATAACTTGCATAATTCAATTAGACAGATTCCATAAGCATTTACATGTTTATCACAAACATCCCTTGAAAGGTTAAATGAGTCGCTAGTATAATCTTCAGGAAGAGGGAGGTAATTTGTACTGTCATCTCGAATAAAATCCTCTCCATGTCCTACTCTCGCATTGAAGTCCCCACATAATATGTATTTACACTCATCACCATAATCATAATTTATATGTAATAATTGTTTCTCGATTATATCAATGCCATTATCATCTGAGTCAGTATACAATTGTGACTTATTTGGATGAACATACACAAAACCAAGTATAAGTGGGCAATTTCTCTCAGTATCAAGCATATTAAAGAAAACACTATTTGTCCAGTATGTGTATATCCTACTAAATTGGGAAGTGATGTTATGACTTATGTATACAGCTATACCTCCTGAGTAACGCCCATACCTCGATAATCTTGATGGGGGACTCACAAAACAATCATGAGAATCAAATAATGAGTATAGCTTATTTTCATCAACACACCAAGTTTCAGTGAAGCAGAGCACATCAAATTGTGAACAGAATGAAATAAAATCAGGATACATCAACTTTGATAAAAGTCCATGGATATTCCAAGAACATATTGTGTACACTGAATTTATGAATTTACCATCGTTAACATTGTAAGAGTCATTTTGTGCTTTTCTGTAATTGGGACCACTGCTAATATCCTATGTTGTATTGTTGATTGTACTGTCCATTCTGTTAGGTGACCTTGGTCGCCAGTTCCTCCTTTGTCCCACTTTCTGGACACTGTCACTTTCCTGGTTGTATACAAACACACCACATCAATAATCAACTTGTCATAGGTCATGTAAGCAACAGAACCATCATCTCTCGCTTTCTTCATGTGAGGAAAAAGTTTAGATCTAATGTCTCGTACACGTTGTGTGAAATCTTCGAAAACTCGGTTGTCGCTGCTTCCTCTAAGTACCCTTTTAGCTGTTTGCAGAATGTCGGTTTTGTCTTTAAATGCCGTAAATGTCACGATGATAGGCCGATTTCCAGATTTAGACTTAGACGGGAGTCGATGACATCTTTCAATCCCAATCTTATCAAATATGTCAAGCTGTAATACATCGTTGATAAAGTTTCGTACCTTGTCTTCAGTAGACGCCCATGTCTCCCCCTTGTCCTCCGTAATTCCATGGATGATGAGGTTATTTCGTCGTGACTGTGCCTCGATGTTATCCATTCTCAGGTCCATATGATGTAGTTTGGATCTAAAATCTCTGTTCTCAGTCTCGAGTGCGTTCATCTTCTGGTTGAAGTCGGATGTAAACAAATCCACTTTCCTGTCAAGGGAGGTAATTTGGTCCTGTATTGAGAACAGCGTTTTGGCGAGGTCTTCCAGCGTCGTTGATCTCTCACATTCTATGCTGCCGCTGATATTCCTGGATGAAAGACGAGTTTGTACCTTGTCACTTTGTTGGGGTTTAGGTGGTCCCGGGTTCAACTCCACATCTCCAGCTGCTATCAATAACGTAAGTGTCAGAACTGCAAGGCGTACACATACCCGTAACCCGTTTGGTGTTCTTATACCGGGGTGCACAGAGCACATTCGCTTGCCTCTCGGGCAGAAAGTTCCAATTCTCTGCCTCCACACCTCAGTAGTGACTCCCATCTTGTTCCAGAGCCTTCTCTGTGTCCTTATCCACTTGTTCAACCTCAAAACTCAACTTAATTTGTATTATATCAGTAATGAACTCGGATTTTCGTCCGAGCGCAAATTCATTGCTGCCGCCACCGGTAGATCACGTGACAGAAGACACTTTTTCCAGTTCAAAATTGGTAACCTACGCTTCTTTCAAACATCCTTTGGCCTCGAAATCTATATGAAAGGAACTTCCATTTCAAAATTCCGTGCTGCATTAGTTCAGCTTAGATGTTCTTCACACCAGCTCCGATTTGAAACTGGCAGACATGTTAAAGAAGTTAAATCAGAAAGAATATATCATGTATGCAATAGATACATAGAGGATGAATACCATTTTGTAGTTGTGTTTGTATATACCCCAAAAATACTACTTCTATCCAACATAACATAAATTTAACTTACTATTGTCGTAAAAACATCGAACGTTTGTATATAAGTCAATGAAAGAACAATGTATATCGATGTACCAATGTATATATGGTGTTACTCTCTCAAGCAATGATGTAACTGTAGAATGGGACTATGGCCTCCGCTCCTTTTTGAATAAAGAAGATATTGACTGTCAAAATAAAACTACCCTCACCAGGAGTCCCAACGGGCTGCCAATGTTCAATTTCAGTTACCAATAGACATAAGTCTGGGGGGACAAGACACCTGGGGTTTTGTACCCAAACCGCATAAGACAACTTTTTGTAAACCATGGGTGTAGTGTGATGCATGGCATGTGGGAAATTTGAACAAAATATAAAGCCATATAGTGTGGTCAATGTTTTCACTTACTCATGGATGGTATGCCCGGTCTCGTGGTTTTTTTAAAAATGGTACACGGCAAAATAGGAAAATGCATCAGACATTGGGACAGGTATCAGGTAATTACCTCAGGTTATAGGCCGCTTTATACATGTATGACAGCACACGAATATTACCTAAGTTTATCATCATGTTCGCTTTAAAAGGATATTTTACGGGTTATCGCAGTGTAAGTTAGGATTACGTCAATTTGCGTTACTTTGATATATGCTATTTTCATAGCCCTTTCACTCGTATTTATTAAATTAAGCCAGCAAAGCATTTTTATAGCAATTTCGACAGTACTTTAGTTTTCACTTACTCATGGATGGTATGCACGGTCTCATTTTTTAGAAAATGGTACACGTCAAAATAAGAAATTGCATCAGACATCAGTTTTGTCGCTGGTGCACTTGAGATGCAATTGGCACCAATATGTTTTGGATACATAGAACAACACAAGCTGAATCTATAGTATCCTAGAAGGGAGATTGTCGCCCCTTTCGATTAATGGTGCGCATGTGTAGTAGGTGAATTAATCTACACATGCGCAGACATGGTTATACTTCTTTCAAACTGCAGTGGTCTATTGTAAGCTGCAAATGTTCTAAGAACAAAGTAGCAATGGCAATTTTTGGGTTGCTTTTCTCAAAACTGAAACAAATCTTTTATCGTTTCTTTAAAAATTAGCTGAAAAATTGTAATTGTCTGTGTCGTTTTTCATCAACCAAACATGTTTTCACAGCAAGAAACAAACACTTTGCATTTATAATTAATTTAATTCCCTTTTAACATTTTTTCGATCGACGAGGGCATACAGTTTGCCCTGTTGTTTTAGACGGCGCAATTCGCTGTGCAGAGTTCTCCTAGACATACTAGAAAACTGGTGGTGGGTTCGAATCCAAGCACCGTACACATGTATCACTTTGGGATTTCCTCCCACATCAAGCTGAAATAATGGGAATATTGTTCCAATCGGCGTGAAGGCACAGGTCACAAATCCGGTGAAGTGAAGCAACGTAAGACACGGGGAGTCCTTGGATGGGTGACAGTGTGCGGCTGCATGGCTCCTGACAGTTTCTAGAGCTTTGGTCCTGACACACACAGAAGCACATGTAACACATGTGGTGTGTCTTTGGGCAATTGACTTTCACATCGTGTGTTAGGGTGTGCATGTGTGCGCACAGTTGGTCAGTTAGCACAGTGTGTCAGCCACACGTTGTGTACATAGAAGTCTTTACACATAAACGCACAACCACACACAGAAACACACACACACACACACACACACACACACACACACACACTCTCTCTCACACACACACACTCTCTCACACACACACACACACTCTCTCACACACACACACACAAACCTAATATCAATTTCCATGTTTGCAAATTTATTGCGGTCTTTGTCTGATCTAGTGGGGTCTGTGAATCTGTTCTGGTTCAAGAACTATACTCTTTAGTCGACACTGTAAGCCCGCTCGTACTGTTTGTAGACCCATCGTCGGGAAAAGTCCCATCATTTTCAAATCGTGTGAGTACCTTGACTAAAACATGAAAAGATTTGCAACATATGTGTCGACGCCATGTTGACGGTACACATGCTTTGCAAATTCTGCAGTCGACCGAAATCTGCACATTGAAATCCATGTTATTTTTTAACCAAATGTCCACTTCGTTAAACGAATGGTATATTTTTTTCTGACATCCAAACCGTCATGCTAAGTGTGGTGTGTTTATGTTGATGAATCACTATCAATGAGTGACATTAGGTGTTTGCGAAAAGGTGAGCGTATCCTGCTCCACCAATCACAACACACGCAAAGGCAAGTCAATTGTTCCCTAAAAACACGGAAACATATGGTACAAGTCACAATAGGTATTCGGACATAATTTTGTCACTGTTCCATAAACCATTTTGAAAGTGTAGCTAAAGAAGATAAAGAAAACACGATTAGCTATGGTGAAAAAATACGGTGTTCTTTAAAATATATCATAATACAACAATAACACAACACAATGATATTGCTTATTCTTTATTTACGAGTACATCAGTATAATAGTATCACAACCTATCTTATAATAGTATCACAATCTAGACAAGATACCTTACTCATGACGACTGTAAACTAAATAACCAATAGACTCTAGGGTGAAGGTATGGGCAGCATTGCCAGACAGATGAAGTACTCCATCCTGGTACACTGTTCTCCCTCCCACTCCCATTGGCCGGCGTCGTTCTTCTCCAGGACGGCACAGTTTTGTGGGTGCTTCTCAGAGGTAGAGGTGCTGCAAGTGCCCGTGCCGTTCACGAGTGGGGAGGTGAAGCCGTTCAGGGGAACAACGTCACCAAGGAGATATCGCCACTGGAACCGGTCAAAAAGATTGGTCACCCCAATCCAGTATTCTTGACCTAAGTGACAGAAAATATGAAGTGTTGAACTCTTAAGCCATTACACGGTGGGCGGTAAATAATCCATTCGTAGCCAGACCAACGAGTGCTTGATTTTATCAGCAGCACCTCAAGCCGTCAGGGTACGTTAACAAACAACAAGTTCTCCGAGACTGATCTCCAGATCCAATTAATCGTCGCTAATGTTTATTTCGTAAAGTCCTGCAGATGAGGGCAAGAGAAAAAGATGCAGTTAGATGATGCATAGCTTAGCCTAAACAGGGAGCTGTATCTGGGCCTATGTCTCGTCCAGGTAAAGACGAGCCTTACCTGTACCGTGTGTGAATTGCTGAAATCGAAATTGAAATTGATTTGGTCTTAAACATAACCTTTTATCTAAGACCCCGTTGACAAAAACGCTTTCTTGGGTGGAACTCAAACTGATATCTGACACTGCCACAGGTCCAAGTTGAATCATTTGTTGATCTGTGACTCGTGATATAGAATGGACAAGAAACAGTATAAGCAAGCTATAAATTACCTTTTTGGGCATTGGCAGCGAGAACACCGTTGACAAAGTCGCTCTGAGCCTGGGTTCGGATCATGGCCAGATTGTCTCCGATGATGTTACAGTATTCCTGTAACAATATTCATGTAGTCTTCAAACACGCAAAGTATCATCCAAGAGTACTGAAGACACTGAGGGTTATTGAGTGAATCTGGTTTAACGCAGCGTTTAACATTATCTCAGTTATTGTGAAGGAGTGAGTGAGTGAGTGACTGACTGATTGTGTGAGTTTGGTTTAGGTCGTGATAGGCATGCCAGGACAGACGCAGGGAGAAAGAGAGAAAGATTCGGTGTCTGAGATTTCAGCCCAAGACTACGTAATGCTGGCTTGGCCACTGTCTTTGAATGAGGGTCCCTTACCCACTGGGCCACCCGTATCCTCCGACCACCCTTAAGTGAGTGAGTGAGTTTGGTTTAACGTCGCATTATACAGTATTCCAGTTATATCACGGCGTGTCAACTTAATGTGAGAGGAAAGCCCGAAGTGATGCAGGTCACAGACGTTTACCACTTCGGTGAAACCCAAGAGCACGGGTATGGTGCTGACAAACCTAGAAACATAATCGGGGAGAACCGGGATTCGAACCCAGAATCATAGGTTTCGTGCGTGCCTAAGGGACGCAACTCTGCACAGCGATTCGCGGCGCCTTAGACGACTGGGCCACCCGTGCCCCCGACCACCATTAAGACACAGCAATGTGTAATACAGTAACTAACATGCTTACATAAGTGTAACAATATATTAAAATTGAACTTTGTAAGTGTAACATTATATTGTTAATATGAAATAAATCAATTTAATCCTGCACATGGATACGATGTTGTTTTTTACCTGCGCTTGGGCATAGGTTGCTTGGAATCCAGAGAACCAGAAACAGTTCTGATCCAGCTGGTAGTGGTTGCAAGGACATTCTGTGGAGGAGTGAGTGAGATGGGTTTAACGCCGTCTTAACAAGGACTTCACTCAATGGATATACAACTACTTTATTACAATGAATGCACTCAGTAGGTGCGTACATTTTGGTGCAACCAACTCGGATTACACTCCGGGAAAACCAGGGATAACAAGTATACAAATGAAACTATCATGTGATACTATTTCATCCTCATTTGTCTTACTATCAGATAAATACAGTCATATACTTACGTAGCTGGACGCCTTCTAGGACCACCTCTACTAACTGAAGGATATCAGTAGCGTCGACCTTGGAGCTCTTTTTAAGACGGATGTACCTTCCGATTGGCGTCCCTGTGCAGTTGAAGGTCGTGGTCGACCCGGCGGCGGGGGCGGTGCTGCCGATTGTGGTGCACACTTGAGGCGTTCCTCCAAGAGTTGGGTTGTTGTCATGCACCTCGATGATGATGTTTCGAAGACGCTCGGCTGTGAATTTTCGGATGAGTGAGTGATAATGTCTTACTCAACAATAATAACGAGGTTGTCTCCGATAGTCTGGGCCAGGGAAACAATCTACCAGTCCATTCAGTATAACACGGGGTCCTTGGGTCATATTGTGACTTGAGAACTAGAGCGTTGATGACTGGTACCAAGGTTAAAAGAAATGTGCTGCATTTCTAGATTTGTACACTCCATAGATTCTTGAAATTAGTTTGGGATCAATAATAACAACATTCATACACACTCCTCCCTTGGTAGCAGCCTATTTGTTTAGTAGGTGAGGTGACACGGTGTGTGTGTGTGTGTGTGTGTGTGTGTGTGTGTGTGTGTGTGTGTGTGTGTGTGTGTGTGTGTGGCCGCTTGTACTAGGCCGGACTGATGCCAATTTTTAGTGCTAGTCCACTGAGATTACATAACGCAGTTTAACATGAATACCCCATTCAGACACAGTATACTGACTCCGAGCCGACCAGTCCTTGCTTTAGCCCTTTAATGCCGAGCGCCAGACAGGGTAACAACAAGTACCATCTTTTAACGTCTTTTCGTATGACTCGGCCGGGGATCGACCACGAGGGCGGTTTGTTTAGATAATTATGTGTTAAATATTATAAACATTTAGTAATGTTCAGTTTACACTAAAAAAATGTATACTATATACAAACTTCAATTGCAACCGTTGAGAAAGACTGTAGAAGTGAGTACAAGTATAGTTTAATACTATTTTAATTGTCGGACAGTTAATGGAACTTCTGTGATTATTATACGCCCAAGGAGAATGATATTCTGATATACACGCGACAATCTTATGGCAGCATGTGAAACACTGCATTTGCAATCCCCTGTTTCAAAACATGCTATTTACCACAAATTGTGAACAATATGATTTTTTTCATAAAACAGAATTCTTAAGACTAAAAACATATATCCATAAAGAAATACATCTTTCATATAAAGATTTAGTTACGATATCGGTGTCATGATGTCTGCTCGATTAGACAAAAAGATCACTTTGCACCATATGATCAGTGGGGCGGTTCACTCAAGCATTGTATTCATGCGCAGTTTACATCTCCCAACGTGATATTTTACACACTACATGGGTATCAACCCCGACCAAAAGTAATCAACGCTTTAGTTTTGAAAATGTTTTTGAACGTGCCATCGATAATAGCTACGATATTGTGTATGTTTGCATAGTCTTAGGGTTGTTCAGTATACAACTGATTCATGTCTGATTTCAAGCAAAATATGCTTCTAGTTCTTCGACTGATAATCGTTGAAGCCTATTGGCGAATAATTGCTTTACACTAATGAACACCCAACAAGGCATGCGCTAGATCATAGGGTTACTTCAAGAGATGAATGACACAATTCGTCCAGAATTGCATCCTTTCGGCTTGCCTCGATCTGCTGATCGTGACTTCAAATTACAGGTTCATCTCGTTTGTTATTTTTGGATCCATGCAAGTGGCAAAAAACAAGCTGGATCTCTATAGGCTTTTCTCCTGCATTACTGAACTGAAACGCCGTCTTTAACTGAAATACTGTTCAAATCGGCGTTAAACCCACCTCCCCATCTCACTCTACTTACAACAGCAGTCAGCCCTGTTGGTGATGGTGACTGAGCGGAGAAGGAAGTTGCTGCCCAAGTCGATGTCCATGTAAGGCATAGTGTCTTCGACAGCCGTTGCAAACGTAGTGTTGTCAACAATGAAGTCGGGGCCAAATCCGCCGTCAACGGCAAGCTGTGGGCCGAAGTCCGTGGAGCCGAAGGTGAAGACTGAGGAGGAAGAGACCTGTGACCCGCCGACGGGGATCACAGCACCTGGGGGACAAACAATCACAGCTGTAGGTAAATCTCATCTCAAAACATATAAACCTATAGTTTCCTCTTTTCCTCCAAACACAGCGCTTGGGTGGCCCGAATGGTCCAAACTCCGAGTTCGCCGTCGAGAGTTGCGACCCTTTGCTGATCCTCTGAACGTTCGCCCGAACCCAAGGCCATGTTTGTTTGTTGTTTAATGTAACAATCAGCAATATCAAAGTTACATGACGGTGGTCTATAAATGACTCGGTCTGGACAAGACAATCCAGTGATTGACATCAGGAACATCGATCTGGAAACTGGAAGTCACTGAGCCATCCGTGTCATGAAGTGTATTTATAATCGCATGGCGCTTGTTTCCACTAGAACACACGAATACTTTCAATGTTTCTATTGAGTGGCCATTTAACATTGCATCGGCATTCTTGGTACGAGAACTAATTATACATTCAATAGAAGCATTCACAGTTAAACAGAAAGGAAAATATTCACAGTTAAACACAACGGAAAATATCACAGATTCAATATGAAATAAAGTAGGTAAATAAAACCATCATGTGATACTATCTTTGTAATTTTTTGTTGTATAAATGTACAGTTATATACTTACTTAGCTGGGCGCCATACTTTCAATGTTTCGATTGAGTGGCCATTTAACGTTGCATCAGCATTCTTGTTACGAGAACTTATTATACATTCATTAGAAGCATTCACAGTTAAACAGAATGGAAACTATCATATATAAAGTAGGTAAATGAAACTATCATCATATATATATATATAATTATAGAGTTATATACTTACTTAGCGGAACGCCATCAAGGACCACCTCTACAAACTGAAGGATGTCATTTGCGTCGACCTTGCTGAACTTGTTAAAACGGATGTACCTTCCGAATGCCATGGCCGAACAGGCGAACGTGGTGTTGGAACTTGCGGCGGGGGCGGTGCTGCCGATTGTGGTGCAGACTTGAGGCGTTCCTCCGAGTGTTGGGTCGTTATTGTACACCTCGACTCGGATGTTTCGAAGACGCTCGGCTGCGAAGGTGGAGAGATATACACATGTACAACACAACCCCTTCAGTCGATTATTGTCTTTCAGCCTTTTATGCAAATTTGGGTAGTCGATAATGACCTTTGTTTCTAATATAAGTTTCTTCAGACATGCTAAAACGCTCGGCTGCGAAGATGGAAAGAGTGGGTGATGATGATGATATCTTTTTCGGCAATATCGAGGTAGCCTCAAATAGTCTAAGTCAGGAACACTTGGTCCAAATATCCACGCCGTCGGGGCATGATAACATACAATCTGCCAGGTTACACAGTTTAACACAGGGTCCTGTGGACATACTGTGACTTGGGAACTGGAGCGTTGATGACTGATATCAAGTTCAGCAGGAATGTGTTGTAATTGTAGGATTACGCTCTCCATAGAATGTTCTTGAAGATATATACGCCATGTATGATCTCAATTCTGTACATGTTTCTGATGTAAAAGATATCTACAGCTATGAGGGACCACGATAATCAACTCAAGTCTACCTCGCTGTGTCAGACCAAAGATAACTTCGCTTACCAAGCGCAGAATTAGTCAACCAACACGCCTCAATCGGAATTGACTGCTTTGGTGGTAGCAAAGAACAGCATTGAGTACGACAGACAAAGCTAAACGTGACATCGGACGAATTTGTCTATTTATTGAGGTAATATGTGATACATATAAAAGCATATAGTAATGTTCAGTTTAAAAAAAATATAAATTAATTATGTGAAACTTAAAGAGCGACCCTCTGATGAGATTTTGCTTTGGAAAAACTGAAGAAGATATTATATGTAAAGGCTAATATTGTGTTATTATTTGTACGGTTATGCAAACATACTTTGGCTATTCAGGCATTTATTTCAGGTGGGAAAGTAAAAGTGTGGAATGGTAATGGCAGGAAACACAAATGGCTATCATCAATATTTTGTTCAATAATGAAACGAAATATGTCATAATCAAAGAATTATCCTCAATAATTGCCTTCACTATTACTGAGTAATGGCCCACAACATGAATACATCCCTTAGAATACATAAAACAGTTCTAGTCCTTCACCTGACTCACCATTGTCCTCTAAGAAACATATATTGTTTTTTTCATAGCTTTTTTTTAATCCCATATGTTGAAACAGAACATCAATTTATTTATAAATGTCCATTTTATAACTATGTTTTCATATATTTCATAGTGTTATCAAAGTGATAAAGAAACCCGATGAATTTGTTCTTATGATCAGATAAATATGCAAATGAGGTCATCGAGCAGGAACTACTTTCAAGCTCTGTACATCGAGGTAATGCCCAATAAGTGACGATAGGGATTTCATGATGTGAGGACGAATTTGTAGACAATCAGATCATTTGACACGTTATAATTATATCTATCCGTCTGTTAACAATAATATTGTTCAAATGGGCGATAAATTCACCCCAGCCATCTCACTCTACTTACCACAGCAGTCACCCCTGTTAGTGATGGTGACGGAGGTGAGAAGGAAGTTGCTTCCCAGGTCGATGTCCATGTAGGGGGCTGTGTCTGTGGTAGCCGTTGCAAACGTAGTCATGTCAGTGATGAAGTTGGTGCCAAATCCGCCGTCTACGGCAAGCTGTGGACCGGAGTTCGTGGAGCCGAAGGTGAAGACTGAGGAGGAAGAGACCTGTGACCCGCCGACGGGGATCACAGCACCTGGGACAAACAATCACAGCTGTAGGTAAATTACATCTCAAAGCTATAAACCTATATTTTCCTCTTTTCCTTCAAACACAGAGCAAAGGTTGGCCCCAATGGTTAAAACTCCGAATTCGACGTGGAGAGTTGCGACCCTTTGTTGCTGGAACATTTGTTGAGCTTCTGATCATTTGATCGAATCAAAGATGAAGCAAATACGAGTTCATGGGTTTCACTGAAGTGGTAAAAATATACGGCGTGGCCTGTACCACTTCAAAGTTGCATCCCATATTGAGGGCTGAAGCACCATAAAATATTGATCTTATATATAATTATGTTCAAAGCAGCATTAAACCAAACTCATGTTATTTTCGTGAACATTTCGTGAAAAGCATCCCACTCACTCACACTCTCGTCCGCATACAATGCTTATAGAAGTCTCCCCAGTAAGTATTTCAACGTTGTAGTATAAATATTACGCTTTATTCTGTTTCGCAACGTAGGTTTCATAATATGTTAAATTATCTTGAATAACAAACAAACTGTAATTCAATCTGGCTGTACTCAGCAATATTCCAGCTATATGACAGCGGTCTTGTATAATCGAGTAAGGGCCAGACAATCCAGTGAGTAACATGAATTGCATCGCAATTTGGATACGATGACATGCATCAACCACAACACCGAGCCAGTGCACCCGATCAGTCGACTCTTGCAAAAAGCCTGGACCAAATAGACCAATTCTAACTAGGATCTTCACGGGTTAAATCTGGCCATGCATTGCTGTTGTCTTAACATTACATGAACATTTGGATGTAAGGAAAGTGATTTATTATTATCAAAATAAGAACATATCCGGGCACAGATTTCATTTTCATCGTGACAAAAATAGCGTCATGTTACTTCAGTGTAATGTTTCTTGTACGATTACCCTTTAAACTAACGCGTAGTCTGAAAATATATTATTGAAATATACATAATTATAAATTGTAAAGGAGCCTCATTGAGATGTTAGATTCAGAACTAAACCAGTGGAAAATCTAGACTTGCTTCATTTGGGGGGCTATAGTATTATAGTAAGGGCTGAGCGGAAGGGAACATAATGAGGTTCGGGGACTGTGTTTTGTCTTGTTTGTTGTTTAACGCCGCACTCACCAATATTCCAGCTGTATGACGGCGGTCTGTAAATAATCGACTCAGGACCAGACAATCTGGTGATTGATATCGATCTACGCAATTAGAATACGATGACATACAATGACCAAGTCAGCGACCCTGACCACCCGATCTCGTTAGTCGCCTCTTACGTCAAGCGAGACAGACTACATTTCCCTACTCTAGATGGTGAAACGTTGACAGGTTTTAGAACAATCTCGTTTAGCGAGACAAACATTTTTTACAACCTTTTTTTTAACAATCTCGCTAAGCGAGAAAAAACCTATTCACCTGCGTATTCTGTTTCACGAGTAATCAAACAACGCCGTCAGATAAACAGGTACAGTATGTTTATATATTTATAAACAAACAATATGAAAGTATGGCAGCTATGCGTTCAATTGTTAGATACTCGGAAGTCGCAAGCTCTGTATTAGGAGCACCAATGTACTTATATGTTTCTGAACATGTTACTCTATACATTTAGCAAGAACTTAGGCATCTGTGGTTGACAGGCAACTAACCCCTTGAAAAACGTTATCAATGCTTACTATATATTTCAACATTAAGTAGCCATTTTATTTAGATTTGATCTTGTATACATTTTGTGATAAAAAAAACATTTGTGATTTTTCACAAAGTGACAAATTCATGTCGTATGAAGAAATGGATATTGATGATCGAATAACATGTTTTGTAAGTGTTCCATGGCCATTTGTGTTTGACTATCTTTCATTTGCTTCTCTGTTTCTTTGCTTCATATGATATGACACAGTACAGGTATAGACACAGCCACTCGTCTGTTAGTCCGAAACCAGTTACAATACCCCTTCGGAAAAAGTTAAGCACAGCTTTCGATATAATATACCCATTTATTTAAAACTGTATCTTGTATAATAAAGTGACATATTCATATTCATGTTGTACGCAGAAACAGAAATTGATATTTGTTTCATATGATATGACTATGTTACAAGTTTTGACACGGCCAGTAGTTCTTTAGTCAGAGACCAGTAAAAATCTGGTTGTTTTATCAAATATTTTGTTATTTCAAATAACTAGGGGAAACGGGTGGCCCAGTCGTCTAAGGCGCCGCGATTCGCTGTGCAGAGTTGCAACCCTTGGGCACGCCAGAAACCTAGGATTGTGGGTTCGAATCCCGGTTCGCCCCAATTATGTTTCTAGGTTTGTCAGCACCATACCCGTGCTCTTGGGTTTCACCGAAGTGGTAAACGTCTTAGACCTGCATCACTTCGGGCTTTCCTCCCACATTAAGTTTACACGCCGTGATATAACTGGAATAATGTTAAAAGCGGCGTTAAACCCAACTCACTCACTCACTATTTCAAATAACCACCAGTCCACAATGAGCTGCGGGAACTTGGATAAGACCAATGGTGCTGAACCCTGCAGTACCTGCAACCCTCGACTCTGGGGAAACGTATACAGTGTTCTTATACCATGCTTGTGGTATCTTAGTCATACCTTAAAATTATATATGGAGATATTTCAAAAGTATCCATGGCATTTCTGGATATTGAAACAAAGAAGGGTTTGATGCTTCAATTGGTTTTCAAGGTATATGTCACCTAAACTGTCGGGCAAAAGAAAATACACACTTGAAAATTGGTTTAGACCAAAAAAACTCGAACGTTATAAAAACGTCACATAACAGTCGCTCAAAGACGGTAAACATGAGATCCGAAACACAACTATGATACCCATATCAAATACAGCACCCTCGAACAAGCCATATCGTGCCTGTTTCGTGTATAGTCACCATCATACCATCAAACAAGTCTTGTGCCCGACAGTTTACACACATTCTAGCTACACAGTCAAACTGATGCATACGTATGTATATGCATGGTTATATGCCTGTTGGTGACAATATACTTCTAAAGTCACCTTTCATATATAAACATCAGCATTAAACATAAACATAGTGAAGTATGTCAGAACAAAGCAAATTTTAACATCATCCGTATCTACATGTATATAATATCTGTATAATAGGATACACAAAAAAGACTTAACTGGCAGTATAATGAAAACACTGAAAACTTCCTTATGAGAGATGAACATTTGTGGTCGGAAATTCAGTTAAAATACTTACCATGTGTCTCAGCAACCCCCAACACAACCAGGAACAGAGAGATGAGCAGCATTGTAGACAATCGGGATGATTTGTCAGATAGGGTTGGTGTCTCTATATTTATACCAAGGATTGTAATCATCTCGACGGGGCAGAATTAACCATAGTGGGCCAGGTGTAATTTCTATTTACCTGACAGTTTGATATGCCCTACGGCACAGTGGGGTGAAATTAAGCTATTAACTATTTCAATGAAGTTGAATTAAACAGGTGTTCGTTTTGATGAATCTTAACATGACAATTGTGATGCCCTTTGATAATAAAGTCAACAGCGTTCTGGGGATGCTGAACGGACTTCAGATATATGGTACAAATCTATTTAGCCCTTATATTGCTTTGTGGTAGAATGTTCACGGTATTTGTCATCATCTAATGAATATATACTGTCCTGGATAATAGGAAATATTGTCATTTATCTTCACTGTTCTTTTTTAATCAAAATCTGGATCGCATCACGGTGTCTTTGTGCGTTCAGCCATCAGCTGTCTGGAGACATCGCCATCAGCTGTCTGGAGACATCGCCATCAGCTGTCTGGAGACATCGCTATCAACAGAATATTGATAACATTACAGTCTTTTTCGCTTTCTAGCTAAGTATTTTCTAACTCTATTTGTTTATTTCTTGAATGTTTGTTTATTCGTTTTATATTTCCGTATTTTTGTAGAAGAATAATGCATTAATCATTCTACAGACAAATGGTAATTGGATCTATTCGTGATTGGCGAGTCTTCACATCCTTATGATATAGTCGGAATCGAACAATGGATATGTCTTATTGTTATGTTAAGTGTTTTGTCGCATTTATTACCTATTTCATTTCCAATTTAAACAAAATATCTTCAGAACATTTTAAATAACATTCAATGAATGTCCCCGAAATCAATCGATCTGTAACCCTGCTAATTCATCAGAGAGGGATGAACTATTTCCGTTGTATTGGCTATTTATTTACTGTCACAGTACTTTCAGTTACTGTGTACTTCAAAATGAGTATTAAACACTTACTTTTGTAAAAAAGAAATTTTCACAGTATTGTAGTCCGTTGTGACACCGCCTGATCCCTTTTGATCAGATTAATTTATCTTGTTCGTTGAGATAAACATGTTATTTGGCAACATTATCCAACTATCTTTGTTTTGGTTTTGTTGGTTAGTGTTTAACGCCGCACTCAGCAATATTCCAGCTACACATGACAAATCTGGACAAGACAACCCAGCGATTGACATCATGAGCATCGATCCACGCAGTGGACTTCGATGACGTGCATCAACAAAGTCAACGAGACTGACCACCCGATCCCGCTGGTCGCCTCTTACGACAAGCATAGTCGTCTCTAACTAAAAGTAATCGATTCAATGACTTTGGAACCACACTGTTCTACACAAGGAGTGTAAATAAAACACCAACTTTATAATAAGAATATATCTATCTTGTTTTATTTCATAGTTCACGAATTTGTGCTGACCGATCAGCTTGGGAAAAAGTTAATTTTGGCTGGTCAGTATATATTAATGAAAGTTTGAAACAGCTGCATGGTAATGGATATTTCAGCGTTATTATTGTTGTGTCTGTTGTTTAATTTGTTTGTTTGTTGTTTGTTGTTTAACGCAACAACCATCAGTGTTCCAGCTATATGATGGCGGTGTGTAATATAATCGAGTCGTCGCAGCACGACAAAGACACGTCACCAACAATGTGACTGAGTCTGACAACCCGATCCATTAAGTTGCCTCTTGCAACCAGCATAGGCATCTTCACGAGGCAAGGGCGTTGACTTAAGAAAGTCCAGTTTCCATCCTTGCCGAACTAGGCTGGAATTTCCAGGCACGATCGTAGGGCCACCAGTCCCTTGAAGGTCCCTCCTATTGACCAATCAGATTCCATCTCTCATAACACTTGCATTTGGTTCAAACAAACGGCGGCACCCAGTCAAGTCGATCTGATCGATCATCAAGATATATATATTGTAATGAAACGGGTCATCCCGCGAAGTTAATCAGATCACTTAGGCACCTTGATTTATAACATGAAAAAATTTGCAAAATATCTGACGACGCCAAGTTGGCGGAACACATGCTTTGCAAATCCTGCAGTCGACTCCACGTTGAAATCCATGTTGTTAACGAAGCGGCTGTCTAGTTCGGTGGGCGATTTTAATTGGACTATTCATACATTCAGTCTGGCCAAAATGTAACTCCAGAATTCCAGCCTTGTTCGGCAAGGGTTGGAACTGGGCTTTTATAAGTCAGTTAACGCCCATGGCTCGTGAAGATGAGCACAGGTTGTTTTGGGTGTTGGGGATTTCGCAAGTGCTTCTGGAGGATCTGATTCCGCACACGGATGCAAGGGACCAATTTAATCGGGAATCACATCGGATATTTAAACAGTACCATGTACATACTTTTATTTCTATCAGAGAAGGCTATTTACTCACTTTGAAGAATTTGTAGTGGTCAGAGACTATATACAATGCATTTGGCCAATTATTATTCCATAACAGTTTTATTTTGATAGTTATATTTACTTAGAAATAAATATCACTTTAAATCATTTTTTTTATTTTTGGCAATCTTCCGCCTCGTTCCGTAAACAAATAAGTGTCAATCTGGCAAAGGATAAATATCTGATACAAAGATACGCACATAGTAAATGGTATAGTTTGATCCCACCTCCGGTCTCGTTGCAATGGTACCATTTGTTTCAACCATAGGTGTATATCATTGGTAATGAACATCTCGAAAGGTATGGGTTCATGGTGTGTGTTTGTTTGTTGTTTAACGCCTCTCCCAGCAATATTCCACCTATATGACAGTCGGCAAATAATCGAATCTAGACCAGAAAAACCCGTGATTGAAATCATAGGCATCGATCCACGTAACTGGGATATGATGACATGCATCAACCAAGTTAATTTCTTATCACTTTCCTCTCCAATCACTACAATAAGACCCGTGAAGATCCGGGGTAGAATAGGTCTTCAGCAACCCATGCTTGCCGTTACTATGCTTGTCGTAAAAGGTGACTAACGGGATTAGGTGGTCAGGCTCGCTGACTTGGTTGATGCATGTCATCGATCCCAATTGCGTGGATTGAAGCTCATGATATTATGGTCTGTACAGACACGATTATTTACAGATCGCCGTCATATAGCTGGAATATTGCTGAGTGCGGCGTTAAACAATAAACCAACCAACCAACCAGTACAATTAACTTAGGGTTCACCAATTTAATTGGCCTCTTCGTCAGTGACAAGATGTCACTTTCCTATCAAAATCGAACAATCAATTTGAGTTGTGCCAATGAGAACTGACTTCACTCAAGAATCACGTACAGTTAGTCATATTATAAACTTGATAAAATGTTAATCATCGTGTTCCGCCCATTGTTTGCAATAAACATGAAAAAAATTTATAATGATATAGATTTAGTTTAGTTTTGATGGGTACAAAATGATCATTTTTGGGGGGTACAAAATCACATGGGCCTAACATTCATTCAGTCGCCGTGTACCTAGTTTTATCCGTTCTGAAAATCTGGGAGGGGAGTAAACGTTTTAAAAACATCCTTAATATTCTAAGTTGTCCTTCTTTCAATGACAGACGGTATTATACTATGTTGTTATTAGTGTGGCATATCAATATGTTATATCGCTCCCCGCAGTTGCGTTTTCAGAAAATATTTTTAATATCATTGAGCGTTCAATCCTTTCCGGTTTCGGATTTAGACTCCATACTCACTCACTCACTCACTCGGATTTAGACTCACAAATTTGATGTTACGCACCGGCGACAATAACGAAGAAATATGAAACAAATAGGAGTGAAGACTGCTACCCAGGTCAACAAATAGTAAAAAAGGTTGACGATCAATAGTAAATTATGTAATTTCTTTTCAATTTGAATTTATTTCGGAATTCTCTTGATGATAGCTTACCAACTTTTTGACATGCGGTACGTGCTTCCTGTTTCAGAAGTGATAGATAAAATTGCCTGTATTTTGATTATTTTTTGAAAATCTGCATTTCGTTGCTATTGAATGGTTTACCTAGAATGTATATCAGTTCAGATTTTGCGTATATCCAATATATTTCATTATTCCCTGTGTTCGTTGACCTTGTTCAACGAACCAAATCGCGTGTTAGGCCACGCCCAAACGTGTCACTGAGCTTGTCAATAGAAAGTTATTTGGATATATGAAATGGATTGAAATAGTATAACGGTTTCACGATGCATTAGGAGTTGTTTGTTTGTTTGTTTGGATCTTGTAACTTTGATCCAATCGATGATGTTACGATTAATATTGTTTTTGTTTATAATTAATAATATCGAAAGTTGCAAATTTTAAGAAATTAAGGAACTTGAGTGTTTGCTTTTCGGCAGGTAAAAAAGGATTATGATCGAATGTGAATAATGATAACATTACAAAGAAACTATCGGACTGCGTGCGGCTTAACGTGAAGTGCCAAAAGCCAATTGTCGTTTCTGGTAGTTGTTTGCCGAGACATTTGGCCGATACTTTCGTAGCTAGCGATGTTTTCTTTTTAATGGACAATTAAATACTGGGTGTTTGCAAGATGAGCATTTATACATACAACACGTAGTGAGTGAGTGAGTATGGTTTTACGCCGCTTTTAGCAATATTCCAGCAATATCACGGCGGGGGACACCAGAAATGGGCTTCACACATTGTAGCCATGTCGGGAATCGAACCCGGGTCTTCGGCGTGACGAGCGAACGCTTTAACCACTAGGCTACCCGACCGCCGCATCATACAACACGTAACTTAAATGATATGCAAAGCCTACTCGTATTATTGTGAGTTTCATTTCGGGTGTCCTTTGACTATGGTCCTGTCGAACGGGTCCGACAGTCGCTTTGAGGGCATTAACACGGTACTCAGCATTATTCCAGTTCCATGGCGGTTGTCTGTAAATCATTGAGTCTGGACAAGACAATCCAGTGACAAACAGATCATTTAGGCTGCCTTGGTGGATTGCGTGTCATCCATCGTGTCCTAACTGGGTGGATTATTGTTTTTAAAGTAAATCGGGTAATTTATCTGGTCCACACTCTGAATATGTACAGGCCTCCGTCATATAGCTTGATTATTGTTGCGTGTGACGTGAAACTACAAGCAGTCAGAGCAAAAACAACTTTCGGCCAGCATAAGTCACAAGGGACCAAGTGAAACAGGGAATCTCCACATCAGTCAATCTGTGCACATCGTTAAATAATGAAAAACTAGTCTAGGAAATATTTGATATGAAGAATATGATAAGGTCAGCTCAAGTTACAAGAATAGTAAATAATAATATTCCACCCTTTCAGGAATAGACACGGCCACTAGTCTAGACAATCTAGACTGGCTTGTTGTTTTCTCACTGAAGCTAGTGATTTTACATAACCACTAGTACAAACTGAGCTGCGGATTTGTTGGATATGACAAATGGTATCTGCTCCTGCCTTTATATTGTGCACGAACTCACACAAAACGTTTACATAATAACTCAAAAGAAGTTGGAAACTTGTTTTATTATACGACTGTATAAATTCAAGACATATGAAAGAATTGTGTGTTCCCTTTATGATATTATCAGATATGATCGGGTGACTTGGATTATCTGGTCCGAACTCAATTATTTACAGACCACCATATATTTATATATATCTTTGTCGGTTCACTGCCCGGTCACTGTCAGATCTCTGTCGGATTGCATTCGGGAGGATCGGGACGCATTCGGCTGGAAACGGCTGAATCGGGACGCTTCCTGAACAATATGTGATTGTTTGTGAATTTCCCGCGACGAATGACAGGATCTTGACCAGTCTTTTGATAAAGGACGGCAGTAAAAATCCTGAATGTGTGACCGAGTCCTCACACATCTAGGCTTATCTATTCACTAAGTGTGTTGTTATTAGGGCCATGCAAACGTTGAAATAACAAAGTGTAGTTCCCATTCATATGAACACATCAGACAACTTCCATGATGATTTGTGACAGTTTTCCTCATTCCTTCCAATATTCACATCTCTTGGGACAAAACGGGCCACTGTTCTTCGTTAACTTATTGACGACCCGTGAAGATCCGGGATAGACTAGGTCTTCAACAACCCATGCTTGCAGTAAAAGGCGACTGTGCTTGTCGTAATAGGCAACTAACGGGATTGGACTCGATTATTTACAGACCGCCGTCATATGGCTGGAATATTGCTGAGTGCGGCGTTAAACAACAAAAACAAACAAACAAGTACATCTCTGTAATAGTACGTAGTCCCCATGATCCCCAATAAGGTGGTCTAACTTTGGTTACTGTTTGTATATACCCTAACAGGATCGACACCACAAAGTACATAGAATAATGATGTTTAAATTTGATCTTCTTTTTTTTTTTAAACTGTAATGGTGATATTTCATCCCTTTGTTGACAGGAATTTAGAAATAATTATCTTGGCGGTAGACACAATTTTATGGATAACAACTTCTTTAATACTGTAAAGAACGACGTTTCAGTATAGGTCCTTAAACCGTTGTCAAGCAAGACTGAATGAGGGTTACTTACTTACTTATATTGGAGATTTAACGTGCGCTTTCCGACTGCAAGCGAATGTCGCACACGGGCCCGGCCCGGCCATTTAATGTGTTTCCAAAAAGGGGAAAAGTGAGTTTGTGCAACCCAGGAGGGGGGCTTTAGGGGTTGCTTATATAGTAATTTTGAAATTTTGAGATTTGGAAAGAATGCCAAGAGTGGGTGGGGGACGAACTAAGGGAGCTGTGTGTGTTGGGTGGTTGTTAGATAAGGTAGTTTTGTTTTTATTATTTTATTAGGGGTTTAAATGCGACTAATTAGTCCTGTTTTAATTAGGTATATGCCTAAGGCTTTGAATTTTTCAAATTTATTTTGTGGATTTAGGATTGATTCTAGTGTAAGTCCCGTTTTAAGATTTAGGGTGGTTTGTAGTGTTGTTCGGTGTGTTTGGTAGTGTGTGCAGTGAATGAGTACGTGTTCTGGTGTTTCTTGTTGTTTGCAATGTGGGCAGTTTCCTGTTGTGTGTAGATTAGCTATTTTACGGTGATTATTTAGTTTGGTGTGGCCTGTTTGTAGTTTAGTAATTATTCTGTCGATTTGTTTGGATGGGTGTAGTATTTTAGGTTTATTTAGGTTTTTTTGAGTACTTTCCTGATTTGGCTGTTTGAGTTATGGTATATATTTTGCCATTTTTTGTTCATGTTTTGTTTAGTGACACTTTTGATTTCTGATTTTGAGCTGGGTAAGTTTAAGAGAATTACCTGCGCGTTCTGTTTCCTGGGTAATCAATCAAGCCGTAAGATAAACGGGAACAGTATGTTTATTTATTCATAAACAAATGATATGAAAGTATGGTAATTATGAGTTTATAAAATTAGTTGTAGGATGTGCTTGTATGTTTCTGAAAATGTTTCTCTGTAAATTTAGCAAGAACTTTGACTCCCGTGGTTGACAGGCAACTACACGCCTTGAAAACTTTTAAGCACTGCTTAACCATTTACGTCACTTGGCTGGAAACAGTCACCAAAAGAATGTTAATTTCAGACCCAAAACACTATGATACCTGTATCAAATTGATCAATATTGAATCAACCATTTCTTGCCTGTTTTGTATTTATCCAAGATGGTTGTATACATTCTTTGTCCCGGCTGCTTAGACACATTTTAGCCACACAATAAAACTGAACAGTACTTATGTACACTAGTATGTGTGCCTCTATGCTTGTGATCGACAATATACTTCTATAATATCTATGAATGAAGACACGAAACATACATTATCATCAGCTTTAAACAAAAACATCGTGTATTATGTCAGAGCAAAGCAAAATTTAGCATCATCCGTCTCTATGTGTATATAATATCTGCATAACTGGGATACACAAATAAGACTTTGCAGTACAATGTCCACACCGAAAACTTCAAAATGAGAACTGCTTGTAGAGGCATTTAGAAGTTGGAGTACAAAGTAGGGATAAGATATATGGATGAACATCTTCTTTAAATACAATTTGGAGTGTCTTTTCAGTGTAGAGCAGACTTTGCAGTACAATGTCCACACCGAAAACTTCAAAATGAGAAATTCTCTTAGAGGCATTTAGAAGTTGGAGTACTAAGTAGGGATAAGATATATGGATGAACGACCTCTTTAATTACAATTTGGAGTGACTTTTCAGTGTAGGTTCTCACACCGTTATCAAGCAAGTGGGTGATAACAACGTTAGGGCCTACACGCTCCAAATTGTAACAAAGAATGTTCACCCGTATATCCCGTCGAAAATTCGGTTGAAATACTTACCATGTGTCTCAGCAACCCCCAACACAACCATGAACACAGAGATGAGCAGCATTGTAGACAATCGGGATGATTTGTCAGACAGGGTTTGTGTCTCCATATTTATACCAAAGATTGTAATCTTCTCGACGGGACAGAATTAATCACATTGGACCACGTGTAATTTCTATTTACCTAACAGTTTGATATGCTTTACGGTGCAGCAATTATGCTATCAACTAAGTTTAATAAAGTTTAATTGAACAGATGTTCATTCTGATTAGTCTCGGTTACGTGACACGTGTGATAATATTGTCCACATTTGTCTTGAGATGCTGAACGTACTTCTGATACAAAGTACTGTATGGCTGTCTCCCCATCCTCGATTACAGAGGGAATAGTGCTCAGTGTTAAATGATCTTAAACACAACAAACAAATCTATGTCGCGCTAACATTACTTTATGGAACATGGGCCAGGGTAATTGTCACTATCGAATGAATATATACAACACTTGATACCTGGTGATGACGTACGCTCGTTTATCATTCATCTTCACTATTTTTCTGGAAACAAATTTAGCAAAGCATCACAGTGTCTTTGTGCGTTCAGCTTTCAGCTGTCTGGAGACATCGCCAGCAGCAAACCGTTAACGTTGTTCACATTTCAACCTTTTTAGCTTTTTATGTTGACGCTTTCTTACATGTTTGTTTATTCGCTTTATATTATCGTGTTTGTGAAGGGGAATTAAGGAGTAATTTAGATAAATGGTATTAGGTATTATCGTGATTTTATTAAATTTCGATTGGAGATTCTTCACATTCTTATGATACAGCCGGAATCATACAATGGATATGTCTCCTGGTTGTGTTAAGTGTTTTATCATTTTATTATCTATATTCTTTCCAATTCAACTTTGTTCAAATATCTTCAGAACATTTTGAATAACATTTAGTGTCAAAAAAACAATCAACCGATCTGAAACCCTGCTAATTTGAGTCGGTGGGAAATGTTAAACAGCTGCATGATGTTTAATAATCAACGTTGTTATTGTTGTGTCCGTTGGTTTACGCCCCACTCATCAGTGGTCCACCTGTATGATGGCAGCCTTTAAATAATCCAGTCAGTCACCAACCAAGTCATGGAGCCTGGTCAACCGATCCTTTACTCGCCTCATAAAACTAGCATAGGTTGCAATAGGGTTGATGATAAGGATGACCTGATGTCGGACTCGGATGTTTGGGGCCAAGTCAATCCGGAATCTAACAGTAACATGTAGGTATGTTTGCTTTTATCAGAGAACCTGTGAAGATTCGGGGTAGAATAGGTCTTCAGCAACCCATTTTTGCTGTAAAAAGGCGACTGTGCTTGTCGTAAGAGGCGACTAACGGGATCGGGTGGTCAACCCCGCTGACTTGTTTGATGCATTCCATCGTATCCCAATTGCGTGGATCGATGCTCATGATGTCAAACACTACATTGTCTGGTCCAGACCCGATTATTTACACACCACCGACGTCTAGCTGGAATATTTCTCAGTGCGGCGTTAAACAAGAAACAAAACAACAACAAAATTTTCTATCAGAGATGGCTCCTTCTTCATTATGAAGTATTTGTCGTGGTCAGAGACTATATTCAATGCATTTGGCAAATCATCTATTTATACGAGTTTTCTAGTTATATTTGCTTGTAACTAAATATCAGTTTAAATCATATATTGTTTCGTTTTCGGAAGCTCTTTCCTCTCGTCGGTCTATCCGTAAAACGTAAACTTGAACAGATACAAAGGTTCACACATAGTAAATGGTACAGTTTTATCACACCTCCGACCTTTTGTTCAAGGTATACATGTTTCAACCATAGGTGTGTATCAATGACACCAGCAACTCGAAAGGTATGGGTCTAGACTGTTCCTTTGTTTAGCACGGCACTCAGCATTATTCCAGATAGGTGGTGTGTTCATTGTTGAGTCTGGACCAGACAAAACAGTGACTAACATCATCAGCATAGATCATTAATGAATCGGGTGACTTGGTGGATTGCGTGTCATCCATCGTATCCCAACTGCGTGGATCGTACTGGTCCACACTGGGAATATTTATCGGCCTCCGTCATAAAGTTGGAACAATGTTGCGTTTGACCATGACTCTCAACTTCAAGCTTTGATCAAATTAAGGTTTCCGCCTGCACAAGTGACTCGGAGCCAATTGTAACAGTGAATCCCCACATCAGTGAAGCCATGCACACCAATAAATAACGTAAAGCTAGTCTAGAAAATGCATGATATGACAAGGGCGGGTCCAGAATTTGTAAAATTGAGGGGGTCAAATATATCAAAATCCTCTCTTATGTAATTTTACAGCCTACAACATACTACATTTGATCTTGGTTGGTGGGGGTGGGCAAGTGACAAGAACACAAAATAATCCTATTCCACCCTTGCAGGGATAAACACGGCCACTAGTCCTAGACTAATGAAAATCAAAACGGGCAAGTTGTCTCGCAAAATCTAGTTATTTTGCAAAATCAATTGTCAGTCACAATCAATTAACTTGCGGACTGGTTGGATATGAGCAATAGAAAATTCACATAAAACCACTTGATAATTTCTCAGTTGGATCTCAAATGATCCTATTGTTGAATCAATAAGAAATGTATCATAAACTGAATATTCATAGCTTCTTATCATTAAATTTCAAGTTTTGAATGTTATCCACATTTTGGACACAGTTTGAACGTCTCCATGGAACGTTTTTTGATCAAATAGTTATTTGGGTTGAGAGGAAAAAACCTCAAGCATTCAATAGTTATCTTTCTCAAATAGATTCCTAGTCAGTTGGACCCGTGAAGATCTGGGGTAGAATAGGTTTTCAACAACCCATGCTTGCCGTTAAAGGCGACTATGCTTGTAAGAGGCGACTAATGGCATCGTGTGGTCAGGCTCGCTGACTTGGTTGATGCATATCATCGATCCAAAGTGAGACATGTCAGTCTATCAAAACAGGAATTACTGGTCAAGACACCGCAGCTATTGGATACATTAAAAACCTACCCAGTCTAGCATAATACATGAGTGAAAAGGTGATATGTGACGATGTGGGGAGTTAATGTAAGCGGTCGTCATGAAGTTACTATATTTAGATGCTGGTGTGATATGTAAACTTCCAGAATAACGTAGACTGTGATGGTGGGTTATAGAAACATGGAGAAAATTCTATGTTGTGAGGACACTATGTGGAACTTTCCAGCAGCGGTAAATAAAGGGTAAGACCATGCCTCTTGCATTTCATCACATCAAGACCAGCTTTCCTTTGAGGATCACTCATCACCCATGATTCCCTGCATAAGCCCATCTCGGAAGCTTTACCACTATCGCCGCTTGGTAAATATACTATTATCGCCACTGTATTTTTGTTTGATACTGACCGCTGCCATCATATTACATTCTATATTACTATCATTGACTATTGTACTACCACTCTATTGTGTATTGCCGTTGTAATTCCTGAGCAGCAACTTGCATTGATTTGTACATTTAGTGAAGTTTGTAATGCATTTGTTGATTGTAAATCACTTTATGGTTGTTTTCCGTTCTTTTACGTACATATCTCCAGGTTAGCATACTGTTTCGATTTGGGAATCGACACGTAACACAATATCACACTTGATGACACCAGAATTGGCTTTACCCAATGTACCAAAATGACGACACGAAATCGGTCCTTCGGCGTGACGAGGGAACGCTTTAACCACAAGGCCAGCTTTCAGCTTGTCAACTCTTACTTCAAACACAGGGAAAGGACATATGCTAACCCGTAATCTGTAATGTGTAAAGCTATGTAGTGTGGTCAATGTTGCTATTACTTTTCAGTTGCTCATGGACGGTAAGCATCGTCTCACTTGAAGCAAATATTGAACATGTCAAAATAGGAAACTGACCCAATCAAACATCAATTTTGTCAATGATGCTTCAAATGTGGAGATGTCCTCTGCATGTCTACCATTAAACCATTTTGAAAGGGGGGCACGGGTGGCCCAGTCGTCTAAGGCGCCGCGATTCGCTGTGCAGAGTTGCGTCCCTTGGGCACGCCAGAAACCTATGATTGTGGGTTCGAATCCCGGTTTGCCCCGATTATGTTTCTAGGTTTGTCAGCACCATACCTGTGCTCGTGGGTTTCACCGAAGTGGTAAACGTCTGAGACCTGCATCACTTCGGGCTTTCCTCCCACATTAAGCTGACACGCCGTGATATAACTGGAATACTGTTAAAAGTGGCGTTAAACCCAACTCACTCACTCACTCACTCACACCATTTTGAAAGCGTTGTTGAAGCCCTGAATGATGGAACCCTGATCAAAGAACTAAAGGACCAAATGGCTTGTGACGCTCTTTGAAATCTTCGTAGAAAGAGCATTCTCGATTGTACCTGTAAAGTTGTGATATGTAAACACCAAAGACTGGAGTTGCTCGAATATTGCTCAAAATAAAGGGAAACGTGACCATTGGAAAGTTGAAGTCATCTTTCTTATCATACAGTCTTGTGGTGAGATTTTACCACACGCCCATCACTCCCCCCAAACGCAGCTTACATGTGTTGCATTGTTATACAGAAAATTAAGTCAAAGAACACCCGATTCTTTCCTATCACTATAGTTAATCCGTCATACCTAAATATATCATAATAAAAACATTTTGGACGTGAATAACACAACACAATGATATTGCAAACTCTTTATTTACAAGTACATCGCTATAATAGGAGGTAGGTGTAACACAACGATTGTTTCCATTGTGTGAGCGAGTTAGGTTTAGCTCATGAGAGGAAAGGTTTTAGTCGTTTACATATTGTAAACTCATGAGAACGGTTCATTATCTGAGATGTTCACTCACGACCACGTAATGCTAGCATGGCCAAGGGAAATTGTACGTGTAAAAATACATTGTTAATATAAAATGTAATTAATATTCCACGTGGATGCGATGTTGATGTTTACCTTGGCTTGTGCATAGGTTATTTGGAATCCAGAGAAGTAGAAACAGTTTTCGTCCAGCTGGAAGTGGTGTCAAGAACAGTCTGTGGAGGAGTGAGTGAGTTGGATTTTACGCCATCTTAACCAGTATTTTTGTGTTATAGCCTTAGGAACAAGGGAGGGAGATCTATGAATAAAAGACTTCTTTATACCGTTATCAGGCAAGTGATCAAGTTATATGTTCATGGAACTATCTCCCTTGTTCATCATACCAGCTTTCATTTGCTACACTTTTGGTGCTATCCACATCAAACTCTGGGAAAACCCCAGGAACACGGGTATGATTTTGAAAAAAAATACGGATCACTCTCCGGGAAAACCACAGAATACAGACATCGTGTTGACACACCACGCGTCAAAAGTTGATAAATTAAACTATCATGTGATACTAAACTGACGTCCAAAAGAAACTTTACCAACTGAAAATATAAATTTCAGACAAAGTATAAATGTTTTTTCGATGAAGTCTATCTAAAACATAACCTAAATACAACAATAGTGTATGCAGAAAATGTTAATCCTATGTTACATGTTTGCGAGATAACACGCGAAAAAGTGAAAAACACGTGCACCACGGACAATTGCAAATGCACGTGCGGGTATGGGTATAAAACGATTGCAACGGCAAGTCAGACATCCACAGTGATAAAAAAACACACAAAAGAAATGCCACGACTCACAGTCGAACAACGTGAACGAGTCTTGGGTATGGTACAGATGGGAGCCACCCACGACCATATTGCACGAACCTTCGGTTGCTCCCGTGTTGCCGTTACCAACTTGATGCAACGTTACAGACAGTCAGGGCGGACCGCTGACAGGCCAAGAACAGGCAGACACAGGGTGACCACGCCCCCTGATGACCAGTACTTGCGTAACTTGCACCTCCGAAATCGCTTCCTGACAGTGATGTCATCGGCGACAAATGCCTTAGGTCAAAGGGTTAGTCGACAGACAGTGGCCAGGAGACTCAGGGCTCACAGAATCAGGGCTTTTAGACCATACAGAGCTATTGACAGCGCAACATCGTCGTCTGCGATTGAGATGGGCCCGGACTGTACGACGTTGGCAACGACGTGACTGGCAGAGGGTTGTCTTCACTGACGAAAGTCGATTCTGTATGTTTAGGGCTTATGGAAGACAACGTGTTTACCGCCGAAGGGGTGAACGAACGCCGGCGTGTTGCGTGTAGGAGGTCGTACCATATGGTGGAGGGAGTGTCATGGTGTGGGGAGGGATCTGTGGGCAGGAGAGGACACCGGTGGTCATCGTTGACGGAAACTTGAAAGCTCAGCGTTACATGGATAACATTCTTCGTCCAGTTGTCCTACCATTTCTCAAACAGCAGCCACGTGGTGTCATTTATCAGCATGACAACGCTAGAGCCCATACAGCCAGAATTGTCACTAACTTCCTCGCAGCCAACAACTTCAACGTCCTGTCGTGGCCTGCAAGCTCACCCGACATGTTCCACATAGAACACCTCTGGGACTTGATGAATCGTCGTGTTCGACAACGACCACACTCTCCAGCCAACCGGCAAGAACTCATCTTGGCCCTCCAAGAAGAATTGCGTCAAATCCCACGTGACCTCATCAGACGACTGACTTTTTCTGTGCATCCAAGAGTTTTTGCGTATATTGAGGCATTTGGTGGTCACACACGCTACTAATGACTTGTTATTGAACGTGAGCGATTGTTAATGTACTCTGCCTATTGTCCATGATTCTGAAAGCTCGAGTTTTGTACCACACCCAACTTTGGTGGGCTCTGACGTCATTCTCGGTCGCGGTATGATTGTCATTTTCAGTGTTGATTATGTTGATATATTGATCTTCTCAATACACTTTACTTCATGCATGTATTTTTGTTGTTTTTTAGCAAGAGTGATTTTAAACTCTGGTACAGTTTCTTTTGGACGCCAGTTTATTTTTCATAAAACCACATTTATCTTACTATCAGATAGATGCTAAAGTCATCTACTTACGTTGCTGGACGCCATCTAGGACCACCTCTACTAACTGAAGGATATCAGTAGCGTCGACCTTGGTGTTCTTGTTAAGACGAATGTACCTTCCGATTGGCATCCCCGAGCAGCTGAAGGTCGTGGTCGACCCGGCGGCGGGGGCGGTGCTGCCGATTGTGGTGCACACTTGAGGCGTTCCTCCAAGAGTTGGGTTCTTGTCATACACCTCGATGATGATGTTTCGAAGACGCTCGGCTGCAAATATCGGAAGAATGAGTGATGATGTCTTATTTAGCATTCAACCATATCGAGGTAACCATAAGTAGACGACAGCATCAAGATGAGTTGCGGTGAAACGTGGCGTCCAAGATTATTGCACTCATATAGCGTCGTGCATGTACGTGTGTGTGTGTGTGTGTGTGTGTGTGTGTGTGTGTGTGTGTGTGTGTGTGTGTGTGTGTGTGTGTGTGTGTGTGTGTGTGTGTGTGTGTGTGTGTGTGTGTGTGTGTGTGTTTGGCTGCTTGTACTAGTCCGGACTGATGCCGATTTATAGTGCTGGCTCACTGAGATACCATGCCACAGTTTAACATGAATACCACAATATACTCCGAGCCGACCCGTCCTTGTTTTAGCCCATAAATCTCGTCAGGGTTACAACAAGTACCATCTTTTAACGTCTTTTGGATCGAACCCCGGACCTTCCGCTCTCCAGGCGGACGCTCTACCACTAGACCACGGAGGCGGTCCGACAGCATCAAGAACGACAGCGATAGGCATTTTTGTCAGGTCGGTGATTTAGAAAGTGAAAATGTGGAGTGGTAATGGGGGGAAACTCAACGGGCTATCATCAATATTTTGTTAAATAATGAACACAAATCCGCCGATAATTCCGAGAAAGAATTACCGGTATCCCCAATAATTGCCTTCACTATAAATGAGTAATTGCCAACAACAAATACATCCCATAGAACATATAACACATTTCCAGGACTTCCACTCCTCACCATTGTCCTCCAAGAAAACTATGCTAGGTTTTGTTAAACTGTAAGACATGAAACGGGAACAAGTAAGGGTCACTTAGGGGACTTTACGTTCGTCTCAGGAGACAATAGGTATACATTAGGTACTAATGACAATTTTATAACTATTTTATATTAGGATGGATAGTGTTATCGAAGTGATAAAGAAACCTGATGAACTTGTTTTCATGATCAGATAAATATGCATATGAGGTCATCGAGCAGGAACTAATTTCAAGCTCTATACATCGATACATGCCCAATATGTGACGATAGGGGTTTCATGATGTGAGGACAATTCTGTAGACCAAAAAAAGATCACTTGACACCATGTGATAAATGGGCGGTTCCCTGAAACATTGTAATCATACGCAGCTTACATCCCCACATTGATAGTATGCACAACTAAATGAGTATCCCTCATCAACTATTCAGTTTTAAAAATGTAATCACAATGTGACAGCGATAATAGCTTCGGGATTGTACATCTTTGCATCGTCTAAATGTTCTTCAGTGAACGAAATAAACTCTGTTTTCAATATCCAATTTCCTCACGAAATCGTGCTTCTGGTATGGTCAAAGCCAATATTTGTTTAACTTTAATAGCTAACTATAGAACATAAGGTGACTTCAAGCGAAAAAGACAGACATGATAACGACTACAAAATCTACTTGAAACCAAGGTATCCAGTCGTCTAGGTGCCACAATTCGTCTAGTAATGCATCCCTTAGGCATGCCTGTAAACGCTGCTCGCAAACTCGCCTGGACTGGGATTTTTTGTTCGATTCAAGCGGTAAAACCCTACAGCTAAATCTCTTTGGACTTTTTTCCTTCCGCATTTAACTGAACCGCCGCCTTTAACTGAAATACTGTTTAAATCGGCGTTAAACCCACCTCCCCGTCTCACTCTACTTACAACAGCAATCACCCCTGTTGGTGATGGTAACGGAGCGGAGGAGGACGTTGCTGCCCAGGTCGATGTCCATGTAGGGCGTTGTGTCTCCAACAGCCGTTGCAAACGTAGTGTTGTCAACGACGAAATCGGTTCCAAATCCTCCGTCCACGGCAAACTGTGGACCGTAGTTCGTGGAGCCGAAAGTGAAGACTGAGGAGGAAGAGACCTGGGACCCATGGACGGGGATCACAGAAACTGGGGACAAACAATCACAGCTGTACGTAAATCACATTTCAAAAGTCCCCCATTCGCCATGCAGAATTGCAACCCCTTCTTCCGGGAACCCTTTCCCGATCCTCAGATTATTGGTTCGAATCAAGGATTTGAATGAAATTTGGTATGTCTGAAGCAAACACGAGAAATTGACATGATGACCTCTATCTCGAAGCTGAAAGTGGTTGCAAGGACATCCTGTGGAGAAGTGAGTGAGTTTGGTTAAACGATGCCTTGAACAATATTTTAGTTTTATAGCCTTATGTCAGATAATTGTGGGAGGAAATCTCAATTTGGCGCACGTAGTAGGTGCGTACTCTTTGGTGAAACCCACTCTGATCAAACTCCAGGAACATGGACAAGGTGTTGATAAAACACGGATCACACCACAATCACGGGGATAACCTCAAAATGCCAACAGGCTATTCGATTCAACGGATCCAGACACAGCCAATAGGCAAAATTCAGCACATTAGGGTGCAGCGGCTTAGATGACAAGCCGCCCGTGTCATCGAGGGTATCTATACAAGCGTGGCGTTTCCTTCGCCTAGTTCACACAACCTAATACATTAAATGATTCAAATGCGTTGCGATTGAAAGTTACATCTGTAATATTGCGAAAGGAAGAAAATATACAGTCATTAGAAGCATTCACAGTTAAACAGTAAAACAGAAAGGGCAATATCATAGATTCTATATTTTTCATAAACCTCATAAACGTCTTACAAATATATATAGTATACTTACTTACGCCATCAAGGACCACCTCTACTAACTGAAGGATGTAATAGAAAATAACGTAGATAAGAAACCTTTTCTGTGATGTATCATAACCTCATTCATCTTACTATCATATACTAGTATATATAGTTATATACTTACTTAGCTGGACGCCATCAAGGACAACCTCTACTAACTGAAGGACGTCATTAGCGTCGACCTTGCTGAACTTGTTCAGACGGATGTACCTTCCGAAAGCTATGGCTGAGCAGGTGAACGTGGTGGTGGAGCTGGCGGCTGGGGCGGTGCTGCCGATTGTAGTGCAGACTTGAGGCGTTCCTCCGAGAGTTGGGTTGTTATTGTACACCTCGACTCTGATGTTTCGGAGACGTTCAGCTGCCAAGATGGAAAGAGTGAGAGATGATGATGATATCTTATTCGACAATAACGAGGTAGCCTCAAATAGTCTAAGTCAGGAACACTTGTGGTCGACTGCATAAGCAAATATCCACGGCGTCGGGGCATGATCTGCCAGGTTACACAGTTTAACACAGGGTCTTTGGGACATATTGTGAAATGGGAACGAGATGACTGCTACCTAGTTTAGCAGGAAGGTGTTGTAATTCTAGGTAATTCTCGCCATAGAATCTGCTGGAAATTAGTTTTGGGATCAATAATAGAATAATCGATACAATCGATTCTGGCGAAAAAAACAGAACAAACAATGGTTCTATCCTAAGAGAGGTACGCCATGTACTACCTATATGTGGGCAATGTAAGTGCACAATTAGTTATTATATAGAATATCTGACAATATTTAATAGCTGAACATTTTAGGTATTATACATAGTAACTGATTTTACCTTTTAACTGTAACACATATTCCTGTTGTAAAATATATCTACAGTTAAGCAGGACCTCGAGAACCCACTCAAACTGCGCCTATCAACCGATGAACTAGTCTACCTGCACGATTCAAGCCCCATTCACATGGACAAAATTTACTCATGTAAGCAAATTTACTCATGGAGTATATTTATTCATGTAAGCAAAAGTATATTTACATTGCGTTCACATGAAGTTTATGCAAGGCAGAAGTAAACATCATTTCATAAATAAATTGTGAACTTTTATCATTTGAGGCCATGTCGCTGTCGAAGATAGTCAACCAGAGGCGAAAGAGAGACTTTCCATACTTTCTTAGTATGGGATTAGTCGTAGGATTATTCCAGGAAAGCGGACTGTGGAAGAGAGAACGTTCTCAACACTGGTGGAACAATGTCGTCAAACGATCATTTGATGATAAACTGTGGATCGATAACTTTCGCATGACACGCGAAACATTTTATGAACATGTTATGTCCTTTGCAAGGAACTACAGCTGTATTTTCCTGATAATCAGTATCTTTGATTTATATATGCTTACGTAAGCAAATAGAGAATCTGTTCACATGACCAGAAATACTCCAGGAGCATTTATACTTATGAGTAAATATACTTTTACTAGACCTCTTTAGGTGTAGCAAATATACTTTTACTCATGTCTCTTTACTCCTGGAGTATATTTACTCACGTAAGCAAATGCGTTCACATGCCACCATAACTAAATCTACTTATGTAAGTATATATACTCACGTAAGTAAACGTGTCCATGTGAATGGGGCTTAACTCAGAAGATCCTTCCTTCGTGGTGACACAGCAGAAAAAGCTGAACGCGACGTCGGACGAATTCTTCTATTCATTGAGGTGACATGTGCTAGATATTTTAAGGATTTAGTAATGTTCAGTTAACACATATAAATGTGAGTTCTCTGAAACATTTTTGACCGTTGGGTGAAATTGAGAACTGAGTATATTTGGTTCAATGATAAATCGAAATTCGTTGATATTTCTAGAAAGATGCAATCAACGCATTATCCTAAAAATCACTTTTACTACTTAGTAATGGTCCAGAACATGAAAACATCCCTCAGAATATCTAAAACAGTTCTAGGACTTGCACGTCCTCTACTCACCATTGTCCCCAAAGAAAATTATTTGTTTTCAAATCTTGTGCTGTTAATTGTAAGACTTGACAGTTGACAGTAAGGGGCACATAGTCATTTTACGGGAGCCTCAGGAGATTGATATTCGGATACAGACACGTCAATCTCGTAGCTTTTGGCATCAGGAATACACATATGTGAAACACTACATTAGCAATCCCTTATGTCAAACAGGATATTTACCACAAATTGTGAACTTGATAGATTGAAAATCCAACAAAACGCGCCATGATAATATCTACGAGATTGTGTATACTATGTTTTATGGTCTGAGTGTTATCAAGTATACCCAATAAACTGATTTAAAACTCCCGTTTCCTCACATAAATGTCCTCCTGGTATCGTCAACGTCTTCTTCGATACACAGTTGTTGATACTTATTACAAAAGTCTTTGTTTCTATTCAAGTGGCAGAACCTTACAGCTACACCCCTTTGACCATTCCTTCCGCATTAAACTGAAGTGCCTTCCTTTACTGAAATACTGTTCAAATCGGCGTTAAACCCACCTCCCCATCTCACTCTACTTACAACAGCAGTCACCCCTGTTGGTGATGGTGATGGAGATGAGGAGGAAGTTGCTGCCGAGGTCGATGTCCATGTAGGGCGTTGCGTCTGAGGTAGCAGTTGCAAACGTAGTGTTGTCAACGACGAAGTTGGTGCCAAATCCGCCATCTACGGCAAACTGTGGACCGTAGTTCGTGGAGCCGAAGGTGAAGACTGAGGAGGAAGAGACCTGTGACCCGACGACGGGGATCACAGCACCTGGGGACAAACACTCACAGCTGTAGGTAAATCACCTCTCAAAGCATAAAAACCTATAGTTTCCTCTTTTCCATCAAACACAGAGCCAAGATGGCCCCAATGGTCGCGTTCTGCTTCCTGAGTGATCAAACAAAGCCGTCACATAAACGGGTACAGTATGTTTATCTATTCATAAACAAATAATATGAAAGAATTCTAAATATGCGTTCAATTGTAATATACTTAAAAATCGAAAGCTCTGTTCTTGTATTAAAAGGACAATGTACTTGTACGTTTCTGAACATTTTTCTCAATACATTTATCAAGAACGTGGACACCCGTGGTTGACAGGCAACTATAGCACTTGAAAAACGTTCAACATGGCTTACTATATATACTCATACGCAAAAGAAACGCAAGTGGTTTTAAGCAAATAGGTAACAAACATGGAACCATAAATTGATACGAGTTTTAGCATGTAGTGAAGCCTGATGGTGTTATCAATAGTTTTGGTTGCATTTTGGAAGCCCCGAGTAAAAACGCAACATAAAAAACGAATCGCCAAAACGCACCATTTCAATGTATATGTGGGTATCATGCACCCATTTCTCGCGAAATCGAAAATGTATGAACTGTCACGAACTGTATTGGGTATAAAACTGTGGCCGATTCTTGGACCTACCACTCCTTGGTCAATAACGCCACGCCTAACTCAAATTCAGAGAAACCGGGCTATCGGACGTTTGGAAGCTGGAGAGTCTGTCCAAGATGTTGCCCGTCATTTCAACGTGCGTTGATACAATGCTACACAGACCACAGATGACCTTCCTCGGAGCAGTCGTCCTAGGGACGTCCTAGATCGGCAGATTACCCGTCAACACCTGCGACATCCGTTCCTAACTGCAAGTGAAAGTGCTCGACAGACCATAGGAACACATAATCGACACATTAGCCGGGACACTGTATTCCGACGTCTCCGTTCCAACAACTCCAGATGTCGCCGACCAGCACGTCGTCCTGTTCTCCAGCCACGGCATCGACAAGCACTGCTTCAGTGGGCACAGGGTCATCACAATTAGCGTCATCGTGAGTGGAGGCGTGTCATCTTCTCTGATGAAAGTCGCTTTTATGTCTCCAGTGCAGATGGAAGAGTCAGAATTTGGCGGCGTCGGGGTGACCGTTTCGCTGACAGAAACGTTGTGGAAAGGGATCTATGGGGTGGACCTAGCGTCATGATATGGGCAGGGATTGGACTTAATGCGAGACTTGGACCCATGTGCTCAGCGGTATATCGACCAAGTGATCAGACCCCATGTTGTTCCATTTCTGGCACAACACCAACAACACATTTTCCAGCAGGACAACGCTCGTCCCCATGTTGCCAGAGCTACCATGGCATTTCTGCAACAACACATCATCCGTGTTCTGCCGTGGCCAGCCCTTAGCCCTGATCTGAACCCCATCGAACACTTGTGGGATGGGGTTCAAAGGTGTCTGCACAATGTGCGCCCATTCCCTACAACTGCCGATGAACTACGCACATCTGCTCTGGATGTGTGCAGGAGGACCCCTAGGGCCTTCACAAATCGTCTGATCCACTCAATGCACAGGTGATGTGTGGCAGTGATCAATGCTAATGGTGGTCACACCAGGTATTGACTGACATTTTGGGTATTGACCCGAAACTATGTAAGCCCTTAACATTTGAAACAAACAATTATTTAATCTGCCTTTTAATCCTTTAAACTGTCTTCAGTCAAATTTTTGTCAATCTTGCCCTATTAGTATTTCTTGTCTTTACTGTTGAAAATAAATAATATGTATACTGCATACTCGACTTGCGTTTCTTTTGCGTGTGAGTATAGTTCCATCAAAAATAGCCATTTTTTGTAAAACCGTATCTTGTATTCATTTCCTGTGACATTTAAAAGTGACAAATTCATATTGTATGGAGAAACAGATATTGATGATCGAATAACATGTTTTGTAAGTGTTCCATGGCAATCTTTATTTGACCCTCTTTCATTTGCTTCTCTGTTTCTTTGCTTCATATGATATGAATATGATACAGGTATACACACTGCCACTAGTCCGTTAGTCCGAGACCAGTTCTAATCTGTACGGACTAGTTGTTTAATCCAAAAATCTAGTTATTTCACATTACCAATAGTCCAAAATAAGCTGGGGTATTTAGATATGACCAAAGATGTTTTCCGCTGAGGTACCTGCGACCCTCGTTTCTGTGGTAACGAACACAGTGTTCTTATAGCTACTTTGCAGCAGGTATTAGTGGTAATTTAGTCATAAATGAACATGCCATATGTAAATAATTCCAAATAATACATGGAATTTCTGGATATTTGAAACACATAAGGGTTCAAATATTTTTTCATTTTCATGGCGGGCAAAAGATATTATGCACTTGAAACATTCAAATATTACTAGGCTTAAAAAAACAGTGGTCAAAAGACTGCAAACTTGAGATCCAAAACACAGCTATGATACCCATAACAAATACATCAACATTGACTAAACCATTTCGTGCCCGTTTCGTTTTTAGCCATCATGGTTGTATACTTATTTTGGCCCGGCTGTTTGCCCACGTTGAAGCTACACAGAAAAATTGAAAAGTACTTATGTATATGTGTGTCTCGATGCTTGTCGGCGACAATATACTTCTATAACATCTATGACTGAAGACACCTATCATACCTAAACATCGGCATTGTATATAAACATCGTGTAGTATGTCAGAACAAAGCAAATTTTAGCATCATCCGTCTCTACTAGTATATGATATGTGTATAACTGGGATACACAAATAAGACTTGCAGTATGACGTCGACACCGAAAACTTCCAAATGAGATTTGGAAAATAACTGTTGAAAATTCAGTTGAAATACTTACCATGTATCTCAGCAACCCCCAACACAACCACGAACAGAGAGATGAGCAGCATTGTAGACAATCGGGATGATTTGTCAGATAGGGTTGTTGTCTCTATATTTATACCAAATATTGTAATCTGGACCAGGTGGAAACTACGTTTAATATAGGTTAATAAAACAGATGTTCATTCTGATTAGTCTCGGTTGCATAACACGTGTGATGCCCTTTGATAAAAACATTGTCCACATTGGTCTAGAGAGTGACTAATTAGTCTTGGTCACATAACATATGTGATACCCTGTGATAATATACTCCACATTGCTCTAGGGATGCTGAACGGACTTCAGATTCAGAGTAGTGAATGCTTGTATATCCGTACTCGATTATAGATGGAGCAGGGCTGAGTGTGGCGTTATCGTTATCGATAGTCGACATCATACCACGGATATGTCTCAGGGTTATGTTAAGTGTCATTTATTATCCATGTCATTTCCAATTTTCAAAGAAATATCTTCAGAACATTTTGGATAACTGTCAATGTCTAAAACCATCAACCGATCTAAAACCCTGCAAATTCATCAAAGAGGGATGTTATAAAATTTATATCATATTTTTCTGGCACTGTACTTTCTATCATCGTGTACTTCAACACGAGTGTAAAACACTCTTCTTCTTCTTTTTTAAAAAAAGTCTTGTGGTCCGTTATGACACCGCCTGATCCCTTCTGACCAGGACATTTAGACGTCTGATGACATTACCTCGTCCGCTATGGTGCCGACGAGATCAACATGTTATTTGGCAGTATTATTCAAATATCCTTTGTCCTTTTAATCGATCCAATGACTCTTGCACCACGCTGTTTTACGCAAGCAGTGAAATTGCTAAATCGAGACAGAAATGTTATTATCATAAGATTATACATTTTCTTGCTATGTTAAGCGGTTCACGAATTTGTGCTGGCCATTTAGCTTGGGTAAATCCTTGTCGGTCAGTATTTATTATATCTTGTACACACAATGTAATTTGAGCCGGTGGGTTCAGTGGGAATGATAAACCACTGCACTCTGAATCTAGCGACACATTCAATCCGGAACTCCTACGGATATTTAAACAGTAACGTGTTCATATGTTTACATCTATAAGAGAAGGCTACTTTCTCGTAAAGAAGTCTTTGTAAGTGGTCAGAGGCTATATTCGATGCATTTGGCAGATCATGTTTTTTATATAAGTTTCAATTGGCTAGTTACATTTGCATGTAACTAATTATCAGTTTAAATTATACATTTTGTTTCTTCTTGCGAAACTTTTTCCCCTCGATGGGTAAACCATAAACACTCAATTTTGTTATATGCCAATAGTTAACATGTCATGGCCATGACATTAAATGAAAACATTGTGTTCTATAACTTCTTTTGAGTAGTATTTATAATATGTATGGACAAGATCGGGGACTTGGTGGATTACATGTGGCAAATATTAATGTGTGGATGTTAATCACTGGATTGTCTGGTCCGAACTCAATCATTTTGCAGACAACCATGAATAGTTGGCATATTGTTGAGTGGTGTGTTGAACAACAAACGACCAAGCAACCCTGATCGACTTGTGGTTTGGAGGGTCCTCAGTTCATTATTGGTGTGCTACTGCAGCTTTCCTGCTGTTTTCAAACAGCCCACTGTCAGGCTACTGCATGTGTGAGATTTTCTTATACAAAAAGCAGCCCTAAAGCCCGAATCAGTCAATGATTAGGATAGGTTGATATTACTGAGGATGTTTCAGAATGTCCTTTACTTCAGTAGTCAAGAGAGGCTTAGACCCACATCTTAACAAGTCTTGGGCGGGACCTGCTCCCCCATTTAGCGAATGCCTGATTTTCAGTGATCAGTCATATAATTTCCAACACGACTTTGCCTTTCACACCCCATGGAATCTGTTTCATTTGGATACTTATTCTCTGGCCTTGAAGTTTTATATCTTAATGAAGGTATGCGTAGGGTTCAGTGACAACAAACGAATCAATTCTTTGTACATATTTTATTATATTGTATTCAATGCATAAATAAATGGATGAGGAAGGCTTCCTAAGGCAGGTGAAAATATTAGACTAATTTCCCAACTACTGTCATTCTGTGGCAGCTTCGAAACTGTTGAAATGATGTACAGTTCAAACCTCTAGTAAAGCTGTATCAAAACTTTTATTTACACCATGTACAAAACAGACTTTGAATAAACATTACAAACAAAACGGGCATTTTTGTGGCCAAAAAAAGTATCGAAACTTAAATATTCGTTCTAGCAGTGGAGAGGTAGTAATATTTAATGAAGCTGTCAATATTCAATTACAATAATAGTAATGTTTGTCACCACCATATTCATGCCTTTTAAGTGCATATGTTGATCATGTTGAAGAATAGAACATTTACATAAAGCAAATTGATAATTTCTCAGTTGGACCTCAGAGGAACATGTTGTTGAGGCAATTAAAACTGTATCTTGAACTGAAATTCATAGCTTCATGCCATTAAATTTCAAGTTTTGAATGACATTCACATGGTAGACACAGTTTGAACGTCTCCATTGAAATTTTCTTGTTCAAATAGTCATTAGTGTTGAGAGGAAGAAACATCAAACATTCAATAGTTATCTTTCTCAAATGGATTCCTAGTCAGTTGACAGTCAAGGATTGTGTGCTAATATTCAGTACTAATGAACAGCTTCATGCATTATGTACAAACATTTCAGAGTTTTTCAGATTTGAGAAAATAATATTGTATCTGTGTTATATTTCGTCTCAACTTAACAAGTCAAAATGAACAATTGTTAGACATATCTTCATAAAACTCGGATCACTGTTTTCTAATTTTCAATTCCTTAATGAATTCTTTAAAGACTTGCAGAAGTGAAGCGAAAATATGACGCGAATTGTAATATCTCTAAACAACTCAACAGGGTAACCAAGAATAGCATCTCAGTTCAACTCCATTGCTATTCAACAAAATGAGAAAACAGCAAAGTGAGACACGTCAGTCTTACAAAAACAGCTGTTCCTTACTGTTCTTTACCTGTAAGGTACAGAGAACTACTGGTGAAAACACCTCAACTATCTGATGCATATAAAAACCTATCCTGTCGAGCATAATACTTAAGTGGTGAGTTGACTTGTGAAGATGTGGGTTGTCAGGTGACGTGGGGAGATATATCAACGATTTGACGACGCTTTATGCAATTGTTACATGTCAGTGATTTTTATTGTTGAACAATAATTGTAACTGTGTTACTTTGTTTCTGTTGACATTTGGTTGACGCTCATTGCATTGTGTTTGGACGATGATTGGGTGTCAGGATAGTAGTACTATTTAATGTATTTCACGTATTTCATCACATTAAGACCAGCTTTCGTTTGAGGATCACTCATCACCCCTGATTCCATGAACAAGCCAATCTCGTAAGCTTGACCATCATCGCCACTTCATGAATATACTATTATCACTGACTTTTGCTGTTATCACTGTATTTTTGTTTGATACTGACCACTGTCATCGTAGTATACATGTATACTGTCATTGAATATTGTACTACCACTGTCATTCAATATTGTGTTGCATGAGGCGACTAACGGGATCGGGTGGTCAGGCTCGCTAACTTGGTTGATGCATGTCATCGTATCCCAATTCCATAGATCGATGCTCATGATGTCAATCACTAGACTTTCTGGTCCAGACTCCATTATATACAGACCGCTATCATATAGCTGGAATATTCCTGAGTGCGGCGTTAAATAACAAACAACTCTAATGTGTACTATTGATTTGTACACTTAGTGAATTTTGTAATACATTTGTTAATTGAAAAAAACATATTGAAAGTGTTGCTGAGGCCTTGAATGATGGAACCCTGATTAAAGAACTAAAAGAGCAAATGGCTTGTGACGCTCTTTGTAGAAAGAGCAAGCTCGATTTTACCCTTAAAGTTGTGATAATTAAACACCAAAGCATGAAGCTGATGGAATATTGTTCGACATAAAGGGAAAGTTGACTGTTAGAAAGATGAAGTCATCTTTCTTATCCTACAGTTTTGTGGAGAGTTTTGTCACACGCCCACAACTCCCAAAAACGCAGCTTACGTGTGTTGCATTGTTATTATATACAGCAAAATATGTTGAAGAAAACCCAAGCATATATCATAATACATATATTGTTTTACGCAAATAACACAACACAATAATAATAATAATTCTTTATTTACAAGTACATCGCTGCAAACTAAATTCACTAATACATTGGTCTCTTAAGAATCTAGGATGTAGGTATGGACAGGGTTGCCAGACAGAGGAAATACTCCTCCCTATTACACTCTTCGTCATCCCACTCCCATTGGCCGGCGTCGTTCTTCCCCAGGACGGCGCAGTTTTCTGGATACAACGTTGGGGTAGAGCTGCTGCAGGTGCCCGTGCCATTCACGAGGGGAGAGGTGAAGCCATTCAGGGGAACAACGTCACCAAAGAGATATCGCCACTGGAACCGGTCAAAAAGATTGGTCACACCAATCCAGTATTCTTGACCTAAGTGACAGAAAATATGAAGTTGGTATATATATTATTACTTATTGTTTGTTTCTTTTTATTTGTTGTGTTTACGCCTCAGTCATCAACTTTCCAGACAAATTTTGGTAACCTGAAAATAACCTAGTCTTACCCAGACCAACGAGTAGTTGACGTTATGACTCCAACGCCGTCGGGGTACGATGACATGTAACCAAATCTCCGAGATTGACCTTCTGATCAAATTAAACGTCGCTTACGACAAGCAATGGAGTGTTTATTTCGTGAAGTCGTGCTCAGATTAGCCTAACCAGGGAGCCTGCATCACGGCCTAGGCTCATGTTCAGGCTAGGTCTAGACTTTTCTAATCAGCCGCATGTGTGAAACTGAAGCATTGACACCCCTTGTATCAGTAGAGTCACCAAAACCTTCCAGATTAACAGCGAAGATAGAATTAGCTGACAAAGTGTGTTCTTTGATGGACTAAAACCAATCGACTGTCAATTGATCCTAGCCTTGTCTTTATTTTAATGACCCCGTTGACAAAAACGTCTGTAATCTAACACAACTACAGGTCTCGGTCTGAATGGAAACATTTGTTGTTCTGTTAATCGTGATATAGAATGGACAAGAAACAATATTTGGCTTGTTATAACTTACCTTTTGTACTGGCAGCGAGAACACCGTTGACAAAGTCGCTCTGAGCCTGGGTGCGGATCATAGCAAGATTGCTGCCAATGATGTTACAGTATTCCTGTAACAAGACTCTCTGTACTTCGATATTCATTTAGCCTTAAACGCTCAACGTATCATCGTAGTGTACTGAAAACACTGAGGGTTAACATTATCCCACTTATTCCTCGCGCGAGTGAGTGAGTTAGGTTTAGCTCATGGGAGGAAAGGTTTTAGTCGTTTACATATTGTGTGATACCCACGAAAAAGGTTCATTATCTGAGATTTTCACTCACGACCACGTAATGCTAGCCTGGCCATATTACATTGGATTATCTGTGTAAAATTATATTGCAAATATAAAATGTAAGTAATCTTGCACAAGAATACGATGTAGTTGTTTACCTTCGCTTGGGCAAAGGTTGTTTGGAATCCAGAGAAGTAGAAACAGTTCTCGTCCAGCTGGAAGTGATTGCAAGGACATTCTGTGGAGGAGTGAGTTGGGTTTTACGCCATCTTAATCAGTATTTTCGTGTTAGAGCCTTATGAACAAGAGAGGGAGATCTATGAATAAAAACTTCTTTGTTACAATAAATGGAGGTACGTACACCGTTATCAAGCAAGTGATCAAGTTATATGTTCATGGAACTATCTCCCTTGTTCATCATAAAAAGTAGATAAATGAAACTATAATGTGATGCAATTTTCCATTAACCTCATTCATCGTACTATCAGATAAATACAGTCTTATACTTACGTTGCTGGACGCCATCTAGGACGATCTCTACTAACTGAAGGATGTCATTAGCGTCGACCATGGTGTTCTTGTTAAGACGGATGTACCTTCCGATTGGTGTTCCCGAGCAGCTGAATGTCGTGGTCGACCCGGCGGCGGGGGCGGTGCTGCCGATTGTGGCGCACACCTGAGGCGTTCCTCCAAGAGTTGGGTTGTTGTCATACACCTCGATAATGATGTTTCGAAGACGCTCGGCTGTGAATATCGGAAGAGTGAGTATTGATGTCTTACTCAGCAGTCAACAATATCGAGGTATCCATAAGCAGACCACAGCAACAAGAACGACAGCGAAAGCTGAATGTGACGTTCTTTCATTTATTAAGGTAATATGTGATAAATATTATAAACATTAAGTAGTATTCGTTTTTTACACATTAATTTGAAATATGAAAAAACTAAGAGTTCGACTGTTGGATGAAATTGAGTGAGAAAAACTGTAGAAAATGTTTTATTTTTTTACGGTTACGCTAACATACTTCTGCCCTTCAGGCATTTTCTTCAGGTAGGAGATTTAGATAGTTAAGCTGTGGAGTGGTAATGGCAGGAAACACAAAAGGCTATCATCAATATTTTCAATAATGAAACGAAATTCGTTGTCATTCCTTAGAAAGATGCAATCAAAGAATTTTCCAAAATAATTGCTTTCACTATCACTAAGTAATGGTCCACAACATGAATACATCCTTTAGAACATATAAAATAGTTCCAGGACTGCCATCCACCACCACTGTCATAAAAAAAAAAAATTCAAAGCATGAATGGGGCTGTCATTTTTAGTTAAATTGTGAGACGTGAAACGGAACAGTAAGGTGAACTTAGGGGATTTTACGTGCGTCTCAGGAGCCTGATATTCTGATATATGTACAAGCTGATAACTTTGGTTGGTTTGGTTGGTTTGTTGTTCAGCAATATTCCAGTTATATGACGGCTGTCTGTAAATAATCAAATCTGGACCAGACAATCCAATGATTAATATGATGAGCATCGATCCACGCAATTGGGATCGATGACATGCAGCGACCAAGTCAGCAAGCATGACCATCCGATCTCATCAGTCGCCCCTTACAACAAGCCTAGTCGCCTTTTATGGCAAGCATGAGTTGCTGAAGACCTATTCTACCCCGGATCTTCACGGCTCGATAACTTAGGTATATATTTACTGTCATTAATACCTAATGGATACCTTTTGGATAACTTAGGTATACATTAGGTATACATCAGGTATTTATGACAGTTTTATAACTATTTTATGCTGGGATGGATAGTGTTATCAAAGTGTTATAGAAACCTGATAAACTTGAGGTCATGATAAATATGCAAATGATGTATTTTCGCATTAACTACTTTCAAGCTCTATACATAGATGTAATGCCAAATAGGTTACGATAGGGGTTTCATGATGTAAGGACAATTCTGTAGACACACAGATAACTTGGTACCATATAATCAATGAGGCGATTAACTCAAAGATTGTATATATACTCTTGCACGAGTTGTGAATATCCACACAAATGAATACCTAACAGTGCCTACTCTGGATCATAAGGTTACTTCAAGCAATAAATACAGGCATGATAACGTCTGCACACCCCACTTGGTAAGAAAGGTCTTAGGTGCCACAATACGTTAAGTATTCCAACCTTTAAGCGTTCCTCCTACATTTAGCCGTTTTCAACTAAAATAGTGTTCAAATCGGCGTTAAACCCACCCCACTCACTCACTCTACTTACAACAGCAGTCACCCCTGTTGGTGATGGTGACAGAGCGGAGGAGGAAGTTGCTGCCCAGGTCGATGTCCATGTAGGGCGTTGTGTCTCCAACAGCCGTTGCAAATGTAGTGTTGTCAACGACGAAATCGGTTCCAAATCCGCCGTCTACGGCAAGCTGTGGACTGAAGTTCGTGGAGCCGAAGGTGAAGACTGAGGAGGAAGAGACCTGTGACCCAAGGACGGGGATCACAGAAACTAGGAACAAATAATCACAGCTGTAGGTAAATCACATCTGAAAAGTCCGCAATTCGCTTGTAGAGTTGCAACCACTTGTTGCGGGAACCCTTTCCCGATCCTCAAATTATACGTTCGAATCAAAGAGTTAATTTTGTTTGTGTGTTGTTTAACGCCCCACATAGCAATATGCCAGTTCGACGACGGCAGTCTGTAAATAACAGACAAACCAGTGATTGACATCATGAGCATCGATCTACGCAATTGGGATACAATGACATGCATCAACAAAGTCAGCGAGCCTGACAACCCGATCGCCTTTTATGACAAGCACATACGCCTTTTACGGCAAGCATGGGTTGCTAAAGACCTTTTCTTCCCCGGATCTTCACGGGTTCAAAGATTTGAATGAAACCAAATATGTCTGAAACCAACACGAGTTCGTGGGTTTCACAAAAGTGGTAAAGATATACGGTGCGGCCTGCACCACTGAAGTTTCATCCCTTATTGAGCCGACACACCATTATATGTATAACTGAAATACTGTTCAAAGCGGCGTTAAAGCCAACCAATGTTGTTGGACATTACAGATTGTTTGCAAGTAAAACAGATTTATTGAAATGTTAATATTTCAAACACATCCAACTCACTCACGCACTCGTCCTCATGCAAGCCTTACAGATCTCCCCACTTGTTATTTCAACGTTAAACAGAAAGGTCAATGTCGCAATATCAATATGAAATATAACCTATATAAATGAATTCTGTGCTCTATTTTTCACAAACCTCATATATCTTACCATCTTATGTATATACAGTAAAATACTTACTTAGCTGAACGCCATCAAGGACCACCTCTACCAACTGAAGGATGTCATTTGCGTCGACCTTGCCGAACTTGTTAAGACGGATGTACCTTCCGAATGCTATGGCCGAGCAGGTGAACGTGGTGTTGGAGCTGGCGGCTGGGGCGGTGCTCCCGATTGTAGTGCAGACTTGAGGCGTTCCTCCGAGTGTTGGGTCGTTATTGTACACCTCGACTCTGATGTTTCGGAGACGTTCAGCTGCCAAGATGGAAAGAGTGGATGATGAAATCTTATTCGGCACTAACGAGGTAGCCTCAAATAGTCTGGGGCAGGTAACCATCTGGTCGACTGCATGAACAAATATACACGCTGTTGGGGCACGATGACATACAACCTGCCAGGTTACACAGTTTAACACAAGGTCCTGGGGATATATTGTGACATGGAAATTAGATCAGTGGTTCTGAGATTAGCAGGAACGTGTTGTAATGCTAGGTAATAATCTCCATAGAATCTGCTTGAAAATACTTTTGGAATAAAAAACGTTGAAATCAATTCTAGCTAAAAACTAAACAAACAATGGTTTTATCGTAAGAGATAAATGCCATGTATGATCTGTATAACTGTATCTATATGATATGTTATTATACATAACTGATTATACGTTTTGACTGCGAGGAACGTTAGCGCACACTCAGTTATTACATAATAACTGACAATTTTCAGATATTATATATAACACTTGCAAAAACTCAGTTATTATGTTTAATAACCGAGTGAATCAGGTTTTACACATAATACCCGAATTTTTTAGCTATTATACGTAACTGATTATTCGTTTTACTTGTATCATATGTGCCTAATGTAAAATATATGTACAGTTATGCGAAACCGCAAGAACCGACTCAAAGACTGAGATTAAGTCCTACGCGGTGTAAGTGCAAAGGTAACTGCGCATATCAACTGAGAATATCCGTCCTCGGTGGAGACAGACGACAGCATCAAGTACAACATAGAAAGCTGAACGCGACGTCGGACGAATTCTTCTATTTATTGAGGTAACATGTGCTAAATATTATACGGATTTCAATTTACACACTTACATATGTAAATGTGAGTTATTTGAAAGTGAAGGTGTGACCATTGAATGAAATTGAGCAAGAAAGATTGTAGAAGATATTACATGTATAGGTTAATATTGTTTTTGTTTTTAACGGTTATTTTCAGGCATTTTCTTCATGTTGGTAATTTAGAAAGTAAAGGTGTGGAGTGGTAATGGCAGGAAACAAAACAGGCTTACATCAATATTTTGTTCACTAATGAAACGAAATTCGTTGATATTTCTAAGAAAGATGCAATCGAAGAATTGTCCTAAATAATTGCTTTCACTATTACAAAGTAATGCTCCAGAACATGAATACATCCCCCAGAATATCTATAACAGTTCTAGGACTTGCACGTCCTCTACTCACCATTGTTCCTAAGATATAATATCATATGTAGAAAAGAAAAATGTATTAGGTTTTTTTTCAAATCTTGTGCTGTCACGTAAGGGGACACTTAAGATATTTCACGCGTGTCTCAGGAGACTGATATTCAGATATATACATGACAATCTGATAACTGGCATCAAGAATCCATGTATGTGAAACACTACATTTGCAACCCCTTTTGTCAAACAAGATATTTACCACAAATTGTGAACATTGTGATATACACTTGTACAACATTCAACATCTTCTGTCGATTACTGTCTTTCAGCATTAAATGCAAACTTTTTTCATAATATTGATTTCTTTCACATAATGAAACAGGTTTTCAGAGAAATGTTTTGAAGGGCAATCTGTCAATTTAGACGTTCTACTCATAATTTAATGATATTGGAAAAGGAAAAATACAAAATTGAAAGAAAATACTTTGTCCATTTTGCATAATATATGTAGGCAAACAGATCTATTTAAATCGTTGAAGCTTTTTACAAGAGTTGCGAATATTCGATCTGTGTTTCGATTCAAGTCTTAAAACCTTACAGCTTCACCTCTTTGGGCTTTCCTCCTGCATTAAAATGAAACGCCATCTTTAACTGAAACACTGTTCAAATCGGCGTTAAACCCACCTCCCCACCACACTCTACTTACAACAGCAATCACCCCTGTTGGTGATGGTGACGGAGATGAGGAGGAAGTTGCTGCCCAGGTCGATGTCCATGTAGGGCGTTGTGTCTGAGGTAGCAGTTGCAAACGTAGTGTTGTCAGCGGCGAAGTCGGTTCCAAATCCGCCGTCTACGGCAAACTGTGGACCGTAGTTCGTGGAGCCGAAGGTGAAGACTGAAGAGGAAGAGACCTGTGACCCGACGACGGGGATCACAGCACCTGGGGACAAACAATTAAAGCTGTATGTAAATCACATACCAAGCTTAACACCTATAGTTTCCTCGTTTCCTGGGTTATCAATAAATCAAGCCGTAAGATAAACGAGAACAGTATGTTTATCTATTCATAAACAAATAATATGAATGTATGGTAATTATGAGTTTAGTTGTAGGATGTGCTTGGATGTTTCTGAAAATGTTTCTCTGTACATTTAGCAAGAACTTTGACTCCCGTGGTTAACAGGCAACTACGCGCCTTGAAAACTTTTAAGCACTGCTTAACCATTTACGTCACTTGGCTGAAAACCGTCGCCAAAAGAATGTTAACTTCAGACCCAAAAGACTATGATACCTGTTTCAAATTGATCAATACTGAATAAACCATTTCTTGCCTGTTTTGTATTTAGCCAAGATGGGTGTATACATTCTTTGGCCCGGCATCATCATTTAGCATCATCGTCTCTACGTGTATATAATATCTGCATAACTGGGATACACAAATAAGACTTTGCAGTACAATGTACACACCGTAAACTTCAAAATGAGAACTGCTTGTAGAGGCATTTAGAAGTTGGAGTACAAAGTAGGGATAAGATATATGGATGAACATCTTCTTTAATTACAATTTGGAGTGACTTTTCAGTGTAGTGTAGACTTTGCAGTACAATCTCCCCACAGAAAACTTCAAAATGAGAACTGCTTTTAGAGGCATTTAGAAGTTGGAGTACAATGTAGGGATAGGATATATGGATGAACAACTTCTTTAATTACAATTTGGAGTGACTTTTCAGTGTAGGTTCTCACACCGTTATCAAGCAACTGGGTGATAACAACGTTAGGGCCTACACGCTCCAAATTGTAACAAAGAATGTTCACCTATATATCTTATCCTTACTTCATATGAGAGTTGCAAAAGAATGGTCGAAAATTCGGTTGAAATACTTACCATGTGTCTCAGCAACTACCAACACAACCACGAACAGAGAGATGAGCAGTATTGTAGACAATCGGGATGATTTGTCAGACAGGGTTGGTGTCTCCATATTTATACCAAAGATTGTAATCTTCTCGACGGGACAGAATTAATCACATTGGACCACGTGTAATTTCTATTTACCTAACAGTTTGATATGCTTTACAGTGCAGCTATCAATCTATTAACTAAGTTTAATAAAGTTTAATTAAACAGATGTTCATTCTGATTAGTCTCGGTTACATGACACGTGTGATGTCCTTAGATAATATTGTCCACATTGGTCTCGAGAAGCTGAACGTACTTCCGATACAAAGTACTGTATGGCTGTCTACCCATCCTCGATTACAGAGGGAATAGTGCTCAGTGTTAATTGATGTTAAACACAACAAACAAATCCATGTCGCGCTAACATAACTTTGTGGAACAATGGCCAGGGTATTTATCACTATCGAATGAATATATACAACACCTGATAACCGGTGATGATGTACGCTCGTTTATCATGGATCTTCACTATTTTTATGGAAACAAGTTCAGCATAGCATCACGGTGTCTGTGTTCGTTCTGCTGTCTCCGATACAAAGTACTGTATGGCTGTCTACCCATCCTCGATTACAGAGGGAATAGTGTTCAGTGTTAAATGATGTTAAACACAACAAACAAATCAATGTCGCGCTAACATAACTTTGTGGAACATGGGCCCGGGTATTTATCACTATCGAATGAATATATACAACACCTGATAACCGGTGATGATGTACGCTCGTTTATCATTTATCTTCACTATTTTTATGGAAACAAATTCAGTATAGCATCACGGTGTCTGTGTTCGTTCTGTTGTCTTGAGACATCGCCATCAGCAAACTGTTTAACGTTGTTCACATTACAATATTTTAAGCTTTTTATTGTTGACACTTTCTTAAATGTTTGTTTATTCAGTTTATATTACCGTGTTTGCGAAGAAGAATTAAGGAGTAATTTAGAAAAATGGTATTAGGGTATTATCGTGATTTTATTAAATTTCGATTGGAGATTCTTCACATTCTTATGATATTGCCGGAATCATATAATGGATATGTCTCCTGGTTGTGTTAAGTGTTTTATCATTTTATTATCTATATTCTTTCCATTTCAACTTTGTTGAAATATCTTCAGAACATTTTGAATAACATTCAGTGTCCAAAAAACATCAACCGATCTGAAACCCTGCTAATTTGAGTCGCTGGGAAATGTTAAACAGCTGCATGATGTTTAATAATCAACGTTGTTATTGTTGTGTCCGTTGTTTTACGCCCCACTCATCAGTGGTCCACCTGTATGATGGCAGCCTTTAAATAATCCAGTCAGTCACCAACCAAGTCATGGAGCTTGGTCAACCGATCCTTTACTCGCCTCATAAAACTAGCATAGGTTGCAATAGGGTTGATGATAAGGATGACCTGATGTCGGACTCGGATGTTTGGGGCCAAGTCAATCCGGAATCTAACAGTAACATGTAGACATGTTTGCTTTTATCAGAGAACCTGTGAAGATCCGGGGTAAAATAGGTCTTCAGCAACCCATTTTTGCTGTAAAGAGGCGACTGTGCGTGTCGTAAGAGGCGCCTGTGCTACGGGATCGGGTGGTCAACCTCGCTGACTTGGTTGATGCATGTCATCGTATCCCAATTGCGTGTTTCGATGCTCATGATGTCAAGCACTAGATTGTCTGGTCCAGACCTGATTATTTACAGACCACCCACAACTAGCTGGAATATTTCTCAGTGCGGCGTTAAACAAGAAACAAAACAACAACAACAAAATCTTCTATCAGAGAAGGCTCCTTCCTCATTATGAGTGAGTGGGTGAGTATGGTTTTACGCGGCTTTAAGCAATATTCCAGCAATATCACGGCGGGGGTCACCAGAAATGGGCTTCACACATTGTACCCATGTCGGGAATCGAGCCTTCCTCATTATGAAGTATTTGTAGTGGTCAGAGACTATATTCAAGGCATTTGGCAAATCATCTACTTATAAGAGTTTCAGTTTTCTAGTTATATTTGCTTGTAACTAAATATCAGTTTAAATCTATATTAATTTATTTAATTTGATATTGTTTCGTTTTTGGAAGCTCTTTCCTCTCGTCGGCCGATCCGTAAAACGTAGACTTGAACAGATACAAAGGTCCACACATAGTAAATGATATAGTTTGATTACACCTCCGACCTTTTGTTCAAGGTATACATGTTTCAACCATAGGTGTGTATCAATGACACCAGCAACTCGAAAGGTATGGGTCTAGACTGTTCCTTTGTTTAGCACGGCACTCAGCATTATTCCAGATAGGTGGTCTGTACATTGTTGAGTCTGGACCAGACAAAACAGTGACTAACATCATCAGCATAGATCATTTTTTAATCAGGTGACTTGGTGGATTGCGTGTCATCCATCGTTCCTCAACTGCGTGGATCGTACTGGTCCACACTCGGAATATTTATAGGCCTCCGTCATATAGCTGGAACATTGTTGCGTTTGACCATGACTCTCAACTACAAGCTGTCTGATCAAAATCAGGTTTCCGCCTGCACAAGTAACTCGGGACCAATTGTAACAGCGAATCCCCACATCAGTGAAGCCATGCACACCAATAAATAACGTAAAGCTAGTCTAAAAAATGCATGATATGACAAGGGCGGGTCCAGCATTTGTAAAATTGAGGGGTCCAAAATATCAAAATCCTCTCTCATGTAATTTTACAGCCTACAACGTACTACATTTGATTTTAAAAGGTTGGTGGGGGTGGGCAAGTTACAAGAACACAAAATCATCATGCGGGGATAAACACGGCCACTAGTCCTAGACTAATGAAAATGTTGAAATGTTTTCGGATTTGCTCAAATAATATTTTTTCTGTGTTATATTTCATCACCACTTTCACAAGTCAAAACGAACAATGATTTGACCATAAAACATACACTGTTTTCTAATTTTATTTTATTTAGTAGTTCTTTAAAAAATTGCCGGAGTGGACAATTGAAATACCTCTTAACATAACAACTCTACAGGGTAGCAAGAATAGCATCTCAGTTCACTCCATTGATATTCAACAAAATAAGAAAATAAGAAAACATCAAAGTGAGACATGTCAGTCTTACTAAAACAGGAATTACTGGTCAAGACACCGCAGCTATCGGATACATTAAAAACCTACCCAGTCTAGCATAATACATGAGTGAAAAGGTGATATGTAAAGGAGTGGGTGGAAAGGTGACGTGGTTGGTATATCAATGGTTTTATGGTGCTTTTGGCAATTTTGACACAGCAGTAACTTTTAATGTTGAACAATGATTGTTACATTGTTTCTTTAAAGATTCGGTTGTTGCACTCTGCCTTGTGTCTGAACAGTGATTAGGTGTCAGGAATGTAGTACTATGTAATGTAAGCAGTCGTCATGAAGTTACTATATTTAGATGCTGGTGTGATATGTAAACTTCCAGAATAACGTGGACTGTGATGGTGTGTTATTGAAACATGGAGAAAATTCTATGTTGTGAGGACACTATGTGGAACTTTCCAGCAGCGGTAAATAAAGGGTAAGACCATGCCTCTCGCAAATCATCACATCAAGACCAGCTTTCGTTTGAGGATCACTCATCACCCATGATTCCCTGCATAAGCCCATCTCGGAAGCTTTACCACTATCGCCGCTTGGTGAATATACTATTATCGCCACTGTATTTTTGTTTGCTACTGACCGCTGCCATCATATTACATACTATATTACTATCATTGACTATTGTACTACCACTCTATTGTGTATTGCCGTTGTAATTACTGAGCAGCAACTTGCATTGATTTGTACATTTAGTGAAGTTTGTAATGCATTTGTTGATTGCAAATCACTTGATGGTTGTTGGTTGTTTTCCGTTCTTTTACGTACAGATCTCCAGGTTAGGATACTGTTTCGATTTGGGAATCGACACGTAACACAATATCACACCTGATGACACCAGAATTGGCTTTACCCAATGTACCAAAATGACGACACGAAATCGGTCCTTCGGCGTGACGTGCGAACGCTTTAACCACAAGGCCAGCTTTCAGCTTGTCAACTCTTACTTCAAACACAGGAAAGGACATATGCTAACCCGTAATCCGTAATGTGTAAAGCCATGTCGTGTGGTCAATGTTGCTATTACTTTTCAGTTGCTCATGGACGGTAAGCATCGTCTCATTTAAAGCAAATATTGAACATGTCAAAATAGGAAACTGCCCCCATCAAACATCAATTTTGTCAATGATGCTTCAAATGTGGAGATGTCCTCTGCATGTCTACCATTAAGCCATTTTGAAAGCGTTGTTGAAGCCCTGAATGATGGAACCCTGATCAAAGAACTAAAGGACCAAAAGGCTTGTGACGCTCTTTGAAATCTTCGTAGAAAGAGCATTCTCGATTGTACCTGTAAAGTTGGGATATGTAAACACCAAAGACTGGATTTGCTGGAATATTGCTCAAAATAAAGGGAAATGTGACTATTGGGAAGTTGAAGTCATCTTTCTTATCATACAGTCTTGGGGGGAGATTTTGCCACACGCCCATCACTCCCCGAAAAGCAGCAGCTTACATGTGTTGCATTGTTATACAGAAAATTAAGTCAAAGAACACCCGATTCTTTCCTATTACTATAGTTAATCCGTCATGCCGAAATATATCATAATACAAACATTTTGTACATGAATAACACAAAACAATGACATTGCAAACTCTTTATTTACAAGTACATCGCTATAATAGGAGGTAGGTGTAACACAACGATTGTTTTCATGGGTGCCATCGTACGACTGCACGAATTATGTAATTACTTTTATAACCATCGTAGTCTGGACATTATACGAAACACTACTTTTGAAAACAGATGAATTGTTTTCACCTATTTTAAACAAGATATTTTAAATATTACGGCTGAAAACTAAATGCACCAATACGTGCGCCTTTAAAGAATCTAGGATGTAGGAATGGGCAGGGTTGCCAAACAGAGGAAGTACTCCCTCCTGTTACACTGTTTTTTATCCCACTCCCATTGGCCGGCGTCGTTCTTCCCCAGGACGGCGCAGTTTTCTGGATACAACGTTGAGGTAGAGCTGCTGCAAGTGCCCGTGCCGAGGGGAGAGGTGAAGCCATTCAGGGGAACAACGTCACCAAAACCATATCGCCACTGGAACCGGTCAAAAAGATTGGTCACCCCAAACCAGTATTCTTGTGTGAAAACCATGAGAACGGTTCATTATCTGAGATGTTCACTCACGACCACGTAATGCTAGCCTGGCCAAGGGAAATTGTACGTGTAAAAATACATTGTTAATATAAAATGTAATTAATATTGCACGTGGATGCGATGTTGATGTTTACCTTCGCTTGGGCATAGGTTGTTTGGAATCCAGAGAAGGAGAAACAGTTTTCGTCCAGCTGGAAGTGGTGTCAAGAACAGTCTGTGGAGGAGTGAGTGAGTTGGATTTTACGCCATCTTAACCAGTATTTTCGTGTTATAGCCTTATGAACAAGGGAGGGGGATCTATGAATAAAAGACTTCTTTATTACAATGAATGCCATGTTTCGGTGTAGGTACTAACACCGTTGTCAAGCAAGTGATCAAGTTATATGTTCATGGAAATATCTCCCTTGTTCATCATACCAGCTTTCACTTGCTACACTTTTGGTGCTATCCACATCAAACTCTGGGAAAACCCCAGGAACACGGGTATGATTTATTTTTTTTAAACACGGATCACTCTCGGGGTAAACCCCAGAATACAGACATCGTGTTGACACACCACGCATCAATAGTAGATTAATGAAACTATCATGTGCTACTATTCTTCATAAACTCATTGATCTTACTATCAGATAGATACAGTCATATACTTACGTTGCTGGACGCCATCTAGGACCACCTCTACTAACTGAAGGATATCAGAAGCGTCGACCTTGGAGCTCTTTTTAAGACGGATGTACTTTCCGATTGGCATCCCCGAGCAGTTGAATGTCGTGGTCGACCCGGCGGCTGGGGCGGTGCTGCCGATTGTGGTGCACACTTGAGGCGTTCCTCCAAGAGTTGGGTTGTTGTCATACACCTCGATGATGATGTTTCGAAGACGCTCGGCTGTGAATTTTCCGATGAGTGAGTGATAATGTCTTATTTAGCATTCAACCATATCGAAGTGACCATAAGCAGACGACAGCATCAAGATGAGGTGTGGTGAAATGGGGTCAAACGTCGCGTCCAAGATTATTGCACTTATATAGCGACGTGCATGTACGTGTGTGTGTTTGTGTGGCTGCTTGCACTAGTCCGGACTGATGCCGATTTATAGTGCTCGCTCACTGAGATAATATGCCGCAGTTTAACATGAATACCCCACTCAGACACAGTATACTGACTCCGAGCCGACCAGTCCTTGTTTTAGCCCCTTAATGCCGAGCGCCAGACAGGGTAACAACAAGTACCATCTTTTAACGTCTTTTGGTATGACGCAGCCGGGGATCGAACCCCGGACCTTCCGCTCTCCGGGCGGACGCTCTACCACTAGACCACGGAGGCGGTCACTTGTAACCGAGGTATCCAGTCGTCTAGGTGCCACAATTCGTCTAGTAATGCATCTCTTAGGCGTGCCTGTAAACGCTGCTCGCAGACTCGCCTAGATTGGGATTTTTTGTTCGATTCAAGCGGTAAAACCTTACAGCTACATGTCTTTGGGTTTTTTCCTTCCGCATTTAACTGAAACGCTGACTTTAACTGAAATACTCTTCGAATCGGCGTTAACCCCCCCTACCCATCTCACTCTACTTACAACAGCAGTCAGCCCTGTTGGTGATGGTGACAGAGCGGAGGAGGACGTTGGTGCCCAGGTCGATGTCCATGTAGGGCGTTGTGTCTTCAACAGCCGTTGCAAACGTAGTGTTGTCAACGGCGAAGTCGGTTCCAAATCCTCCGTCCACGGCAAACTGTGGACCGTAGTTCGTGGAGTCGAAGGTGAAGACTGAGGAGGAAGAGACCTGTGACCCATGGACGGGGATCACAGAAACTGGGGACAAACAATCACAGCTGTACGTAAATCACATCTCAAAAGTCCCCCATTCGCCATGCAGAATTGCAACCCCTTCTTCCGGGAACCCTTTCCCGGTCCTCAGATTATTCGTTTGAATCAAGGATTTGAATTAAATTTGGTATGTCTGAAGCAAACACGAGAAATTGACATGATGACCTCTATCTCGAAGCTGAAAGTGGTTGCAAGGACATCCTGTGGAGAAGTGAGTGAGTTTGGTTAAACGATGCCTTGAACAATATTTCAGTTTTATAGCCTTATGTCAGATATTTGTGGGAGGAAATCTCAATTTTGCGCACGTAGTAGGTGCGTACTCTTTGGTGAAACCCACTCTGATCAAACTCCAGGAACATGGCCAAGGTGTTGATAAACCACGTATCATACCACAATCACGGGGATAACCTCAAAATGCCAACAGGCTATTCGAATCAACGGATCCAGACACAGCCAATAGGCTAAATTCAGCACATTAGGGTGCAGTGGCTTAGATGACAAGCCGCCCGTGTCATCGAGGGTATCTGTACAGGCGTGGCGTTTCCTTCGCCTAGTTCACACTACCTAATACATTAAATGTTTCGAATGAATTGCGATTGAAAGTCACATCTGTAATATTGCGACAGGAAGAAAATATACGGTCATTAGAAGCATTCACAGTTAAACGGTTAAACAGAAAGGGCAATATCATAGATTCTATATTTTTCATAAACCTCATAAACGTCTTACAATTATATATATATATACTAAGCTGGACGCCATCAAGGACCACCTCTACTAACTGAAGGATGGCATAGGAAATAACGTAGATAAATAAACCTTTTATGTGATGCTGGTATCATAACCTCATTCATCTTACTATCATATACTAGTATATATAGTTATATACTTACTTAGCTGGACGCCATCAAGGACAACCTCTACTAACTGAAGGACGTCATTAGCGTCGACCTTGCTGAACTTGTTAAAACGGATGTACCTTCCGAATGCCATGGCCGAACAGGTGAACGTGGTGTTGGAACTAGCGGCGGGGGCGGTGCTGCCGATTGTAGTGCAGACTTCTGGCGTTCCTCCGAGTGTTGGGTTGTTATTGTACACCTCGACTCTGATGTTTCGGAGACGTTCAGCTGCCAAGATGGAAAGAGTGGGGGGTGAAATCTTATTCGGTACTAACGAGGTAGCCTCAAATAGTCTGGGACAGGTAACCATCTGGTCGACTGCATGAACAAATATACACGCTGTTGGGGCATGATGACATACAATTTGCCAGGTTACAAAGTTTAACACAAGGTCCTGGGGACATATTGTGACATGGGAATTAGATGATGATCATATCTTATTCGACAATAACGAGGTAGCCTTAAATAGTCTAAGTCACTCACACATTTTCTGGTCGACAGCTTGAGCAAATATAGGCATGATGACATACAATCTGCCAGGTCACACGGTTTACCACAGGGTCCTTGAGACATATTGTGACATGGGAACGAGATGACTGCTACCTAGTTTAGCAGGAAGGTGTTGTAATTCTAGGTAATTCTCGCCATTGAATCTGCTGGAAATTAGTTTTGGGATCAATAATAGAATAATCGATACAATCGATTTTGGCGGAAAAAAACAACAAAAAAACAATGGTCTTATCGTAAGAGAGGTACGCCATGTACTACCTATATGTGGGCAACGGAAGTGCACAATTAGTTATTATATAGAATATGCAATCAACGCATTATCCTAAATAATCACTTTTACAACTAAGTAATGGTCCAGAACATGAATACATCCCTCAGAATATCTAAAACAGTTCTAGGATTTGCACGTCCTCTACTTACGATTGTCCCCAAAGAAAAATATATTTGTTTCTTTTTCAAATCTAGTAAGACGTGACAGGACAGCAAGGGACACATAATTGATTTTACGGGAGCCTCATGAGATTGATATTCGGATACAGACACGTCAATCTCGTAACTTGTGGCATCAGGAATACACATATGTGAAACACTACATTAGCAATCCCTTATGTCAAACAGGATATTTACCACTAATTGTGAACATTGTGATATACACCTGTACAACATACAACACCTGTCGATTACTGTCTTAAGCGTTTAATGCAAACTTCGTTTCATTATATAGATTTTTTCCACATAATAAAAACATGTCTTTCATGTATAGATAATATAATAATATAATATTTTCGAAAAGCAATCTGTCAATTTAGATGTTCCACTCATAATTTAATGATTGAAAAAGGAAAAATAAATAATTGAAAGAAGATACTTTGTCCATTTTGTAAAATATCTGTATACACACAGAGATCTACGAGATACGTATGTTTTATGGTCTGAGTGTTATCCAGTATACCAAATAAACTGATTTAAAGCTCCCATGTCCACACATAAATTTCCTCCTGGTATCGTCAATGTCTTCTTCGATACACAGTTGTTGCTACTTATTTCAAAAGTTGTGAATATTCGATCTTTGTTTCTATTCAAGTGCAGAACCTTACAGTTACAGCCCTTTGACCTTTCCTTCCGCATTCAACTGAAGCGCCGTCCTTTACTGAAATACTGTTCAAATCGGCGTTAAACCCGGCTCCCCATCTCACTCTACTTACAACAGCAGTCACCCCTGTTGGTGATGGTGACGGAGATGAGGAAGAAGTTGCTGCCGAGGTCGATGTCCATGTAGGGCGTTGTGTCTGTGGTAGCTGTTGCAAACGTAGTGTTGTCAACGGTGAAGTCGGTGCCAAATCCGCAATCTACGGCAAACTGTGGACCGTAGTTCGTGGAGCCGAAGGTGAAGACTGAGGAGGAAGAGACCTGTGACCCGACGACGGGGATCACAGCACCTGGGGGACAAACAATCACAGCTGTAGGTAAATCTCATCTCAAAACATATAAACCTATAGTTTCCTCTTTTCCTCCAAACACAGAGCATAGATGGCCCCAATGGTCAAAACAAATTTAAAGTTCGACGTGCAAAAGACAACAGGATTTACCTGCGCGTTCTGTTTCCTGGGTGATCAAACAAAGCCGTCACATAAACGGGTACAGTATGTTTATCTATTCATAAACAAATAATATGAAAGTATTCCAATTATGCGTTCAATTGTTCTGCTCTGTTCTTGTATTAAAAGGACAATGTACTTGTAAGTTTCTGAACATTTTTCTCAATACATTTAGCAAGAACTTGGACACCCGTGGTTGACAGGCAACTATACCCCTTGAAAAACGTTCAGCGGGGCTTACTGTATAGTTCCATCTAAAATAGCCATTTCTTTTTAACTGTATCTTGTATTCATTTTCTGTGACATTTCAAAGTGACAAATTCAAATTGTATGGAGAAACAGATATTGATGATCGAATAACATGTTTTGTAAGTGTTCCATGGCAATCTTTATTTGACACTATATCATTTGCTTCTGTCTCTTTGCTTCATATGAAATGAATATGATACAGTTATACACACTGCCACTAGTCCGTTAGTCCGAGACCAGTTCTAATCTGTACGGACTAGTTGTTTAATCCACAAATCTAGTTATTTCACATTACCAATAGTCCAAAATAAGCTGTGGGTATTTAGATATGACCAAAGATGTTTACCCCTGAGGTACCTGCGACCCTCGATTCTGTGGTAACGAACACAGTGTTCTTACAGCTACTTTGCAGCAGGTATTTGTGGTAATTTAGTCATAAATGAACATACCATATGTAGATAATTCCAAAGAATACATGGAATCTCTGGATATTTGAAACACATAAGGGTTCAAATATTTTTTTCATTTTCATGGCGGGCAAAAGATATTATGCACTTGAAACATTCAAATATTACTAGGCTGAAAACAGTCGTCAAAAGACTGCAAACTTAAGATCCAAAACACGTATCAAATACATCAACATTGACTAAACCATTTCGTGCCTGTTTCGTTTTTAGCCATCATGGTTGTATACTTATTTTGGCCCGGCTGTTTGCACACAGAAAAATTGAAAAGTACTTATGTATATGTGTGTCTCGATGCTTGTCGGCGACAATATACTTCTATAACATCTATGACTGAAGACACCTATCATTCCCTAAACATCAGCATTATATATAAACATTGTGTAGTATGTCAGAACAAAGCAAATTTTAGCATCATCCGTCTCTACGTGTATATAATATATGTATAACTTGGATACACATATAAGACTTGCAGTATAACGTCGACACCGAAAACTTCCAAATGAGATTTGGAAATTTACTGTTGAAAATTCAGTTGATACTTACCATGTATCTCAGCAACCCCCAACACAACCACGAACAGAGAGATGAGCAGCATTGTAGACAAACGGGATGATTTGTCAGATAGGGTTGTTGTCTCTATATTTATACCAAATATTGTAATCTGGACCAGGTGGAAACTACGTTTAATAAAGATTAATTAAACAGATGTTAGTTCTGATTAGTCTCGGTTACATAACACGTGTTCTGCCCTTTGATAAAATATTGTCCACATTGGTCTAGAGAGTGACTAATTAGTCTTGGTCACATAACATATGTGATACTCTGTGATAATATACTCCACGTTGCTCTAGGGATGCTGAACGGACTTCAGATTCAGAGTAGTGAAAGCTTGTATATATCCGTACTCGATTATAGATGGAGCAGGGCTGAGTGTGGCGTTATCGTTATCGATAGTCGACATCATACCACGGATATGTCTCTTGGTTATGTTAAGTGTCATTTATTATCCATATCATTTCCAATTTTCAAAGAAATATCTTCAGGACATTTTATAATAACTGTCAATGTCCAAAACCATCAACCGATCTAAAACTCTGCAAATTCATCATAGAGGGATGTTATAAAATTTATATCATATTTTCCTGGCACTGTACTTTCATTCATCGTGTACTTCAACACGAGTGTAAAACACTCTTCTTCTCTTTTTTTAAAAAAAAGTCTTGTGGTCCGTTATGACACCGCCTGATCCCTTCTGACCAGGACATTTAGACATTTGATGACATTACCTCGTCCGCTATGGCGCCGACGAGATCAACATGTTATTTGGCAGTATTACACAAATATCCTTTGTCCTTTTAATCGATTCAATGACTCTTGCACCTCGCTGTTTTACGCAAGCAGTGAAAGTGCTAAATCGAGACAGAAATGCCATTATCATAGAATTATACATTTTCTTGCTATGTTTAGTGGTTCATGAATTTGTGCTGATCATTTAGCTTGGGTAAATCCTTGTCGGTCAGTATTTATTGTATCTTGTACACATAAAGTAATTTGAGTCGGTTGGTTTAGTGGAAATGATAAACCACTGCACTCTGATTCTAGCGACACATTCAATCCGGAACTCCTACGGATATTTAAACAGTAACATGTTCATATGTTTCCTTCTATAAGAGAAGGCTACTTTCTCGTAAAGAAGTCTGTTTAAGTGGTCAGAGACTATATTCAGTGCATTTGGCAGATCATGTTTTTTATATAAGTTTCAATTGGCTAGTTACATTTGCATGTAACTAATTATCAGTTTAAATAAAAAATTATACATTTTGTTTCTTCTTGCGAAACTTTTTCCCCTTGATGGGTAAACCATAAACACTCAATTTTGTTATATGCCAATAGATAACATGTCATGGCCATGACATTAAATGAAAACATTGTGTTCTATAACTTCTTTTGAGTAGTATTTATAATATGTATGGACAAGATCGGGGACTTGGTGGATTGCATGTGCCAAATATTAATGTGTGGATGTTAATCACTGGATTGTCTGGTCCGAACTCAATCATTTTGCAGACCACCATGAATAGCTGGCATGTTGTCGAGGGCTGCCTTAAACAACAAACGACCAAGCAACCCTGATTGACTTATGTTTTGTAGGGTCCTCAGTTCATTATTGGTGTGCTAATTCAGCTTTCCTGCTGTTTTCAAACAGCCCACTGTAAGGCTACTGGAGGTGTGAGATTTTCTTATACAAAAAGCAGCCCTAAAGCCCGAATCAGGCAAAGATTAGGATAGGTTGATATTAGTGAGGATGTTTTTGGAAAGGCCATTATTTCAGTAGTCAAGGGAGGCTTAGACCCACATCTTAACAAGTCTTGGGCAGGACATGCTCCCCCATTTAGGGAATGCCTGATTTTTCAGTGATCAGTCATATAATTTCCAACACGACTTTGCCTTTCACACCCCATGGAATCTGTTTCATTTGGATACTTATTCTCTGGCCTTGAAGTTATATATCTTAATGAAGGTATGCTTAGGGTTCAGTGACAACAAACGAATCAATTCTTTGTACATATTTTATTATATTGTATTCAATGCATAAATAAATGGATGAGGAAGGCTTCCTAAGGCAGGTGAAAATATTAGACTAATTTCCCAACTACTGTCATTCTGTGGCAGCTTCGAAACTGTTGAAATGATGTACAGTTCAAACCTCTAGTAAAGCTGTATCAAAACTTTTATTTACACCATGTACAAAACAGACTTTGAATAAACATTACAAACAAAACGGGCATTTTTGTGGCCAAAAAAAGTATCGAAACTTAAATATTTATTCTGGCAGTGGAGAGGTAGTAATATTTAATGAAGCTGTCAATATTCAATTACAATAATAGTAATGTTTGTTACCACCATATTCATGCCTTTTAAGTGCATATATTGATCATGTTGAAGAACAGAACATTCACATAAAGCAACTTGATAATTTCTCACTTGGACCTCAGAGGAACATGTTGCTGAGTCAATAAAATCTGTATCATGAACTGAATATTCATAGCTTCATATCATCAAATTTCAAGTTTTGAATGTCATTCACATGGTAGACACAGTTTGAACGTCTCCATTGAAATTTTCTTGGTCAAATAGTCATTAGTGTTGAGAGGAAGAACCATCAAACATTCAATAGTTATCTTTCTCAAATGTATTCCTAGTCAGTTGACAGTCAAGGATTGTGTGCTAATATTCAGTACTAATGAACAGCTTCATGCGTTATGTACCTCGGCACAATTAAGTTGTGATGCTATGTCATGCACGGTTCTATGCATCAACAACCAATTACATAATATCACACAATCTGACAACTAATGATAAGAAAACATAACAATGCAAAAACAGAATAAGATAAATGCATTAATGTAGATTAGTACTGTACAATGTAGAAAAAATACTTATTCACACGCACATACATACATTTTAGCCGTGAGCTTAGCCTTTATACAGCCAAAGTTACATGTACATACACTGTTGCTTATTACTCTGAAACGTCAAGTCTTCGTTCAAATTTCTGTTAAATCTAATCACAAATAACCCCTACTTTTCCAGACCTGTGGGACATGTTTCAAGATTTTTCAGACTTTTGGGACACAGGTTCAACAAACATTTCAGATTTTCAGATTTGCTGAGATAATATAGCTGTGTTTTATTTCATCAACACTTTAACAAGTCAAAATGAACAATGGTTAGACTAGAAAACATACAAAATATACACAATACACCTTCATAAAACTCGGATCACTGTTTTCTCATTTCTTTTCATTAATTAATTCTTTAAAAACTTGCCGAAGTGGACAATTGAAATACCTCTTAACAACTTAACAAAGTAAATGTTTACCACAATAGGTCATGTGGTTTGGTTAACAGCGTAACCAAGAATAGCATCTCTGTTCACTCCATTGTTATTCAACAAAATCACAAAATGAGAAAACAGCAAAGTGAGACATGTTAGTCTTACAAAAAACAGGCATTCTTTATTCAAAGATCTGAAAACCTGTAAGGTAAAGAGAATTACTGGTGAAGACATCTTAACAATCGGATACATATAAAAAAAACTACCCAGTCTAGCGTAATCAAATATTCATGACTAAAACCAAGTAAATGAATTACCATGCCCTATTCTGTCAAATCATATGATATAATGACAATAAATACAAGTCCTACAATACCATAAAATAAATATGACAAACTAATTTCTAGAACTATTGCTTTGTGTCATTTAACAAAACCTTTTAGAACAAGACACCATGCTTTTCTGGCATAAATAATAGTATCTTTATAACTACTGTCATTGTGAATTTCTAGACCAATAATTCTCTTTATTTTTCCTTCAACACAGTGGAATGAAAAAAAGAGACAGTTTTAACACCATTTATTAACTGCTGCCGGAATGACCCCAAGGAATCCTGGTCATACAAGTGATTACCTCCCTTGGTTTAGAAAGAAACTTGAGATCAAATGTATTCATTTTGGGGTAACAATGACATTGAAATAAGGAATGGGGATTCGATGATAAGAAATGAAATAAAATAATAAAACAGCCATGAGTAACATCCTAAAATATTCAAAATATGTTATCGATGCCAGTTTCCATGGCAATGATAGCTGCCATTTCTACTTCTGCAATTTCACAAGGAACTTAACTAAAATATCAACAAATGGTAAGGAACTCATCCCTAAAAAAACTCATACCAAATAAACCAGTCATGATAATGAAGAATGTTGACTGTAGAACTGTCAGGGGTGAATTATTTAAAATCAGTTGTAGGCAATCACTTGTAGATACAACATTCAACATACAGAAGAACACAAACACAGTCTTCATAAGAAACACAAATAAAACCGAGGCAATGATGCAGATTGGCATTTAAATGCCACTATGAGAAAAACAAAAAGAATGAAAATGAAAATATCATATGGCTCGTGTGACACTGAATAATGATACGATTCTAGTGACTGTCTGAATTGTGTATAAAAATACAAATATGAGAATGTACATGTTATGTATCCATGCACGTTGACCCTTTGATACAGTATGTACAACTCGTAATAATAACCTTGAAATGTCCTGTGATTCTAGTCGGCAAAAAGACACATTGTTATTGCCACTAATTTGTGGGAAATGTTCCCTTCGTCTTGTAATCAATTTGGGATTATCTATAGTCGACTAAAACTGCAACGACATTAGCAATGTTACTTAACTCACAGGACAGTAGGCGAAGGTTTTTATTTTCAGTAGGCCTATCAGCTCCCTAGGGGCCGGAATTGCAGGCAATGCCTTTATATTCATCTTCATGTAATAGTGGATGACTTTCAGCCAAACATCCAAAGTCACAAAGGTAGGGATTTTCCCTTCTCAATAGCAAGCAAATAAAATCAACATAGCACAAATGATTCTATGGCACCACCTCGTTAAAGGACATAAGATAGGTTTTCAAGCTGGTTCATTGGTGCTGGAGCCAATGTGTGTACCTGCAACTTGTAGTAAAACATCCTTTCAATGAGACCTCAATTGGTACGAAAGCTGTATGCACATGTAAAGTTTTTACCCTTCAGCATCTTTGTTCACGTTCGGCAACGTGCAGCCATGTAAAGTTAACAGATCCTTGTCATAAAACTTATAAAACATAAAATCTCTTTTTCATGCTGGCATGTGGGCCATGCTTTCATCTTTGTCAGCAGCACAAAATTGCCCAAGGTTCCAGGGACTTGCTCAACCATGGGAAATGCCTGTCCCTCTCACATATTCCTAATGGCACAATGAACTTACTGTAAGTTTCTCACCATCTTGAATAAAATATGCACATGACATAAGTCAGGTCACATCAGTGTTCCTTCCAAGTTAAGTCACATGCAGTGCGCACTGGAGTTTGCGGTTCCAGCAGCAACTGTATCAGGAGTTCGGGATGCCAACACATCCAATTGTAGCATTATTGTGACCTGTGAACACATCATGTGCTCCATTCAAAGTCTGAACACAGTAGTAGCACGCACATTAAATGCATAGTGATGGGTTCATGGCTACACTAAGTCTTAGATATACACTGCATCAGCTGTTCGTTTGTTGCGGCTGGGTACGATGGGTTGTACTGGGCTGGAGATTCCTTCTGACCAGTCTGAGTGAGCAGAGTGGGGTGAAGAGCTTGACCACTGGCCTGGGGAGTCGGGAGAGGGGGTGGGGAAATGGTCGGGCAGGAAGGTGGACATCTGGTGTTGGGGAGGGGAGTCTGAACTCATCTGACTGTGATGAGAAGGTGGCGTAGGGAATGGCTCAATGTTCATGGTGTTGTATGCTGGATACTGCTGTTGTTGCTGTTGCTGCTGCTGCTGCTGTTGTTGTTGTTGCTGTTGCTGCTGAGTGTTGGAGTACTTAGGACACACATCTGATCCTGGATATATAGCCGAGATGGCATGATGGCCATCATTTGCTGGGAACGTATACTCTGTTCCACCTTGACTCCGGCCCATGGCATTGGATTGGACCCTGTTCTGCTGAGCATGTTGCTGCATGGCTTGTATGTGACGAGGAGACGTTGGAAGATTTTTAGGTTTAATGGGTGATGGTATTCCATGAGCAATGGGGCTGCCACCTGGCTGCGTGTTGGGCGTGGAGTTTGTGGATGGTATTTGATGAGGCTGTGGGTGATGAGGATCCAGCCAGCCCAATTCCTGGTCCATAGCTGCACTAGATCTATAATGGTTGGACATTACAGTCATGTCACTGACGTTTAGTGGCTGCTGCAGAGTCCCCATCTGACCGTCATCTAATGAATGAATGTGCGGTTGAGGCATGGCCACCACCGTGTTCTCATAACGCGGCGACGTCAAGTCATAACTTTGCGGTGACTGAGAAGAGTCCAGTGAAGTGCCAGGTGACACTGTCCCAACTGAAGACGACTCATTGGAGGTGGATGTCGACTTTTTCTTCCGGGACTTGGACTTTTGTCCCTGCGCCAAGCCATTGGGTTTGCCCGACTGCGGAGACATGGGTCCGTGGGTTTTGGCATTCTTACGGCCTTTCTGTTTGCCATGTTTTCCACTCATGTGGGGCATAAATGAAATGGATGGTGATGGCACGCCACCATTCGCTAAATGAACACCAGCAGTTGGACTGTTCACTTTATATTCCTCCAACAGTTGCACAATATCATGGTGTCTGCGCTCATAAGCAACATGGCTGGGTAGTCGATCCATATGATCAGTGATATCCCTGTTGGCGAAGTGATCCAGGAGGATTTGAGCTGTCTCGTAACTTCCCTCTCTAGCTGCCAGGAACAAGGGGGTTTCATCCTGGAACAAAGGAAAACAGGCGTGTCAAGTGACATGAACATGCTTCATAGAGGACTTTACCACACTACACACACATCAGACAGTGTTATTTCAATTTTAATGATTCTATTCACAGCATCTGACTTACAGACTTTTCAGAACCCAGGAGAATGACTGTACCTTGCTCTACTGTACTAGAAAGAGATAGATGTTTTATTAGGAAAGTCAGACAATGTTGTACCTTGTTGTCCTGGGCATCTCTGTTTGCACTGTGTTGCAGCAATGTCAACGTTGCATCTCTATTGTTCACCGCAGCTGCCCAGTGCAAAGCGGTCTTGCCGTTGTTGTCTGCAGCATTTATATCTGCATCAGCATTGATTAGGTCTTCCACCATGCCCTCGATGGCCAGACGAGCTGCCAGTATGAGCGGAGTTGTCCCATCATGCATTCGAGCATTGAGATTGGTTGATCTGTTCCTCAACAGAATCTAGAAGGAAAATTACTAGTGATTACAAATCTGAATCAAAACCAATGAGGCATTGTCCCTTAAAATGTAGTAAAAATTATGACACACTGCTCACCTTTCATTAGGTACACGAAGATGTTTCACTGTTTACACGTGAGTAGCTAGTGCATTATGGGATAATGGAAATATCCTGATCAAAGCTGAATAATATGTAAATCAACAATTGTCAACTCACGTCAAACTTCATTATCAAGTGGGCTGTAAAAATTCCTTTCGTCATGATATGATTTGTATTAGCAAGGTAGCAATGAAATACATGAAAACTCTACTCTGGTCATGTTTTCTTAAGGAGTCATATTCAATCACCACTGGGAATGAGGACTGACCCAACCACACATATTAAGTAAACTTCAGATAATCCAACCAACTCCTCCTGTACATAGTATCCCACAAATAGTATTTAGCAAAATATGCTTACACCTCTTCTAAAATGTCTTAATATGTACATGTATGATTTTGTTTCCATACATCATGATACAATATTTGTACCACGCATGATGCCATACTTGTATCATAACATTTGTATCACCATGAAGTGATACTTTAATCACACACAAAGTATCACCATATTTCAAGACTTGGTGAATCACTTCAGCTTTACTGTAAACAATAATGTTGTCACAGTAATCCAAAGGAAGAGGGATCTGGTATATGCGATGAAGTTTGAAGATTCTACCTGGAACACTCCCTGAGCATCAGCTGCCACAGCTGTGTGTAACGGCGTCCGGCCGGTGCTGTCCTGGGTGTTGGGGTCTGCACTAGCATCCAGCAGCGTCTTGGCAGCATCAGCTCGGGCATACCTTGCAGCCAGGTGTAAGGAGGTCTCCCCTGTTGACAAAACATAAGCTTTATAGTACATTGCCATTATATCATTGCTTGGAGCTGTTTCACTGAAGGATCTCAAAGTCAAGATTATTGTTATTCTAAGCATGCAGGAAATTGGTCATTGAGATGCGAATTGGCTAATAACCTACACTACTGAGTACAAAGCAAACACTGACACTGAAATAGGTCACATATTTTATTCTAAAAACATGAGCCTGAACTGACCTGTACGATCCGTCTGTGCGTTGATAGCAGCCCCCTGCATCAGCAGACTAGTGATGACATCAGCTGACCTCTCCTCACCCTCACCACTCTCACCAGAACCCGAGCCACTGTCCTCGTCACACCCTGTCTCCAAACCTCCACCACGGAATGATGCCAACATCAGGGGAGTGAAGCCATCTGAACAACATCAAACAGGAACAACTCATTTAATGCAACATCAATGCAAGAAGTTACTGTCTGGTGAGGGTTCTTCGTTATCAAATAATGGTCTTTCTAAATACAGGAATTTTCTTTGGGAAGTCTGGGCGACTGAGGCATTGAATTTTTCTGTATGGTTGTATAAAAGGACCAATGTTACACTTCCATATAAAAATATGTTTGTCAGAGATGAGATAGATCTCTTCCAATATGTCAACTTACCGGGTCCCCTGACGTCCACATCCTTATTGTCCATCAGGTCCTCCCCCTGAGGTGGTGTCAAGGCCAGGATGGATGGCTTGGGGATGTTGGCTGCATCCAGATGCTGCTGTGTCCACTGACGAGTGTCACCCTGGTCAAAGTCCATGCAGGCAGCCTGGTCACTCTCTCCACAATGTCGCTCAATCTGAAGGCACAATGTTGATTTCATTACCAGGTCTCTGATGACCTACGGTGCCTGCAGACTACATTACAATTTTACAATTGACGCTAGACAGGAGCACATTATCGACTCTAACTCCCATGTATAAAAATGTAAAACCTCAAACGGAAAAAATAAACTTCTTCATTAATTAGTCTTTGAATATCATTTTACTCCACTTTTAGCAATATTCTAACAATATCACGGTGGGAGACACTCAAAATAGACATACCACATTGTACCTATGTGGGGAATTGAATGTGAATGCTCCAACAACTAGGCTATCCCACTCCCCTTTATAATAAATAAGAAATTGGCACAGGTTCACATATCTGCCAAATCATGGCCAAAATAGGCCAAGGTTTCCAATCACATGAGCCTTCAATAACAGACTGACAAGATGAAACATAGCTTACAGTGCATACCTTCTGGCGTTTCCTCTGAGGCTGTTCCTCATCCTCATCCTCCCAGCAGTCACTGCTCAGTGGAGGTGATGTGTGGTTCTCGTTGGCATCCATCTTGTCCAGCTGTGACTGGTGCGAGCCCTTCTGGACTTCACTGAAAGACAGCATCAGATGTTCAGAAACTAAACTCAGCATCTGGCATTAGAAATCAGCCCTTTTGACTGAATGAATCCTGCAAATTACTCTGAAGTCATACTACAGCAATGGACACAAGAACTGACTTCCCAGACAGCTGACATTGGAGAAATCAAACATCAATATGTTTAATCAAAAAGCTAACACGTAATTTGTGGTTTATGCATGAAATGATAGCTGAAAATGGCTAGGATATTTTGTGAGTCTCCTACACTGAAAGACAGATATATCAATGAACAAGTTGTCCCTAAATATGACAGCTAGGAATGCCATGTGACAGCCCTGTGATCATTGGCCAGGATACTTTTCCAATGGTAAAATCCCTGCCTGAGTAAGAAATACTTCATATGTAAGTTTGACATGAAGTAACTTACTGCATCTCTTCTCCATCAGGGCACTTTCGATTTCGGGCACGAGGTTTGGTGGCTTCATTCCTGCGGAAGAAACCTTCAGGAAACCATGTCACTGCTCTCTCTGTTCGTCTCGAAATAACAATTATTACAGCCAGAGTGAAGAGCAGGATGGCGCCACAGGCGATGACAATGTAGACGAATGTCATGGAAGGTAAAGTTCCAGGTCCGGAGGCATCTTCAGCGCTCACTGAAGCAATAGGAACGCCTACGTCTCCTCCTTCCTTCAAAGCTGCCGCCAGGAACTGGGCTGCAGGGTTAGCACTGTTGAAGCAGTTCTCTGGACTTATCTCGTAACATTTTCGGTAGTCAATTTCCAAATACACTTTTGTCCTGTTGAAGAAAATAAAACCAAAGGCTAAAATACATTCACATACCACGATGTGTACTATATGAATTTGTCACAACCCTTTGACATTCAAGTAACTAAAATCGTTTCTTACATTACTTAAGCAAAAGTTAACTGAATTACTTATCAACCTATTGCAACTCTGACACCAATAGAACAATAACTTCTGACATGTTTTATCCGTGATCCATTCATATAATTTTCACAGCTATTTTGCCTTTTATGCCCGATGGAATCTGTAATGACCAGATATTCAAGACTGATTATGCTCTGGCTGATGTTTTATATATACTGGTTTGGTTTAAAAAAACATATCAAATATGAAGTAAAGAAATAACCAACTTGCAAGCAATGAACATACCCTGTCAGCAGAGAACGTTTGTCTCTTTTGGAAGCTTGCATCTTTAACAAACTTTCTATGTATCTCTTGACACGGGAGTTGGCATCTTCCTCTTCCTGCTTCCATGGAAAAATCATCTCCTGGCCTTCAGCATCCTTCTTTATCCGAAGCACTGCACGCAAGATGTGGCTCAAATTACGTAGCACCATCGTTGAAATGTTGCGGAAATGTCCTGGTGACACCAAGACGATGATAACCAGAGTTCCTTGGGCCAGCTTGGGTGGGTTGTTGTCACAGTCCAAACCATCCCACTCACAGTCGGCAGTGTTGCACCCCTGATCACAGTGTCCATTGTGGTAGTTGAGGCGACAGTACTGGTCATAAAATGGGTTGCATTCTTTGATGTCTTCTTGACAGTCAAACCCATCATAGAGACAGTCTTGGTTATTGCACTGTGGGTTGCAAATTCCGTTCTTGAAGACCTTCCAGCAGTAGACACCATCCCTTGCTTGTGTACAATTAGCCCAGGGCTTCATCCCATAGGAACATTCCTTGCCATCATAATCACATGCATGCATGTTACACTCAGTCTGTAAAAAAATAATATGTAGTTAAGATAAAGTGAGTGAGTGAGTGAGTTTTGGTTTAACGCCACTTTTAACAGTTTTCCAGTTATATCACGGCGTGTCAGCTTAATGTGGGAGGAAAGCCCGAAGGGATGCAGGTCTCAGACGTTTACCACTTCGGTGAAACCCACGGGTATGGTGCTGACAAACCTAGAAACATAATCCGGGCGAACCGGGATTCGAACCCACAATCATAGGTTTCTGGCGTGCCCAAGGGACGCAACTCTGCACAGCGAATCGCGGCGCCTTAGACGACTGGGCCACCCGTGCCCCCAATTAAGATAAAGAAACATAAAGGCGAAGAAATAAAAGGGATTCAGGTGGGTTTTTTTTCAGTAGTACTTTTAATCTAGGGACCCTACATGTCTATAAATTCAAATATTAGGATTAGGACAATAACACCTTTATATTGTCTTAATTTCAAACACAGCTAATCATTTGAGAAATATGGTCAGTCCAAGTTGCAGGAGTTTCAGATGTTAAGAAATGTTAAATATTAATCACTTTGATATTAAAATAAAGTTGAGATTGTTGAATAAATCGAAAATGTGATATTCCTGGAGGAAAAGATATGTAGACACATGACAACTTACATCACACTGTCCATTGTTGGCCTTGTCAGGACAACCCAGTTCCAAGCACCTCCGCCATGGTTCATCAATGGCTTGGGTGGTTGCTTCAGGCAGGTAGTACTCACAACGGCTTCCTGTGTAAGTTCGAGGACACTGGCACCGGTAGAAACCTACAGCAATATCTGACGGATTAGAATTGGTCCCCAACAAGTCATGTTTGTCATACGAGGTGACTAACAGGATTGGATGGTTACGTAGATCATTGCTTATGATGACTATCACTGAATTGTCGGGTCCAGACTCGATTATTTACAGAAAGACATCAAATAGCTAGAATATTGCTGAGTGTGGTGTCAAAACAACAAACAAATTTTAAATCATTGGATCTCTTGCATGCTATGAGAAGACAACATTCTCAAAATACATTCCTAGCATAACCATTAGGGAGGCAGTACTGACCTATATCTTCATGACAGATTCCACCATTGAAGCACGGGTTTGACTGGCACTCCAGCACAACATCTTCCCCACACTTGGAGCCGCTCGCTCCTGGTGGGCATGTACAAGTGTAGCCTGTGGGGGTTGGTTTGCAGGTGGCACCATTGAGGCAGGGGGAGCTGTCACAGGCAGATGATGTCAACTCACAGTAGTTACCTGTGTAGCCCTGGAAAATAATCATGGTGATTTTATAGAATCAGTCGACATCTAAACATCAAACATCATTTTACTTAACACATCTTACTTAAAGATAATATAAATGGGAATGAATGCTGCTTACATCTCGGCAATCACATCGGATGGTTCCGCCACTGTCTTGGGAACAGGTTCCGCTATTCTGGCACGGCTGTTGATGACAGGTGATGGGTTGGTCGCAACGCTGACCTGACCAGCCATGTTTGCAGTCACATCGGTAGCTGTTGTTTAGTTGGACACAATCCTGAGTGCCACTATCTAAACAGGGACTTGAGAGACACTCGTTGACATCCCCCTCGCACTTGGTTCCAACAAATCCTGGTGGACACATACACTTGTAGGTGCCGATCTCGTCCTTGCATGTTCCTCCATTGTGGCAGGTGTTGGGTAAACAATCAACTTCATCAATCTCACAGAGGAATCCAAGAGTCCCTGGCGGACATGAACAGTGGAAGTCACCCACTGCATCGTGACATGTGCCTCCATTCACACACGGATTGGTAGCGCAGTCGTCAATGTTGAATTCACAGTTCTGACCCTGGAAGCCATTGGCACAGCGGCAGGTGTACCTCCCAACCAGGTCCTCACAGGTGGCTCCATTTTGGCAAGGTTGAGAGGCACACTCATTCAGCTCCACCTCACAGTAACTGCCTGTGTAGCCAGTCTGACATTTGCAAGTGTGGTAGTTGTCTGTGTCATGACAAGTCCCTCCATTATGACAGAGCTTGTCACGAGTAGTTCCTTGAAACAGAAATATAACGTTGATAACATGATAAAGGCATACATCTCTTTTGTTACACGAACAAGTTTATATTTAGAACTTTAATGAAGAGCTTTCTTGTCAGGAGCAATTTTGTCCAATTTTTAAGGGAGACAATCCTGTTCTACAAAATTACCTCCCTTTACCTCCAACATTCAAGCTTGATCATTCTTTGATCATTTATTTTGAAAAAGTGACTGGTTTCCTTTAACCTTCTAATACATAACCCAGCTGTGACCAACGTCATGCCCTATTAAATGTTCAAAGTTTAACAAGCACATTCTGACTAACCTCTTTGCTTGGCTGCTGTGTCACACGGAACTTCCGAGACATCACAGTGGGCTCCCTTCCAGCCGAGGGGGCAGACGCACTTGTACTGATTGGCTTGCTGTACACAGTTGCCATTATTCTTACAGGGGCTCTGACTACACCAGTCCAGGAATTCCTGAGAGACAGCAAGTTATAAAGATTATCCACTAAGTGTAAGAATCATTGATAGGCTCATCACCTTGCACACACAGTATCATGAAACAAATGAACGTGCTCAAAGACTCAGACCACAAAAAGTCCTTTAGTGAGGGAATGTTTGTTATAAGTTGCAGTTACCAATATTACAGCTTTGATACATGAGCTATATTAAACCAATCTACATCAGGCACACAAATGGTTGATGGCATAAGAAGCGAACCAAAGGTCAGCATATGAGGACAGTTGCTGAAACCACACAGTAATGCCCAGGGAGATTGAGTGGGACCTATTCTGGTTTGAAATTTAGTAAACTTGCAATAAGTAACACAAAGATATAGTATCTTTCTTTCAGTTACATTATCAGCACCTTAAAATGCTATCAGAGCAAATCTTCCTTACCTCACACCGAGGCCCAGTAAAGCCATAGGGGCAGTAGCAAGCAAAGTCTCCATCGACGTTGTTGCAGGTGGCCGCATTGAGACAAGGATTGGAGTCACAGGGGTTGATGTGCTGCTGGCAGTTGGATCCCATGTAGCCGGGAGCACACAGACACTGATAGTGGTTAACCTTGTCCACACAGGTACCGCCATACAGACACGACCTACAATGCATGAACGTAAGTAAACAAAATAGGCAAGACATGCGACATCTTCAGGTTGTTAAATGACCATCACGACATATAGAGACTGTCATCCGAGAGAGTATTGATAGCAAACATATCAACACAAGTTGATAAAAGTTAAAAACACTTTTAAACCTTCATTGATGAGTGCTGATTTATGTGTTATGAAAAGACACTGGGGTGAGGTATTATTCATCACCCAAATCATTCATTTATTCAATCATATTCCCTCAACCTTTTGAGTCTGTAAATAGTAAAAAACAATGACTTAAGTATAAAAGTAAGCTAACTATCCTCTGTGGCAGAGAGACTGGTTATTTGATTGTGACTTCATGGTAAGTGATGATGTCACAATGGTTTGCAAAGCATTGTTGCAATTTCATTGCAGCAGGATCTCCATGAAGATATTGCTGATATCACTCAAGCGGTATGTCATGTGCTAGCCAGTTTCAGAAGATAAATATGTATATATGAAGTGCAAAGTTATTTCTAGTTTTATTGCAAAGTAATAAGTAGACGTTTCTCCTCTTGTGGACTAGTGGCTGTGTGTAACCCTGACAAGGGACAACAAAGAAGAAGTTATCGAGATGCTTACGTTGCTGTACAGTCATTGTCATTGTTTTGACAATGAATGCCACTGAATCCAGGTTGACATGTGCACGTATACGAGTTGACGTAGTCGGTACAAGTTCCCCCATTCATACAGGGCATAGACGCACACTCGTTGATGTCATCCTTGCAATGGTGGCCCCCAAAGCCTTGCACGCACACACAGGTGTAGTTATTGATGCCATCAATACAGGTTCCTCCATTGTAGCAGGGATCTATAGGAACGCAAACACACATGATATAAAATGTCACTGCCTGAGAATCAGTCACAATTATCCACCAAAACAGATTCCATTGGGCAAAAAATGCAAATTAGAAGTGAAAATTATTTGAATGGATCATTGAAAATCAGTGATGACCTAGGTGTTGGCAAAAGGGGTAAACATATCAATGAAAGCAAAGAGCCTTTGTTAGTTACATCAATTCAATTCTTTGCAATATATTAATTTTATTAATTTTAATATTAATCTTATGTCGTCAGCAATGTTACAGCTATATCACAGTGGCTTCTAATACTGCAGAGCAGGAAAGGCTTATAAGTGGTTGATAAGCAAAGATACTTGGCACTGGGGTGTAATATGACACAATCAGCAAGGTCACATATTGCAGCTTCCTGCTCCTCATTGGTCAGCTGTTACACCAATCATGGGGCACTGGGAACCTATTCCACCCTATATCATATAAAGAAGGTTTGATTTGTTGGAAGAACAAGAGGAACGACACTCACTCAAAGGTTTGCAGTCATCAGGGTTAAGATCGCACTGCTCGCCTTCATACCCAGGAGGACAGTGGCAGATGAAAGATCCGTTGGTGTTCTGGCATGTGCCGCCATTGAGGCATGGAGGTTGTTCTGCACATTCATCTATGTCCTGGTCACAGTGGCGGCCTGTGAATACAATGGCACACAATCATACAATGTGATACATCCATGGAGTGGCTTTACCTGGGGATGACATCCTATTGACAATGGTATTATACACTTTTGTCACAATCTGACAATCAGTCACAAATTAGATACCTACTACAGAATCCTACCTCTACCTCTACAGAGTCCTACATCTACCTCTACCGAGTCCTACATCTATCACTACAAAATCCTACATCTACCTCTACAAAATCCTACATCTACCTCTACCAAGTCCTACATCTACCGCTACAGAATCCAACATCTACCTCTACCGAGTCCTAGATCTACTGCTACAGTCCTACATCTACCGCTACAAAATCCTACATCTACCTCTTCAAAATCCTACATCTACCGCTACAGTCCTACATCTACCGCTACAGACTCCTACATCTACCGCTACAGTCCTACATCTACCGCTACAGAATCCTACATCTACCGCTACAGTCCTACATCTACCGCTACAGAGTCCTGTACATACCTGTGTATCCTGTAGTACATGTGCACTCAAAGTCTTGGTAGCTGTTGGTGGGCACACACTGTACAGCATTGCGACAGGGGATGGCAGCACAGGGGTTCATTTCAACATCACAGTTCTTGCCTGTGTAAGGCACCTCACAGTGACAGAAGTAGTTGTCGTTCTGGTCGACACACCGGCCGTGGACACACGGGTTGCTGATGCAGTCATTAATGTTGGTCTCACAGTTTGTTCCTGAACAAAAATAAAATGGTTCATTAACAACTTAACGACATAACATGATGAAAGGCCACCTGTAGCAAACCGAATTCTAATGAAACAGTTACGGTATTGCTTAACAGAAGATCAAATTTGACACAAAACAAAAAGGTTTTAAATCTAATACTAGACCTGGGCCCACTTGCACAAAGCGATCTTAGCGCTAAGACTATCGTATAAGCCTAAAGTATGGGAGCTTATCTTGGCGCTCAGATCGCTTTGTGCAAGTTGGCCCAGGACAAGTTCAAGGTCATGTCGGTTTACATATCCTATGAATGAAACAGGCACACTCAGAGTCAGCGAAAATGGCACAGAGGACAAGCATGTGGAACTGGGGACAAACCAAATAAGGGTTCTGGTACTGAAACATATTCTGTCCTTAGAATCCCCACAGGGAACAAGGGTACTGCTGACCTATTCTGCCCAAGAAACCCAATGAAGGATTCGGTACAAGGCTACTAGTGATCTAGCCTCTTCTGAAATCTCAACAGTGTTAAAGGCTCACCACTCCATCCAGGCCTACATTCACAGGTGTAGCCATTGAGATAGTCCTTGCAAGCTCCTCCATGCTGACAGGGGTTGGACATGCACTCGTTGATGTTGCTTTCACAATTGTACCCGCCGTAACCTTGAGGACAGCGGCAGTCAAAACTGAAACATTCAAGAAACCTTAAGTTTGTGGAACTTTCCAATACATTCTAGACCAACATCGACATAAAAAGACAAAATATTACAAAAAGTATTCCATACTACATTCTGGAACCATCCAATAGAAACTGGATCATGTGACCACATTTTACTTGACTCAGACTAGTGGTTAAATTCTATACCAGTGAATAAATTTGTATACTGCCTACTATATGAAGTTTCAAGGCATGTTCCCATAAACAGGAATATTCCCCAGTAATATCCAAACCCGAGTTTACTTACCGATTGACACCATCAATGCACTGCCCGCCATGGAGACAAGGGTCGCTTGCACATTCATTCACATCCGACAGGCAGAGAGCATCAAAGTATCCTGGCGGACAGTCACACAGAAAGCCGTTCTCCTCATCCTTGCATATTCCACCATTAGAGCATGGGTTGGACTCGCATTCGTTGATGTCCCGCTCACAGTGTTCACCTGCCATAGTAATTCACTTGTCACAAACAGTCATTTGCACATAGATCTTCACAAATCAAGATGAGAACTGTTGAAATGCTTAGAGCTTTGAGAACTTTTCTTTGATAAAGGAAACAGAATATATGAACTTGTATATTGTGAGTGAGTGAGTGATGAGTGAGTGAGTGAGTGAGTGAGTGAGTGAGTGAGTGAGTGAGTGAGTGAGTGAGTGAGTGAGTGAGTGAGTGAGTGAGTGAGTGAGTGAGTATGGTTTTATCCTGCTTTTAGCAATATTCAAGCAATATAACAGCAGGGGACACCATAATGGGCTTCAAACATCGCACCCACGTGGGCAACAGACCCGGGTCTTTGGCGTGATGAGCAAATGCTTTAACCACTTGGCTACCCCACCACCCCTTATTGATCAGGAATTATCTATGCAAAAGGTAATCAGGTAAAAAAAATTAATCAACCCCATTATAGAATGAGTATCCCTTCTGTAGATTCCAGGTGCTTGTTCTATTTATCTTTTATGGTAATTGCTTAAAGTCTGAAGGTTTGAAGTCATATCACTGCTTTTTTCTTGACTTCAAGTTGTAGAAATAGAACGTGTATGTCTTTTCACAAAGCAATCTTACAGCAACAAATACACCTGTCATAAGTCCACCCTTAAGTACAGACTTACGAAAGTTCTGTGTTGTCTTTGCTTAATGGACCACGTTCATGTCTGTACTCACCTGTAAAGCCTGGTTTACAGTGACAGGTGTACGAATTAATGCCATCAATACAGTTGGCATCATTCCGACAGGGGTTGCTGGAACATTCATTGTTGTTCTTCTCACAGTTTCGACCTGGAAGTATTTGTGAATTACTAAAACATCACAGTATTTGAATATGACTATTGCAACATTAAGATGAACATGATCTGTGTCCTCAAATAAAGGAAATCTTCTGAAGACATTATTTACTATCGGATGAAGTTGGGTAATGAAGCTCACCTGATGTCCCCATCTGACAACGGCATTCGTAGGAGTTGGTCAAGTCATAGCAGGTTGCCCCGAACTTGCAAGGGTTGCTGTCACACTCGTTTATTTCTTGTTCACAGTGGGTGCCTGTGTACCCACTAATACACTGACAGTGATAGGTCTCACGGCCGTCAATGCATTTACCAAAGGTGCAGGTCACATTGGCACAATCATTGATATTTTCTTCACAATGATCACCACGGAAACCTGCAAAGAATGTTTTCGATGAGTAACAGAACAATTACCCTTTACTTTTCAACTAAAACCAGGCCTCTAGTCTCACATTAGTGAAATGCTGAAATGACTAATACTTTTCTCTCAAAGTAGTCATCTTACAAGACAAACTAAAAGGCATTAGTTGAACTAGTCAGGTTTAATCACCCTCCAGAAAAGTTTTTCTTTAATAAAAGTAGACAATTTATCAATAGGTCATAAGAGAAGACATGACTTATTTCCCGCTAAATGAGATGTTACTTTCTGTGCGGACTTGTGATGCAGGTGACTTACCTGGGAGACAGGTGCAGCTGTAGGCATCCCGGCGGTCGTTACAGGTGGCACCGTTGAGACAGGGGTCACTTTCGCACTCATTGATGTTGATGCTGCAGGTGTGACCTTGAAAACCTTCAACCACAACACATCCATTCATTAACTTAATTTCAACATATTGCACCCACTAACTTAAATGCAGCAACACTTAAAAATGTACACTGTGCATTTTCTTCTTATTTTGATCTGTTATTTAACATCTTTAGAAACAACACTTCCTGCGAATGCTGTTTTCCAGAAAATAACTATGTGAATAGTATGTAGTGAGTGAGTGAGTATTGTTTTACACCGCTTTTAGCAATATTCCAGAAATATCACGGCGGGGGACACCAGAAATGGGCTTCACATATTGTACCCATGTCAGGAATCGAACCCAGGTCTACGGCATGACGAGCAAACGCTTTAACCACTAGGTTCCCGAGAATAGTATTTAGAGTTGACAGTAAATCAAGCACGTCCTAGGATAAATAGACTCACCAGGTAGACAAGTACACTTAAAGTTGTTTTCTAAGTCTTCACAGTATCCATCATTATGACAGGGCCGGCTAGCACACTCATCGATGTCCCTCTCACAGTTGTCTCCCGTGAAACCTAGAAACACCATCATATACATACAGAGAGGTACAAGCTACAATATGTATATATGTCAAAACCCACTGTCATAACTGTCATATTTCAAAACAATATTTCTTTTCGGATGGATTGTGCGAGATGAAGAGTAAGAAAATGAAATGAAACTCAATTAAAGTGAGTGAGTAAGGTTTTACATTGCTTTCAGCAATATTCCAATAATATCACATCAGGGGATATGGGAAATGGGCTTCACACATTGTACCCATGCAGGGAATTGAACCCTGGCCTTGAGAACGACAAGCGAATGTAGTAACAACTAGGCCACCCTACCACCCAAAATTAAAGAAATGAGAAAAAAGTATTATGTCACCAAAACTTGTGATTGTAGTATTAAGTCGCATTGTCCATAACCCATTATTTAACATAAATGTGCCACAGATGTGTACCTGATAATATTTTATTTTATTTTTTTGTTTGTTTGTCTGTTTAACGCCACTCTCAGCAATATTCCAGCTATATGATTGGGGTCTGTAAATAATCGAGTCTGGACCAGACTATGCAGTGATTGACATCATGAGCATCGATCCACGCAATTGGGATACGGTGACATGCATCAACCAAGTCGACGAGTCTGACCACCCGATTAGTCACCTCTTATGACAAGCATAGTCGTCTTTTTACGGCAAGCATGGGTTGCTGAAGACCTATTCTACCCCGGATCTTCACGAGTCTGTACCTAATAACAATAATGTCAATGTTTAGCTGTTTTACATTATTCTTTGGCTTTCTTCCTCACTTTTTGGTGTTCAATATTCGATTATACTAAATGTGTCTCTCAAACATTCCCAACTACAAATGGCCATACCTTTGACAATCAGTTTATACAATCAACTTGGTCCACAAACTACCCCTCTTTTCATCCTGTCAAAAATTCTCATCATTAGGATTCAAACCAAACTCCATCAATGCTCCACTACACCCTGGGAAACATCATAAATGTCTTCTGAATATGCAAAGAACCTTTCAGTAGACTTTAGTGCACATACTAATGGCCCCATCTCCCCACAATCCCATGATGGCGGCCACAATGTTCCTCCCTCAACTTGAAAGAAGTCACAAATTTATCACAGAAATTCCCAGGATTGCAGAACCCCCCTCCTCGTTCTCTCACACACACATCCCAACAAAGCCTCATCTTGGATTTAAGGTGTATTGAATTTGTACTCATACATACTAAAACATACATCATACATCAGTGTTTATGAAGCATGACCTTTGTGCCCCACTTTCCTTTATTTAACAGTTTCCCTTCTCCTCGCTCCCACGATTCAAATCGTCATAAAAAGCTTTCCCAAACAACTCTTGGCCCAGATGGATCACTATGGCTGCTCTACCAATGGCTCAGTTCAATGGAGTGGAAATAATGAGAACTACAGTCTGGAGTCTTACAGCAGTTATGAGGCACTTGAATAGTGCATACAGACTGGACCATCAAGAAATAATTGACACCTGAAAATCTGCTCCCAGTGAATGTTTTGGCAAATGTGATCCCTGTATACTCACTTAAAACAGTACACCACATAAACCTATATCACATATGATCATAGTCTATTATGGTTTAAATAGAGAAAATAAACAACTTTTCATGTTTTTTAGCATTAAAATAATTTTTCTTCTCTGGCCATAGTTCAATTACATTGTTTCAAAACTATTTTAACAATCATATAATTCTGATTTACAATTATATCTAATCACTAAAGCATACCAGGAAGTTTGTAAGTAAAATATCACTTTCTCATCTTAAGACTCCCCATGTGGAACCTCATTTGAGAAAGGGTAGACAACTTTCCCACACTTGAGTTTCATCCCTGACCTTTGTTAAACATCCCTGAGTACATCAGTAGCTTTCTAACAGTTGACTAGTGCGTACATTGTCAGTGCAGGGGGCTGCGTAATACCGAGACGAGTGGGAAAGCCGAGGTATCATTGTTAACTTTTCACATGAATTATAGGGCTTCACTGCAGCTTGTGGCAAACTGACAGCCGATGCAGCAGGTTAATGGTAGTATTTTAAAAACTTTTAGAAAAGTTCTTTGTCACTCAGTAAATTTGAATAGTCTCCCGAGTAATATCGCCATGGGAAAATCGGACAAATATTTAGAAAGATAAATAAGTCTGTCACCTTGGGTTGATAAGAATTGATGTGTAATGTTATGACATCTATTACAAGTGGGAACATGACATATATAAGCCTATATATTTCATTCAGTATACATGTTCTCATGCCTCGGTATACAAGCAATACCAACAGTATTGAAAAGGGGAAAATTTAGTTCTTTTCAAATAACTTCTTTTATTAAATATTTTAGACATGCCAAAACAGATTCCCTTACAGATTTTTTATCATGACTTAAATCCAAATTTGACATTGAAACATATTGTAATGAAATTTTGCAGACCGAAAATCATAAGCAAAGTCACTATGGTATAAAGTTATTGATAAAATACATATATCAATACATTACTTCAGTGTAAAATATAAAAAACAGCTATTTTTTTAAATCTTTGGACAATACATAACCTTGTATAATGACACATTATCAGTAATATTATGCCAAAATGTTAATCAGGTTGAACATGATCATGAAATAATTTGTGAGATAATACATTTTGACATAGGCTGAAGAATATCATGTATCATATATCCATGTATCATATATCAAACACAGTTCATCAGTGTAAAAGAAGAAATATATCTTATAGTCTGTGTTCAAAAATCCACAAGCACACAATTGTTTATCAGAATCACATTCAGAACATTTTAGTGTGAATACACAGGCAATTTGTAAGTGAGCTCATATTACAGGCTTGGACTTGAACTTGTGCATGAAGGCTGCTCTTACCTGGCATGCATATACACTTGTATTCTCCATTCATATCCAGACAGGTGCCATCATTCTGACAGGGGTTGGAGGCACATTCGTTGATGTTCACCTCACAGTACTGACCGGAGAACCCTGTCTGGCAGATACACCTGAAACTACCTGGTGTATTCTCACAGGTACTGCCATGTTCGCATGGGCCCTCGTAACCTGGGGAAACCAAGCAAATGTTACAATTCATAATTCATAGTTTGGGAATAATTTGGTAAAACATTCCTGGCAGAATTGGAATGAAAACTCCTCTTGAAAAAAAGTCTGCTTTGTGAGCTCATAAAGTAAAGTCGAACCTCTTTAGCACTAACCAAGGGGACAGATGATTAACTTCAAGATTACTGGATATTAAGAATAACTGCCGTTTCAAACAAATATCCAAAGCAAAACATTGAATATACCATCAGTATAAGGAAAGTACTGAATAACTTCAAGATGTTTGGACAAGAAAAATGGACATAAAATCAGTCCAAGTTTCATACAGATAAGGAGAACACTAAGATTCAAGGCATTTTCAAAGCTTTTCAAGGCTGCTAGCTGTCATTTTCAAGTCTTTTTTAAGTTGGCCTTAGTCTGTCAATATTTTATAAAATCCACAATACCATATATTAGTCGAAAGACCTAAAAAGTAACATGACCATCACACATTTTCTAACAAGATATATTTTTCACCAAACTAAAAAAAATTAAATCTGAAGTTTGTCATGAATTTTTCATGATCTATCACTATCACAGATCTATCACTGTGAGAAATATCACTTAAACATCTTTGGTACATATTTCTGTGTGCTTCAATACTTAGCTTAACAAGTAATATGTAAATTTGTACAATTTCAAGGCTTTTCAAGCTAGTATGGTGGTTTTCAAGGCTTTTCAAGGTTGACACTTTTCAAGACGGACCTAAAAATTCAAGGCTTTTTCAAGCCTTTACGAACCCTGCAGTCACCTTCTGACACAAATTTACAGTCCAAATATGAAAATTATTGTTTTTGATGGGTAATATTTAAATGACGATCAAGAAACACGAGCTGTGTAAAGCTTCTGATTGAGCAGCTGCAGTGAAGCGATCTGTAAGCATTACATGGCTCTCTGTCTAAACCCAACTGTCAGAGCAACTTACACAATTATGTAGTAAACACATTTGTGGGGTCAACAAACAGGTCCAGATAATGGTGCAACAGTGTCAAGGTTCTACTGTGACTTGTCTAATGATTTAACAAGTATAACAGACCATTCCAACACATTAATGAAATCGCAACAGTATTAGACACAATTCCATATCATATCACATGGTCAAATTAATTCGTAAATCAAAAGAAACAGTCATGATATATATCCAAGGTATACCTATATATCTTTGATTTACATGTTCCAGTAATTCAGATTAATACACATTTTATCAAAATACCTATCACTAACATTTAAGTTACGTTTCATCCAACTGATAAATTTTGATAAAAACCACTAAGCATAACCATAACTAAAATATACCTGAGTCTATCCACTTACAATCATTTACCAACATTCACTCACAACTAAATCATCATGGTATTTTCAACGCTTGGTTTCTGATGCATACGTTTTGTTTGAACAATTCATTATTTCTACAGTGTTGTAAGGTCAACATATTATTTCCCATAAATATCTTCATTTTTCAAATGTACTCTTGCCTACAGGAGCGAGACAAAAATGCCTAAGAAAGTCAGTGGCTCGTGAAAGCCCCAAAGCAGTAATCACGATAGGCAAAAATAAAATGAAATCAGTTGAGTCGTTGTTCAAGGTATTAGGTATCCGTGAGAACTGTGTTGTAAACATGGCTTAACAATAAGGCTGCCAATGAAGAATGGCAAACCTCACCCCAAGCTACCTAGGTTTCTGCAAGGCTATGTGTCTACAAAACAAGTGACCGGCTTGCTACTCTTGTACACAACCAATTTAACTTGCAAATTAGGTACTCATGTTTCATGTTCAGTTACAAGGCAATTATGAATTAATCAAAATGACACATATGTTTTTGTAATTCTGGATATGAATAAAACAGTCTCTTTCAAGCATAAAATATATTCAATGAGAATTTCTTCAAAATAGTATTATCACTGTATGGCTGAAATTTTACATATGCCACACAAGATTTGAACTGACGATGAGGGAGTTGGGTTTAACACCGCTTTTGAATGGTGTTCCAGTTACATTTCCCAATGTCAGCTTAATGTGGGAGGCAAGCCCGAAGTGATGCAGGTCCAAGACATTTATCACTGTGGTGAAACCCACGAGCAAGGGCAAGGTGCTGACAAACACAGAAACATAATCGGGGAGAACTGGGATTCAAACCCGCGATATAACTCAAGATGACAATATTGTCGTACATGTATATCACAGATTTGTATAAATGGTACTGAACTATCATGCGCCTCTGCATGGCCATGGTTTCTGAATGAGTGAGTGAATGGGGTTTAAGTTAGCCATATCTCAGCTGGGTCAGAGTGGCCTGCAACTGTCTGGAACCGACAGCCAGGATGTCATGATGAATTGAACAATCAGATTTGACCATCGCTTTACAAATGTATCAGACACCTTGTATTCTTACAATCAAAAAGTTGAAAAGACTTTTGAAAAGTTGGTCCTCTGTCAAATTAATGATGTTGGAAAATTTGGTGCCAGGAAACCAACACTTACATACAGTGTGAAAATATGTGCCATGTGATAATTTTCGTATCTTGCCTAAATGTAAAGAAGCAACACTCTTGTGTAGCATGGAGTCAGTGTTAATATGCTGGTGCCAGGAGTTTTCTTCATCCTAATCAAAGTCCTATTGTGTACAATCTAGTAACATGGGACTGCACAGTTTGTGGCAAGGGGAGACATGAACTTACTCTCTTCGCACTCGTTGATGTCCTTGTCACAGAAGGTGCCTTTCCACCCTCGCTTACAAGTACACTTATGATTGCCGTCAATAGGGGAAGTCTCGCAACTTGCACCAGCATGACAGGGACTACTTTCACATGCGTCCTCCAGATGGCAGCGCAGACCTGAGGAAAAGCGACAGATGGTGGCGGCCATATTGTTAGTAGTCAGCCAAGACAGGAGCATTTTAGTCAGATGATCATACAAGAAACAACAGGAAGTATAAATACATAGAGAACAGAGATTATCATTTGCAATGTCTTCACAGGTTGTAATCATTTAAAGATGTATCAATCATATTGAGAACAAGGTTTATACAGAAACGAAGCAAGATATATGTAGTTTAGGAACCAATAGAAAATGCATATCAAGTTGGAAAAATGGAAAGATATGTTCTATTATGAACAGGAAGAGACTGAAATAAAGTTTGCTGTGTCTCCAGTCAAGATAAGATGATGCAAGAGATGGTGATGACATACAGGATTCTACCTACTATATGCCCAGTTCCAAAACACATCTACATTTTCAAAACAAAATTTAGTTTATAGTTTATTTTCATTGTCACCATCAGAAGCAAAGGTAATCGCTAATAAGCACCCTCCCTTAAATTTTGTTATGGGCCAGGTCCAAATCAGAAATATGGTAGATCTGTCCTTGTACATCACCGCTTCATCCTTATACAACAACCTTGCTTTAGGAAGGTCATGGCTATCAACGTTACTCAAACTTATGTCTCCATGCAAATCATTGCGAGCTGATGAGAATGAAATATATATATTATTCTTGGGAAGAGGTATCACTGAGTCTCTTAAAGAGGATCTAGGCTCCAGTAGCCAAGTCTAGCAGTGATTTGGTGATTATTTGTGCCTGGTTTGAAATTAAGACATTGTCTCCTGGCAGTGATGGCAAAAGTGAAAATTTAGGTCTTTGGGAAATCCTGATGATCTGTTTTTCTATATGTGTCTTTCAATGACAAAATGTCAAGGACTTTTTTCAAATTTAAGTTTTCTTTTCATAACATATTCCATGAAACGACACTGTAGGTTAATTACCGTACTTTGGACCACGAAGACGGCAGAAAGGTTTGGAGTTTTGAAAGGATTACAGTATAGACAACAAGGAAATAGATGACGACAATACTCCATTTCCCATCCATCCCCTACTCGTTCAGTCACAGAACTTTCCCAACACTACCAACTCTCAACTTCCGTACAAATTAGTTAGCTTCCTCTTTCATAAATTTCTACCTTACCAATGCGAAATTGTCTCATTATGATCCATAAAAATATCAGATATTGCTTAAAAGTATTTTGAATACATTGAGGTCAACACCCAAACAAACTTATGACACAGTATTTCATTCTAAATAGAACACTGACTAAGATTTTCGAGTGAGATTTTCTTCTGTAATTTGAAGTCGCAAATCCTAATCTTATACAATCAAATGAAGTACCAAAATAGCTAAACAAGGACGTAGTACCATATACAATAGAAGACCTTATCTGAATTATGCCTTCCAGTAAACATTTCTGATCGTGAGAATCAGTCATTAGTGACTGCAGACTGCTTCAACAGACGGAACTCTCTTCGCCTTGGGATCATATGTAAAACATTACTGATATCATCAGGCTTTGGGGTATTCTGTTTTATGATAGTTTCAAACAAAATCTTGTCCTCAAGACAATTGTTAACATAATATATCTCCACCTGTAGGTAACACTAGTCATGTTTGTTTGTTGTTTAACGCCTCACTCAGAAATATTCCAGCTATATGACTGCGGTCTGTAATTTAATTTTATTTAAAGTCTTGACCAGACAATCCAGTGATTGAAAATAAGAGCTTCAATCTACACAATTGGGATACGATGATGTGCATCAACCAAGTCAGTGAGCCTGACCACCCGATCCCGTAAGTCGCCTTTTACGACAAGCATGGGTTGCTGAAGACGTATTCTACCCCGGAATCTTCACAGGTCGTTTGAGGGTGTGACATTTATGGGTGTGTACTATATAATCAAAACATTTTTCACCAATGATCGTTAATACTCAAGGTGATGGTGAAATGTAGTGTAAAATTATATTTTAAATATTGAAGTATTCCCTATGGTGAACATTGCACAACTCATTCATGTACAGTTATCCTGACTTCAACTGAACATCATAACTATTTACACTGTACCAATACATATCACAATACAGACATATACTACTCATAAAAAGTGATGGCATGAAAGATTAACTATAGTAATCTTGAGGTCCTTAACCTTTTTTGAGTGGTATACATACTGCTGAATTTCTTCACTGACAATACACATCTACAGTTTTGTATATTTCACCGACATCAGAGCACCTTAGTACCAGGTTACAGTATCTAGCCAACAATCCTTATTATTCTCCACTTTGCTCAATCAATGTCACTGTTATCATAGTCAAGACAAATTTTCTTTGCAAAAGGCAATATCATGAAATAGATGTTGTAAGGGTTGACAAGGTTAATATCCTAAAAAAAAACAATTTGACATGAAGTTGTGTTTTTTTTAAACAAGCCTTTTTTATAAATTCAACAAAGAATTATATTTTCATACTTTTTGTTTACCAAAAAAACATTTAGTGCAGGATTGTCTGAAAAACAAAATGAATTTGTTAGGTATTATCCATAAACAAGACTGACAAACACTTTTCAGTTTGTGAAGGAAATATTGGGAGAGATAGTAGAGGAAAATTTAATACACTTTCCTACCTGTTTTTCCTTTTGGGCATTCACAGAAGAAATAGCCCACTCTGTCCCTACAGGTGCCCCCATTGTAGCAGGGACTCTCCTTGCAGTCATCGATGTTCTCCCCACAGTCTGTTCCATTCCAGCCATTCACACAGATACACTGGTAGCCCCCTGGCTGGTTCATGCAGGTGGCACCATTACGGCAGATGCTTGGCTGTTCCAGACACTCATCAATGTCGATGTCACAATATGTGCCTGGAATGCAAGGTAGAATGTAAGTGTCATGTTTTTCTTTGTTTGTTTTTTTGTTGTTTAACGCCACACCCAGCAATGTTCCAGATATATGATGGCGGTCTGTAAATAATCGAGTCTGGACCAAACAAACCAGTGATTGACATCATGAGCATTGATGTGCGCAATTGGGATCGATGACATGCATCAACCAAGTCAGCGAACCTGACCACCCACTCCCATTAGTCACCTCTTATGACAAGCAGTCTTGCCTTTTACGGCAAGCATGGGTTGCTGAAGACCTATTCTAACTTTGAAATACCAGTATGAAAATAATAAGACATTGTCAAATAGCTGACATAAGCCTTTTTGTCTTTCTTACAATTGCAAGTTTTGGATTCTTGACATGATTAAGTACATAAGCATGGCTAAAATGTTTGTAATGTTTTTATCTACATTGATGAAAATCAGCTTGGTGTTGGCGGAAAGACTTGCTTAAATTCAAATACTTGAAAAGCAACCTCTTTGACTCACTTCATCTTTACCTATGCATTTAGTACTTTTAAATGAAACATGTCAAGTTCTCTTTCACATGAATACATCTGCTTTAGGCTTCAGTTCCCCACCTGAGTACAATTTGTAAAGCCATTCTTGGTTGTATCTGACAACTGGTTTGAATACTGCTAAACCATGAGACCAGACTCACTCATAACATTAGAAAAGATTTTCCTGAAAATGTCCAAATATTATAATTGTTGCAGTACAAAGGTTACATGAACTCTGTGAAAAATCAGCACAGTGCAAGCATCTGACATGTTAACTTCGCGCTTTTGTCAAGTAACTGGAGGCATAAAGAAAATAGATGCCCCACGACAAAATACATCCTTATTTTATGATATCTTCAAGACACAAAGGCATTTCAATGATTCTAGCTTACAGGTTATTCATCACTCCCTCAGTAGCAGCACGCTCTACTAAATTTCCTCCGATGACTCAACCTCTCCCGAGTATCTTCATGATTCATCACTCTACAAGACCATAACCCTTACTTTTGCAGGTGCTTGTAACCCAAACACCTAATTTATTTCTCTATCTTTGTGACTCTCTAACCTGCTCCCACGACCTGTTAAAAGTATGAAGATATGTTTCCAAAGGACTCGTTTCGAGAATTTTCATATTCTACATAAAACTATTTTCTCATGCCCTATAATTGGTTGACTGTGGTGTATTTGAACTCAACAACATAAGACGTTTGCCAAGGTTCACTGCCTTCGTGAAGATCAAACTATCAGCAAAGTGAAGGAAGTGATGCAGGCACATCCTTACCTTTGTCCAACTTTCATCCCGTACCTCAGTTTGGCAGAAATTGTTCACTTTCAACACAAACTGATATGGCACAACAGACGCAGACAGCTTGTTCAAATGAACAAACCTTAGCTTTATCTTAACTTAAATACACAAGTCATTGGACTAATTTCTCAGACTCCTGCATATTGATATTCACTCCAAACTCCAAACTATATTTCTCATAAAATATATCTACAATCTTATTCAACTTGAAATGGTAAGTGTCACACCACAATATACTGTTTAACATACAGATGTTACAAATCACAATGTTTGTGCCTTAATATGATTATGATATGAGTACCCTGTATTGATGCAAAGCAACTTGTTTGTTTGTTGTTTAATGCAACACTCAGCAATGTTCCAGGTATATGATTGCGGCCTGTAAATAATTCAGTCTGGATCAGACAATCCAGTGATTGATACTTTGAGCAAGAATTAACTCTAATAGTTTGATTAACTCAAGTTTTCTAAATATATTTTGGTTGGCCAATTCTTCCCTTTGATGATTTAATAACGAGCGTCCACATATAACGTATCATACGTTGTATCATAATGTGATAAGGGTGGTTGGGTAGCCTTGTGGTTAAAGCATTCGCTCATCACGCCGAAGGCCCGGGTTTGATTCCCCACATGGGTACAATGTGTGAAGCCCATTCTGTTGTCCCCTGCCATGATATCGCTGGAATATTGCTAAAAGCAGCATAAAACCATACTCACTCACTCACAAAGTGTACCATTACCTCCTCAGCTGAAATACATCAAAACCATAAACGCACAGAATAACCTTAACAACTACATCAAAACTCATGTTATATATTTTTTTCCATCCCTATTTCATCTATTAATCTAATAAGGCATTATAACAGCATTAATCCCTCTCTATAATTACTTCCATAGGCTGATAATAAGCTCGCACACTTACAAGCAAGCAGCCTATTCACAACAAGTGGGGCAGACAGACCAGTGATGCATAGATAGTTGATCCAATGAGTAGAAGCACACGACATTTATTGACAGGCAAGATGTGAAACAATGTGATCAGTTAATTGATTGCACTTAACGATACAACATTACATAGACAGCATCAATCATGTGTGAAACATATTTCATGTTACGTTGTAACGTACCAGTGTCAGGGTTCACACATACTTCTCTCAACATTGTTAGCGTGAATTAATTATTCTTTTTATTTCTGGCCTCACAGATATCTACACTGTGATCTGCACAAAACAAATTCATTCGGTATCATTTTTGAAACCCTGATATTGCACATGGAATTTGGAACTGAATTATTTACTTCGAAAAATGAAGTGAAATAGAAAAGTAACCACGCTTTAATCCACACGAACACCGATCCTCTAATGGATCATTTCAGCTGTATCTATTTAAGTGCAAGTAAGCTGACATCAGTTTTATGTAGAGAGATAAGCTGGCTGTAAATAATTTACTCTGTGACATCAACACTGCAGGAAAACAAAAGACTTGGAACATGGCAAATATGCCACATTTCCTACTCATGGTCTTCACAGTTCTTGTATTTGCGGCCATGAAGTGATGTAATGCAGAATTGAATAAAAAAATATTTGAAAAAAACACGGAGTAAGTGAGTGAGCGAGTATGGTTTTATTACACTTTTAGCAGTATTAAGCAATATTATGGCAAGGGAAAATAGAAACTGGCTTCACACATTGTACCCATGTGGAGAATCGAACCAAGGTTTTCAGTGTGACAAGCGTACCTGTTAACCACACTGCTAACACACAGCCCCTCAAAACACTCAGTACCCGAACCGTTCCTTGGTAACTGACATAAAAGGACTTTTCAGAGTAAATAAACTGGATTTTATTTTTCCTTTCCAAATCACTTTAAGGTACAAATCCCTTCATCGTATTCATCCCTAACTATGTCACAAACACTGTCTCCCCTTCTCTTAGTGTGATGCCATGTCTTTCAATAGAAGAACCTGTACTCCAGCAAATGAATATTGTATGGCTGTCTGTGATGAATCTTTTGTTTGTCCACAGTTCCGCAGGAGTAGTTCTACAGTCAATCAATAGCACCTCTTTCACAATATCGCAGGTATCCGCGGAATCCCTGCGTGAACAGTAGGTATATATAAATCTTACGCCACTTACCACCACTAACAACAGTCCAAGAATTGCTGCACGCAGAACTGGGCCAAGCTATCTCTTACAGTTCAAGACGATGCCAACAGTTTCCAGGAATTTTTATTGTTGCTTTTCCTAGCGCCTTGTTACTGGCAGAAGTGCATAATGAGTCTACATCAGAGAACATCAGAGAATGGTGTACAGGAGATGGGATGTGTTCTACATGGGGTGTACAAGAACGTCCCATGAATGAGGTTTTGGACTTGAGGGGGTGTTATTACTGAAATTTGCACTGCGTGGCTAAACGTCTTAAGGTAAACTACATTTCAAACATGCCCTCAATCCTGCAGTTCTGCATGTACCGGCTGAGATGGGTACCGTTGGGGTAACACTATTAGGTAGCGTTTCCAATAAAGTGAACATTTAATGATTGACTTACTCCTGGATAGGAACTGAACTGTTGTAATCATAAACTTGCAATGTCCATACAACATTCTTTAAAGCACAAAAATGACTTGGGGCCCCAGCTGTCCTACCCTCCACAAATAGAAAGTTGGGCAGGGTACAAAGAGAGCTAGTGCAAATATTCATCACATCTTTACAACAGACTTCTCAACTCTAAAGCCCATATTTCTATATCCCACACAAACATATGTTATCAATGGAGACGTGTTTCTCCACCCCTAACTTCAATATTTCGATACAAAAGAGGTTGCAAGTCTTGATCTGGATGGGTTCACAGTTACGGTCAAAAAGCAAACTTATCTACATAATACCTCCCTTAATAGTACAAAATTCACTACAGATTGAACAGACAGACATCAATACAGTATGTTCCCCTGCTGTTTGTACAGGCTACCTTTGTAAACAAGATGCAAATTACAATGCTGAAAAAGTGCTATATGTCTAGTGTTTCATTTGACATACAGTATAACAATATCACCCTTTCGAAAAACAGTTCTCCCCATGTTCCAAGAGTCGGAGTGGATGATTAGGAGTAGCTGATCGGCAGGAAGCAAAACAGTTCATGGCCTTCCAGCAAATGTCAACAACCTGACCACCTTGGCGATAGATTTGTAAACTTCGTATTAACAAATAAAGTCCCTCAAAACAGAAATAGAAAATGTTTTAAAAAAATTATACATTTGCGTATGTTGAAATCTTGGCCATCAGATTTAGCAAGTTGTAAGATTTTACAACGCTTTTAGCAATATTTCAGCAGGGGATACCATATTGCCTGCACACCTTGTATCCATGTAGGGAATCAAACCTGGGATTTCAGTGTGAAGAACCCATATTTTACCTACTAGGCCACCCACCCACGACATCAGAGAAACACCCAAGAGCCTCAGAGAAACACCCAAGAGCCTCAGAGAAGACAATGTTAATCCCATAGAGTCAGCGAGTAGTATTTCACAATGATTTTAACAATATTCAGGTCTTAGTGAGTGAGTGAGTGAGTATGGTTTTACGCCGCTTTTAGCAATATTCCAGCAATATTCAATCAATATCACAACAGGGGACACCAGAAATGGGCTTCACACATCGTACCCATGTCAAGAATCAAACCAAGGTTTTCAGCATGACAAGCGAACCTTTTAACCACACAGCCCCTCAAAACACTTAGTATCCAAACACTCAGCTCGCATGGCGAGCGAACGCTTTAACCACTAGGCTACCCGAACGCCCCTGGGAGGGGAAGAAGAGTGCTTCACACATAGCAGTATTACTATCCATGTGATGAACTGACCTTAAATCTTCAGCATATCAAGACAGCCTCAAACATTAGGCTACATCACATCACTTAGTCCTCACAAAAGAAGAAACTTACCTTTATAGGTAGGTGGGCAGCGACAGGTGTAACTGTCCACTCCATCTATGCAGGTAGATCCATTATTACAGCGGTTGTTCACACAGTCGTCTACATTGATCTGACAATTACGTCCTCGGAAACCTGGAAAAGAAAGACAAATATGAAATTATCTAATATTTTCCCTTTGATGGTCACTGAGAAAAGAATTCTTTCATGTTCTAATTAAACACCAAGGATGAAACAATTAACTGAACATTGAGCTGAAATAATGTATACTCGCTTTTGATGAAGATCAAGGATATACATTTGTATGTTTCTGCATTAAATGTCAATCAAACATGGAACTGCAGAAAGAAGTTTAATTTGTACTTATAAAAAACATAAAACAATTTTTTTAATTTAGACAATCATATTTCGTGAGTATTATTTCAAAGATCAAAGGTATTCAAACTGCTCATCACAGGTAGACAAGGGGAAATTCATCATGGCCAAAGTCGCATTATTGGAAGCTTTCGTTACCAACAAGACCTTGTATTTCAATGAATGAAGTTTGATGTTACATAACATCAAACTGATTCAAAACAACAAAGTACCAGAGTAAAAACACCTTTCATAGCCTGGTTAAGAGAACTTGCCCTTGACTTAATAAAGTCAATCAAAATACCGCTGAAAATGCCAAATATTTATCTCGATAAAAATCAATCTTTCTCGATTGTTTGAGCCTTTTATCTGCAGTACACAGGTACTGTTTACCTTCCAACAACTCATCAAGGGGATAAGTATCCCTTATTGGGCCATTTTTCCGATATCTAAATTTGAACTTTTGCCTAGATTTGATTTGACAGTTTTGCCCAAGACTTACAGCTTTGTGTTCTGGGCACCGCAACACAAATTTTGTTGGATTACAAAACCCACGGCTATTTGGCTGTTTACTAAACAAACTCCTCTTGTTTGCATAGGAAATTCTTTGTTCCCCCGAAGAAAATCTACAGTGTGTAGTGATGTTAAACACTGACTTCCTGTCGAAATGTGCCAATGTACTACTCTGTAACAACTAGTTATGAATGAAGAATCTAAATTAGACTTCAAAAATGCTGCATAGTCGATGATTACTATCATAATTAACTAAGATCATTCAATTTCCTTTCTCAAAAATAAGTGTTCCAAGTATTTGACATACACTAAGGTCAATGACAGAAAGGAAAACTTAACACTTTAAGTAAAACAGTTACAGACATTTGAAAATGAATTTTTGTTGATGACCATATGCCATATAACTTTTTACAAACATTTTCAGAACAGAAAATTACTTTATCCTAGAATAAGTTTCTAAAGAGGTTTGAGACAGTTTTAAAGTTAACACAAACAACAAACATTCAATGGTCTTTAAAGAACACATACAGGTTCTTCATTATGTAAATCACCAATAATTATTCAACAATTAGAAGAAATGGTTCAATGTCAAACAGCAATGATACAGCTTGTCATTGCAAAGTCATGTATCTAACAGACATATATGTGTGTTTTGGACATAGAAGGCTAGAGTTACAAAGCCAATCATTATTACTTAATAATATTTCTAGCTATCTGATTGGCCTATTGCTGTTTAGTAAAAACCTGCACAAGTCAGCCAAGTAAACTGGTAAACTTTTTAAACCCAAGAGGTCTGCTGAAGAATCTTATATAACTAGATCTCATTTCCACAAGTAGAGTCAATGCAAAGAATTTGTTTTAAGTTAATAAATGTGTACCTTGTACAGGCTGACTGTAGAAGACTATTTAGCTCTAACCAAAGGTCTGAGGGTGCACAAGACCATTCAGCTCTAATGAAGGTCTAAGGGTGCACAAAACCATTCAGCTCTAATGAAGGTCTAAGGGTGCATAATACAATTCAGCTCTAATGAAGGTCTAAGGGTGCATAAGACCATTCAGCTCTAATGAAGGTCTGAGGATGCACAAACCATTCAGATCTAACTTAAGGTCTCAGGGTGCCGATGACCGATCAGTTATGACCAAAGGTCTAAGTGTATACCAGACCAATCGGGTCTGTCTAACAAATGTCACAGGCTGTACAAGACCACTTAGCTCTTACAAATGATCTAAGGTTCTCTGACCCCATTCAGCTCATGAAAACCCAGTACACCCTGCTTGTGACATATGTCTTTCACAGTATCTTGAAGACAGATCTATTGGATACGGCACAAACACAGGAGTATGTTTATCAGCCAAGGCATCTGACGAAGTCCACATTTTCCCAAGCTAGGACTGTAATGTAGCTATTTTTCTTATTCAAACATTCTCATCTCATTATAAGAACTTACGCTGAGCACATCTCAGAAACCATACAAGCGATCATGAGTCACTATAGTACAGATGGCAAGAAGGGAAGAAGACACAAACGACATGTTTGCCCCGATTAAACATTCCACCAGTCAAGGTGAACATGACGAGAGACGATTGCTTTAAACACCAAGTTCTTTGGGTAGAGTTAAGCAACAAATCGTGCAATTCCCCAGGTGTTTTCTTAAATGTTGTCCGAGACTGCTGTGAATTTCTTGTTGTCAGTCACAACGCCAATATGTAAATGGACAACGTTTTGACGGGGCACGATCAGTCCTCCTTCAATTTGTCTGTCATTGCCATTGGAACCCTCATTAATCCAATACAACCGACCGATACATTCACAAACACGGCATTCATCACGCTCTTTGTGACTCCTACAGAGTGTGTCTGCTAACATAGTTTACATTTTAACAGAATATATCAGATCAAAAGACTTTTATGTTTGCTTGCTAACAATACGAGTGAGTGAGTGAGTGAGTGAGTGAGTGAGTGAGTGAGTGAGTGAGTGAGTGAGTGACACTACAACAAGTAGTGTTAGCAAACATAAAAGTCTTTTGATCGGATATATTCTGTTAAAATGTAAACTATGTTAGCAGACACACTCTGTAGGAGTAGGAGTTTTATACCACATTAACAAATTGTTCATACCTTGTTGCTTAAGTGAATAGTGCTGCAGTAACTAGCAAATATGTCTTACAACATTCGGGCACACTTTTTATGTTACATGTTTCCAGACTTTTGCAAACATATTAGCAGGGGTTGGTTGGGATATAAACAAAAAACAAAATATGTCATGAACTTGTTTGGTCAGTCTACTTAGTTGGTAAAACTGCAATGTTTTACTGTAATGTAACCTGTATGTACTTCTGGGAAAATTAAATTCAATCAATTATTATTTGGAAAGTTAAACCAATTTTCACCCTGTGTGTTTTTGGTTGTACCTCTTTATTTTTCTGATCTATCAAACATGAATAATAAGGAAAATATATTACATTTCTGACTGTGTCTTTTAACTCCAGTCAGTCGAATATGTAAACCGAAATAAAACAAATGTCCCCAAACAAAAACCAACCCCACACAGCGAATGTTAACATAGTGTGACACATCCACTCCTACACAGATCTGTGGTTTACATGACCATGTTGTCCTTCTCCATCACAGCCTAATAATCCAGGTGACTAAGTGCGTCACTACCCTCTATAATTCCCAAGCCCCAAATTATGAAAAGCTGCAGTGAAAAGCTGTGGGCTTGAACAGTCACGATCAATGTGACAGCAATATCGTGTTGTTGTGAAAGCATGTAGTTCGAAGGACTGAGCATGTCAAGAGTACGAAATAATTGGTCACCCTCATTCTGAAACTGCTTATAGGTACACGGTACTTGCTAAAATGTAGTGCCATGTCATGACTGCTGTACGTTGATAGGTGTGCTTGTTATTAACTATTGCATTAAATGGTCAGTCAACAGTGAGTGAGTCTGGTTTTATGTAAAGTTTATCAATATTCCACCATCACAAGCACAAATAATACATCAAACTCTCACATATAATAAATATGTATCTTGTGTACATTATGTAGTAGTTTATACTATGAAAAAAACCATAACTAGAGCCCCTGACTATCAAAATGGACACTGCTGATCATGCTTGATAATTGACCACCAAGGTATTTTTGCGTAAATATTTTGTAAACACCTTGCCCATCTTTATTACCTGATTTCTATGTTGGGAGAGGTATTCAAATAAGCTCTGTCTCGTTAACATATCCAAATTTTCAGTTGAAATAAAAATCATGGACTTTGATCATTGCCTCTGTGGAGGATAAGACAATGTCTTTGGAGAATGCTTTTACTGAGCATCCCAGTGTCATGCCATATGATTTATTTTTTTGTTTGTTAAACACCACACTAAGCAATATTCCAGCTATATGACAACGGTCAAGTTGGGACCAGACAATCCAGTGATTGACATCATGAGCATCGATCCACATATGATGACACGCATCAACCAAGTCATCGAGCCTGACCACCCAATCCCATTAATCACCTCTTACGACAAGCATAGTCGCCTTATACGGCAAGCACGGGTTGCTGAAGACCTATTCTACCCTGGATCTTCACGGATCTCATGGCCTATGAATAAATGGTCATGTTTGGATTCATTTATCATCCTGAAATGCTTGGTGTGCAAATGTCTTCTCAATAACAGTCATGGCAACGTACGGGTCCTGATCAGAATAACGGGACCTTGATATCAGATAATTGGCCCTGATGGCCGTACTGGTTGAAGACAATCAACTCGGACAATGATATGACCATAAACTTAATACCCTTAGGTTAAAGGCCATATTTCAAATCAAATTGATTTTATGATACATTCATTTTCAATACATCCATTTTTGTCAATAGTTGGTTGGTTGTTTGTTGTTTAATGCCACACTCAGCAATATTCCAGCTATATGACTGTGGTCTGTAAATAATCAAGTCTGGTCCAGACAATCCAGTGATGGACATCACGCGCATGGATCCACATATCTAGTCTAGATGGCTGCAGAACTATGATGCCTGGTTGTGCATTTGGTTCAAATGGTGCCTGTAAGCAAGGAAACTATTGTACTTAAAATACGAAAACGTTCAGGGTGTACTGAACATTCATAATAGTTCAGATCAGAACTTTTCAGCCACCCTTTGTAAATCGTGAACATAACCGGTGAACAAGACACTTTCAATAGATATAGGTAAAAAATAATCTCAAGAATTATGTAATACATCTATTGGAATAAAGGACTTCAATCAACTACTTCGGTGACACTTTTACAGCCTAAACTAAAACAAATCAGAACTGCAACATGCTTCCTTGACCACTTGTTAATGCTGCAGGGGGTAATTAAAGTAATTACTGACTGGGTTATCTGCCCTTTAATAGGAGGTAAAACACTTATGCAATTCTATTTACTATTACATCAGAACTGGTTTAAGCAGGAGGAGGTGGGGGGTGGGGTTCAGTGTGGCCTCAGGTTGTTTATGGCACCACCATAATTTTAAATGTCCATATACCCAGAATGCCCCAGGCTGGACAATACTGATGCATGAATGTTATGTGCGAACACTGTGCTTTACAAAACTGGGTCTAAAAAATAAAAAAATAATAGCTTACACTTGTTTCAGAAAATATCCCATCAAATTAAATCTGAAACATTTTTGAACAAATGTACAAAAAACACTTTATCAATTTCCATTGTAAGGCATGTCAAAATTATTCACTTAATAACACATTATACATCAGTTCTAAGATATTAATCATACTAATTCTAGAGATATGAAATATGTTCTTAATTGCAATATTCACATTTTTAATATTCTACTGAAGCAGTTGATGGGAAAATGCAAGCTAAAAGCTTGAGGTCACAGTATGAAAGTACAAAAGGTGGCTGCCTATTTCCTAGCCTTGTTCCAAGGCTTTGCTGAAATTAAGTCCATGGATATGTGGTAATTCTATCCTCAATAGTCGAGATAAGCGGACAGTACAGTATCTTATAGGGACAACTTGTTCTTACTATTTATATAATCTAGAAATAATGGCTTAAAACTAATAATTGTTGCCATAGAGACTTGTGCAAGTCTACTTATTTCCCTCTGTGGCCTAGAATTCCATCACACAGCCACTAACAGTAAATCAAAACAGGTAGTAATTTGAGACCATTAGGCTTGTCCAGGGCCCTTGAAAGCCCCTAGTGCACCTGCCGACAGGTGAATAGTAAAGCCTTTAACGAGTAACCCCGACAGGGAACAATGGAAGTGACCACTTGACCAGACCCCACAACAATGCCTGTCAGCCCATGTCTCCCATACCTCCACGCAGTGACACTTTTTTAAAGGGAGGACCTTGTGATTTTTATGGTATCCTGTTTATGGTGGGAGATGTCACCTACCAATTCATATCAACTTTACCTAGCTTCATCCACACTGGCATCAAATATCACATTTATAACTAGAATCAGAAAAATAAATTGGGCAAATAATTTTAATGCATTTGCAATCATGCCATTACTCTTCGCATACGAGGTCACCAATTTTCAAATCCATTAACACATCAAGATAAAAAAAATTGTATATATCAGAAACCATGTCAGAAAGAAAACATAATATTATAATAAAAACACATTTCTATGCTGGAAGATGTGGATGAAACAGATATGGAAACATGTGACATTCAACTGAGATCATCATTCTAAGGCATGGGTAGTGATGTCAACTTGGCAAAGACCTTTTCAATATGTTAATGTAACCGATACAGCCACATGGCAACAGTCTCCAGTAACGCTGCACATTTGGTTATCTTTGGCTATCTGTGTAAAAAATATATCTGAATTTAAGAAAGCCAGAACCAAGCCACATCTGTTTTCAGTTTTGAATTCTGTGGACAAAGAGGGTTCCATGCCGTTTTTTATCTCTTCCTCTTCAAGTGACTTCCTGTATATTTGGGCAACTGTCACATTCAAACTCTAATTTGGCAAAAGGCAATAAAAATTAATGTTTTGATAATATATTACTTTGAATATATTCCAAGAAACATTTTTTCTCATACTGAAACAGAAAAATATGAACAATAATTTCATCTCCAATCATAATCTATTTTCTTGGTTATATTCATAAGGAAAAGAAAATTGAGAATTAACAAATTATAGAACCATTTAAGGATGAAAACGAATGAAATTACGAAAGATGCTGAATTGTTCAAAATATCTTATCAATATTCTATATTAACAAAAGTTGAGATTAAACAAGAAAGATTAATAGATGCAACTGCCTGACATTAAAGCCTAATCAGGTATTTTAATTGCCCAGAGATTGATGCCTGCCAGACAAATAGTTCATTAATTACACTGATCCCCTCAAGCTGTCCTACTGAACAACAGACGGGTAATGACTGTTTAACACTTTTCACAGGTCACCCATCAAAAACTGTCAATTTCCCAAAATGATTTACACTTGTCAATAGTAGGAAAAACCTACAGGTGATTTCAGAGGAGATCTTGGCTAAAGGCAAAAGGCAGAACTTAACAGACTTTTCAAATGTTGACACGTGGCCTGAAAACAAAGGCACAGTCAAGCTCCGCCCTTGGAGAAGACTAAGGCTATCTTGGCAACGACCCTTAACCCCTTTTTAGAAACAGGAATAATATCGATAAATAAGACTTTCAAGGATTTTTCCAAGAACAGGGTTTAATATTTCGATGCAAAGTTACAAATACACCTTGGCTAAAAATTATGGCAAAAAGTTGGAAGAAACTTGTTGGAATTCAGTCTGCAAGTAAACAGCGATGAGCTTAAGAAGCATTCCTCCGAGACTCAGGTGGATTCACCAAGATATGTCAATATTTAGTTTTTTGTTGTGAATATGGCTTGCATGGAATTCAAAGCAGAGCACATTAAATATTGACCTTTGTTTTTTTATGGCCTTGAAAGGTGAATCAGAGTCCAAGTTGATTTGAGTGTTGCAGAGATTGTCATTAATTCATCTCTGTCCTGTTCTACTGATTACCTAACAACATATTACAGCAAAATACACTTATAAAAATAGTTTTGCGTACAACAATAGGAGGCAAAAATTAAGATATTTAAGTGCCAGAATATACAAATTATGTGGCTAGATTTTCAGTGGAAAATGTACACCAAAAACTACCAAAGGCATGGGAAATCCATTTTCAAAATCTACTGAACTTAATGACTTTGGCTCAAAAAACGATAACATCATAGAAATGCTAATCAAGGCTGGCATTTCCCGTTAATCTTAGCATGTGAACAGGTAATTTACCTCGACCTTTTGTTTACCTGTACTTTAAAATTCTTAAGAAATTCAATCAGCTTTGTGTTTCACACACGAAAACCCAAGCATGTATACCAAACGACATACTACCTACTATTACAATAAGCCATACACTGGCAACTATTCTGCATGTCTTTCCACAACACAGGGAGCAGAATTACCTCAATTATGCTGGTCTCCCTATGATAAACTGCAAGCAATTTGGCCTACTATAATGGCTACACTAGCTGCTGCAGTAATTGCCCTTTGCCTGAGATTGGACAGGATGTTCGTGCGACAATCAGCAGTTCCTCAACGACCTGGTTTCTTCCATTCCCAAATTTCCCACGTCTGTATACTGCACAGCTATCAATTTGTTATTCATATTTTGACAAGTAAACAAATTGAACTAGTGAGGTATGAAGATTGGAATCTCATTAGCCTTATATTCTCAGCTCCTTGTTGTGTGGGCTTAAGTGAGCTGGCTAAACAGTACTATTTACAAACTGTTGATATTACAATAATTTTGTGTTTGTTTGTTGTTTCACTACGCACTCAGAAATATTCCAGCTATATGACGGCGGTCTGTAAATAATCAAGTCTGGACCAGACAATCCAGTGATTGACATCATGAGCATTGATCTACACAATTGGGATACGATGACATGCATCAACCAAGTCAGCAAGCCTGACCACCCGTTATGACAATCATGGGTTGCTGAAGACCTATTCTAACACGGAATCGTCATGGGACTGATATTTCAATGACAATCCAGGCGAAAAATATTGTCCTTTTTTTTAACATCTGATTCTCTACAGGAAATATTTTTAATGTTATATATTTCAGAGTTTCAGTTGATCCCCTTGACAAATTCTAAATATTCCTGCTGTCAACTGCTTCCTCAAATCATACTTTTAAAAAGTGACAAACCATAGTTCTTGAAAAACCAATCTGATACAAAATTGCATAATATCTATCACTAAAACTCTGGTGAATGTTTAAAGCGCTCCATTCTATGACACTAGTGACGCTTTTAAATGTACAATCACTAATGTTAAAACGCAAGGATAATCAAAGAAGATGTAGGTGCAGTTTTAATGGTGTTGTTATTGTTAGCACAGGTGTATGTGGCATTGTATCCCTCGTGTACGGATCAATCCGGTCACCCAGTACAACCACAGAGATAGGCCTTGCCATAGTCAGCAGCAACTACTACATCTACTACTACTGCAGCTGTTACAACTGCTATTCCACTAACTACTACTGCTGCTGTTACAACTGCTATTCCACTAACTACTACTACTACTACTACTACTACTACTACTACTATTACAACTGCTTTTCCACTAACTACTACTACTACTACTACTACTGTTTAATGCCACACAATGCAATATTTCAGCTATATGACAGAGGTCTGTAAATAATCGAGTGTGGACCAGACAATCCAGTGATTGATATAATAAGCATCGATCCACGCATTTGGGATACGATGACATGCATCAACCAAGTCAGCATCACCTGATCCCATCACTGGCCTCTTATGACTAGCATACCAAATACTTGTACTACCACTTTAACAACTACTGCTACTACAACTAGTGGTTGTATGGCCCAATCTACTCCTGCTGCTACTTCTACTACAATGGCAGCTACTACTACTACTACTACTACTACTACTACTACTACTACTACTTAACCACTGCTTGTCTGGTCCAAACTTAACTGTATACCCGCCACCTTGATATATCAGGAACATTGCTATTAGTGTTGGACTCCTGACTCCTGTTCTTACTCTGGTATAAAGATGTTTAAATTCGGTAAAACTGAATTACATGGTTAGAATCCCTTCATAAAGCATCCCATCTCTAAATGTGGTTCTGATTATTCTTAGCTATACATTGCCACCTTTAAAAAATCCCTCTTTGTGTGTCAAACACTTACATGAATGCTATTCTCAGCATACACTAACCTCAAACATATTCAGCTACTGGCAAACTGGCTAATTTGATGCCAAGCACGTAACTCGCTGGGAAAATTACAAGTTATTACATGCCGGAAAATATACTTGAAATTTCTCAAGCCTTCGCATGTAAGGTGACAACTCTGTTATGCCAAGTATAACTAATCAATAAGTAATTCATTAACAAAAGGATATTCTTGACTTGAACCAACCTATTTCCTTCCGGGGGTAGATAGGGCTTGTCGCAATGCTCTCAAGCCTGTATGCTCATGCTGACCATATACAAATTGGTGCAGTGTTGAAAGATTAACTATCATCATACATGAAAAAGATTGTATCAGTTTCCTCATTATTCCATTGTACTAAGAATGCTTTAAGAACTCCATTCTGGCTACTTGGGCACTGACACATGGGTCCTTAGCAGCCTATGCTGGCCAAAGGTGACCAAATGGATTGGATGGTCAAGCTTGGTGACTAGGATGCTAGTATGTCATCATACCCTGATGGTGTGGGATGTTACTCAAAACATTGATCACTGGATTGTTTGGTCCAGACTGGATTATTTTCAGGCTACCATTACACAGCTGGAATATTGCTGAGTGCGTCAAGAACAAAAATTAAACAAAAAATCTTGCGCACAGTTCAACCTTTTCAGGAAGAAAGCTGTTACAAAACTTATTGAAATTCACATAAATTGGTACTTATAAAAATCGAAACAATATCAAATCTAGGAGAACATAAATATATTCTGATTGCGAAGAATCATAAATCAACCAGTCAAAGCATCAAAACATGTTATCTCAACCATCAATAGCAATTACCACAAAATATCTAAAGAGCACACTACAGCTGATTACTGATACTCAATCAATTGAAAACTATTCTTCAGAAACAGCTTAGCACATAATCAAACTATTCCAATGAAATGTGGTGTAGTCGTAAAACCTGTGCCTACCAACCATCCTGATTCATTGTATTGTATAAATATTTAATGCAATACCCATGTAATTGAGGGCTGAGTATATGTCAAACCAATTACATTCAATACAAGGTCTTTATGATTCATAATCTTGCTTAAATGGCAGATCAAGCCACTCATATGACACAATTTTGCATATTATACTATAGGAACAAGAGTATCCTATCATCAATATGGTTTTCAGTCAGTGAGAAAGATTGAACACAGAAAAATACAGATAATAAGACATTAAGTCCAGTAGATAAACAAGCATCTATTGTTGCCTAGTAAGCTTGATTATCAGGCGTGACAATTATTAAGATTCATAAACAGGGAGCAACCACATATTGACACATTTCATCAAAATTTACTTCAATAAATTAATTAAAACAAACTCAATCATCTCAAGAGCTCTGGGAAAGGGGCAAGCAGTTTTCAAGAATTCTTTATTGCAACTTGTCATTACCAATTTCAGAGAGACATTCAGCTACTTAGTAGCCCTGCAAACTCCAAGTTCAAAACATCTTCTCATATATCCTGACCCACTTTCAGCCTGGACGCAGAGTGTGGGAAAATGATCCTATCGAGCCCTATGTCCTCTTTTTTCAGAGCTTATAACTTGCCTCCAGATCTGTTTCTCCAAAAATGCCTCCTCTGTTCACTTGAATCTGTTACAAAGTTTAGGCTTATTCAGGCATTAATGGCATTAAGCAGTCAGTTAGTACTACACAATCAAACTGATGCTGCCACAGTACAATGTACATACACAAATGCAGTGTTTTGGAAAACTTGGGTCAGTTTTTAACAGGAGCAAATCTGACCTTCAGCTGCAAGTTATCATATACCCTGTATGTTACTGAGCTTTCTTTCTGGTGTTCCTAGCCTTACAGTTAGTTTGTGTCACCAAGATAAGATCATTTAATGGGTTTCATCTGTTGTAGCATATATTCCTGTTTTTTTTCTGTTTTAGTTAAAATGTTGTAAAGTATTAAGTTTGAGTCACTTTTTATGCATCAATCTAGGACAAATTGATTTTTAGTATCTCATTGTGGCTTGACAAACTTCATTTGTATGTACATTTTGTGTATTTACTTCACATTCAAGTGTGTGTAACACCTTAATAAACAATCTACTACTAGTACTACTTGTATTACTGCCCAGTGCACGTGACCTGGGTGAGAAATTAACTGTTCTGTGACCTGGGTGAGAAATTAACTGTTCTGTGACCTGGGTGATAAATTAACAGTTCTGTGACCATGGTGAGAAATTAACTGTTCTGTGACCTGGGTGAGAAATTAACAGTTCTGTGACCATGGTGAGAAATTAACAGTTCTGTGACCTGGGTGAGAAATTAACAGTTCTGTGACCATGGTGAGAAATTAACTGTTCTGTGACCTGGGTGAGACAATTAACTGTTCTGTGACCTGGGTGAGAAATTAACTGTTCTGTGACCTTGGTGAGAAATTAACTGTTCTGTGACCTGGGTGAGACAATTAACTGTTCTGTGACCTGGGTGAGAAATTAACAGTTCTGTGACCTGGGTGAGAAATTAACTGTTCTGTGACCTGGGTGAGAAATTAACTGTTCTGTGACCTGGGTGAGACAATTAACTGTTCTGTGACCTGGGTGAGAAATTAACTGTTCTGTTACCTGGGTGAGAAATTAACTGTTCTGTGACCTGGGTGAGACAATTAACTGTTCTGTGACCTGGGTGAGAAATTAACTGTTCTGTGACCTGGGTGAGAAATTAACTGTTCTGTGACCTGGGTGATAAATTAACTGTTCTGTGACCTGGGTGAGAAATTAACAGTTCTGTGACCTGGGTGAGAAATTAACTGTTCTGTGACCATGGTGAGAAATTAACAGTTCTGTGACCTGGGTGAGAAATTAACAGTTCTGTGACCTGGGTGAGAAAGGTTGTGTTCTTCATGTGAATCTATTCGAATTAGTGGGTCTGAAACTATAGCTGTTTTTGTTAACTATTCCTTAACCTGGATGTGAAACTGTGTCCTTTCAAGACTATTCTGTATAATTACTCTGCACAATATAAACTATTCTGAGATAGAACTACTTTGTTCACTCAACATACTTGCAATATGTCAACATGAAACTTTATGGATAAGAATTTCTTTATTTTTTAACTTCTTGTCAAGTCTTCCAGATTCTTCAAAGACTACACTACCAATATACAAAATACATCAAACAACACTTTTCAGGTAGATATAATTTCTTTGTTCAAATACTTGCATTATCTGTCAAGAAAACAAAATTGATACCACAAAAACTGAAAAAATCTATCATGTGACTAATAATCTATATATTGACTGAGAAAGTGAACAACTGCTGAGTCATAAAAGTACATGTATCTAAACACAAGGTCATCGCGAAAGTAGTGTTTTGGGGTCAGATTTAACTGCAGTCACCACGGTTTATAATCTTTATGCATTGGCTTGCATGACCTTTTACTCATGAGCAGATGATTTCAGATGGTTATTTCCTTCAGAGGAGGGTGTGGCCAGATTGAGTGTTACGTAGTACAACAATGTTGCAAGAGGTATTCAGTTAAGACTTCCTTTCACATAGCACTGATCCCACGGCTTGTAACAATGAGTGAGTAACATTCAGCAATATTCCAGCCTCGCAATGATAGGAGAAACACAATGTTCCTTTATGGGTTAGAAACCTGGTCTTCAGCAGGACAAGGAAATGCTTCAACCACAGGACTAAACCACCACTCCTTGTAACAGTGCCAAGCAAGGTACCATGTTTTCTTCTCAGAGAGGATATTCATTGGGGTATAGGCTTATATTCTCCTGGATGTTTTTAATGTCCCATAACATCAATGGTCATATCTGTGATGTAGGGATGAAATATCACACACACGAAATAGATAACCCTACAACCAGGAACTACATACTGTATGTTGACATCCCTACATATGGTCTGTCGCCATCTACATCCCTACATATTGTTGGCATTGTGTATTCATACATATTGTTGGTCAACATCTACATCCCTACCTATTATTGGTCGACATCTACATGACTACCTATTATCGGTCGACATCTACATGCCTACCTATTATCGGTCGACATCTACATCCCCACATATTATCGGTGGACATATACATGCCTACCTATTATCGGTCGACATCTACACGACTACCTATTGTCGGTCGTACATCTACATGCCTACCTATTATCGGTCAACATCTACATGACTACCTATTATCGGTCGACATATACAACCCTACATATTGTCAGTCGACATCTACATCCCCAGATATTATCGGTCGACATCTACATGCCTACCTATTGTCGGTCGACATCTACATCCCCACATATTATCTGTCGACATAGCCATGACTACCTATTGCCGGTCGTACATCTACATGCCTACCTATTATCGGTCAACATCTACATGACTACCTATTATCGGTCGACATATACAACCCTACATATTGTCAGTCGACATCTACATCCCCAGATATTATCGGTCGACATCTACATCCCTACCTACTGTCGGTCGACATCTACATCCCCACATATTGTCGGTCGACATTGTTACACATCATCTGTCTACATCACCACATATTATTGGTCTACCTCTCCACATATTGTCTTCTACATCCCTTCATATCTTCTTTCTATATCCCAAAGTATTGTCTGTATACATCAACATCAATGTATAGACAGTCTACATTACTATATACTGTTAGTCTACATCCATACTGTCGGTCTACTTACATACATACAACCAGTCTACATCCATACTGTCGGTCTACTTACATACATACAACCAGTCTACATCCATACTGTCGGTCTACTTACATACATACAACCAGTCTACATCCATACTGTTGGTCTACTTACATACATACAACCAGTCTACATCCATACTGTCGGTCTACTTACATACATACAACCAGTCTACATCCATACTGTCGGTCTACTTACATACATACAACCAGTCTACATCCATACTGTCGGTCTACTTACATACATACAACCAGTCTACATCCATACTGTCGGTCTACTTACATACATACAACCAGTCTACATCCATACTGTAGGTCTACTTACATACATACAACCAGTCTACATCCATACTGTCGGTCTACTTACATACATACAACCAGTCTACATCCATACTGTAGGTCTACTTACATACATACAACCAGTCTACATCCATACTGTCGGTCTACTTACATACATACAACCAGTCTACATCCATACTGTTGGTCTACTTACATACATACAACCAGTCTACATCCATACTGTCGGTCTACTTACATACATACAACCAGTCTACATCCATACTGTCGGTCTACTTACATACATACAACCAGTCTACATCCATACTGTAGGTCTACTTACATACATACAACCAGTCTACATCCATACTGTCGGTCTACTTACATACATACAACCAGTCTACATCCATACTGTAGGTCTACTTACATACATACAACCAGTCTACATCCATACTGTCGGTCTACTTACATACATACAACCAGTCTACATCCATACTGTTGGTCTACTTACATACATACAACCAGTCTACATCCATACTGTCGGTCTACTTACATACATACAACCAGTCTACATCCATACTGTCGGTCTACTTACATACATACAACCAGTCTACATCCATACTGTCGGTCTACTTACATACATACAACCAGTCTACATCCATACTGTTGGTCTACTTACATACATACAACCAGTCTACATCCATACTGTCGGTCTACTTACATACATACAACCAGTCTACATCCATACTGTCGGTCTACTTACATACATACAACCAGTCTACATCCATACTGTCGGTCTACTTACATACATACAACCAGTCTACATCCATACTGTCGGTCTACTTACATACATACAACCAGTCTACATCCATACTGTAGGTCTACTTACATACATACAACCAGTCTACATCCATACTGTCGGTCTACTTACATACATACAACCAGTCTACATCCATACTGTAGGTCTACTTACATACATACAACCAGTCTACATCCATACTGTCGGTCTACTTACATACATACAACCAGTCTACATCCATACTGTCGGTCTACTTACATACATACAACCAGTCTACATCCATACTGTCGGTCTACTTACATACATACAACCAGTCTACATCCATACTGTCGGTCTACTTACATACATACAACCAGTCTACATCCATACTGTAGGTCTACTTACATACATACAACCAGTCTACATCCATACTGTCGGTCTACTTACATACATACAACCAGTCTACATCCATACTGTAGGTCTACTTACATACATACAACCAGTCTACATCCATACTGTCGGTCTACTTACATACATACAACCAGTCTACATCCATACTGTTGGTCTACTTACATACATACAACCAGTCTACATCCATACTGTCGGTCTACTTACATACATACAACCAGTCTACATCCATACTGTCGGTCTACTTACATACATACAACCAGTCTACATCCATACTGTCAGTCTACTTACATACATACAACCAGTCTACATCCATACTGTCAGTCTGCTTCCCTACATACTCTAGGTCTATGACTCTAAGTCTCATTCATCAGGTGAATAAATGCTATGAGGCAGAGAGCATTTACATGTACAGGTAAAAACAACAAAATAATAAGATAACAAAGGTGGAAACTTAACAAGTGAAGCCAACAGTTTCCCTGCATCCTAGCATTCATTCACCTGCGGCGTTAAACAGCATACCAACCAACTAAATCATTCACCTGATGAAGTTAGCCTATACCACGGAACAATATAGGTCTATGCATATACTCTGAAACGTTGTGTTCCTCATAATAAAGAAGTTAACATACACAAATTCTCTCTACTGTTTTTCAAAAAGTCAACTTTTTTTTTTTCAAAGACAGTTGTTTCTCACAGAACAAGAATACCAAATTTATATACAATTTAAGTTCAATGTCTGCTGTAATAAATGTCAATCAATGACATCAGGAAGGCAATCCATACCTAAAATCAAATCATTTGGCAAGAGATCTGAGTAACGGAACATTTATCCTCAAGTAGGATCTGTTGTGATTTCTGGTCATAACGATGAATCAACAGACCCGATATTATATGGACACCAGATAACAGAGGCTAGATAATACTCCCAGTGTACCCACCCTACCTCCCATAACGTTATAAGTATACTTAGTACATCAAAATCAACAAGTACATGTTTACAAACATGGCAGACATAGCCTCTGTATACTCTCGGTCCAAGTAACACTCCTCACAAGCTTGTTCCATAAACAGTATACATAAACATAAACAGTCCTGGAGAGGACTAATTATCATACAAGGGGACTGATATTAACTAGTAAGTAATCTGTTATATCTACAAGTGTTTATAAGTACGCATTGCATCACATAGAAGGCAGCTCCCAGGTTGAATTTCTCAGCCCTACTTCTTGGCTGCCAGCACTGTGAGAACCCATGCTGGATGGGTAAGCCTGGGAAAATGCCAACAAACTTTCAGCTTCTATGCTTTAGGTTTACAAAGTCAACCTGTCTGCACGGAAATTGAAGCATTAAGATTGTAATAAACTTCATAGCTGTAGTACAGATTGTAAAATCTGTTGGTTGGTGGAAATGGGAGAGTGAACTTTGTAGACTAGGACAGCCACAATCAACAGATGTGTGCAAGTGGGATAAAGTTTCTCAAACTTCTACAGCACATGAAATACTTACTTCCAAAGAAGACAACCACTCCAAGTATCCAAAAGGAGCTGAGTAACATCCCAGGCATTGTTAGTTAAGACATATTCCAGTAAAATATCCAAAGAGTGGGCTAGTACACCAAACAATCCCTGTTGTACGTAAGTTTATCCCACAACAAATCTGTGTCCGTGGTCTTCAACCATTGAATGCCTACACACAGCCCAGTCACACAGCACATAGGGCAAAGCTCGTCTGTCTCTCCTAGTCCTCGCTTGAGCGAGCACAAGAGTTTCACATCGCAAGCGACAATTATGGCCCGGTCACATGGCTGGGAGAAGGGAAGTGGCCTATTCAAATGGTAATCACAGCACTGGGGCTGCCTGTAATAAGGCTCCCCTCTCTCACACAATAGAATTCGGGGACCAGCCAGCTTAGGCTCACAGCTGTTACAAGGGGGACCTTTTCTCCCCGCACAAACAAATCAGTTGTGTTCAATGGACACTAGTAGCAGGTATTTCTACCTGTTGATGACAGTCGGACCCTGGGTCACTGGTGGACTGACTATTGTTGTCCTTGTGAAAATAAGACTTTTGAAAGATCTTGATTTGTCTCTGGTTTCTAAACTTTTGGCAATGGGTGACAGACTCTTTCACAAAAGATTCTTAAACCTGTGTTTATATTACATGTTATTTTATCTTTAAACTGTTTTTCTCTTCTTTTCCTTCGGCTTAAAGAACAAATATTCATTCCATTAAAAAAACATCACTTGATTTTGGGTGATGAGATCCATTTTCACACTATATAGAGATTATGAAAACTCTATTGATTTTTCATATTTCACTGAAAGATGGTTATGAAAAGTGATATCATTGAGGAAGGAGTGATATCATCCTCAGAACGCCATGACATTCCAACATCGTCAATAACAATCTCAATCTCTGACATCACTTTGAATCATCAGGAAAGTCCGGCTGAAACTTATCACCCACCCACTATTGTCTAACTCGGCAAGTTAGAGAGATATCTCACGGATATACAACATTACTTATATCCTATAACACTTAGAATTAATGTATCAACACAATCCATCCAACAAAACAAGAAACAATTCCTCTTTAACTGTCACTATATATAGCCATGTTCCTGAGCGTCCAACTCCATCATCACACACAGGGTTGCAGCACACCAGAACAGCTCCTGAAAATCCATATGGAGCCAGCACCGTCACAGTATGTAATAACTATCTTTAGCCAAGTCATTCAGGTGCAACACAACATCACAGCCATTGTTCAAAGAAAACATCAATATTCTACAGATTCAGTCAAGTGTGACCTGCCCACACCATGCAGATTTCCTGTCACCCTCAACACAACACAAGGACAATCTGTACTCAAATTGTCAAATTCTTCATTTAGGCTGTCAATTTCCCGGATATGCACATGAAACAGTACTCAGTGTTGATGTGTAACAGTGTAGGTTTGGTCTCGCTCTACTTGGTGTTCCAGCTGAGTTAACAAGCTATGCCTGAAGACAATACCTTGGCTGACACTTCTCACCTGACAAGCAGAATTCATTAACTAATTCTATTAATGACTGAATGTCGACACGAGCCAGTCTGAGTACTTGTCAATTCCCTGCTACTGTTATACTAATTGCTTTATATAAACAACATCTACAGCTTCATTATGAAATTAAGATTTTCTTCAAATGGTGCTCCATTTGTTTCAAAATGTCAATTTACAAAATTAATTGTAAACATAAATTGGAATTTTGTTACAAAAGATATATTTACCTACCAGTCAACCCATTTAAACCCCCCCCAAAAACAGATTTATAATAGTGACAATTATTTCCTACACGGAAAATAAACTGAAACGTAAGTAATATACTTAATTTCCTCTAGATATGAATTCATTACTGAAAAAAACAATCAAGTTAGAACATGTCCAACAACCTTCACTGCTCTTTCAGTTTAGTGAAACTAAACTCAGGATACTAGTTCTGTTCATAACTGTATCCATATCAACAATATGATAAAAAGACATTTGAAGCGTTAAATCAATAACTCATTCAAACTTATAAACAACCCAGGCCTGATCATAAACACAAATATTACTATCAAGTTCCCCAAAACACATGAGATTGATCTGACTTCTAATAAATGTCCAGTGGATGCGGGCGAGATTCTTCATGCCTCCAGAGGTATCCATTTGTTGTAAGTCACAAGCATAACAGCCGTAAATTATCAATCACCAAATCTGGATGCAAATGTTGCAGAGGTCTTTCCCATGCAGCTGAGACTCAAATCAACACCCTTGCTGAAATACCCCCCATCTTGGCTAGTTGGTGGAAGTTTATGTCTAGATGTGCTGTGTTACAGCGTTCAGGTTGCTCCCTACTCCCCATCCAAACTCTGTCTGGCCTAGGACAAGTTCAAAGGATGATATCACTGGGAGAAATGGGTGCATTCTAAACCATGTGTTTGTCTTATGGAAAAAGTATGCGTTGTTCTCGAAACAAACAAATCCTTTGTGGACTCGAGCTCCGCATTTGTGTTGTCTTTGTGAATAACTAGCCCCTAGAAGTTCCGCAGGATGGATTGTCGATCGCAGCCCACACCATTGCCTATAGGGGCTGATCGCAAGCACTTCGTCAGTGTGTTTGCCTGAGAGTTACCTGTCCTTGAATAGGAGGCTTATTCCAGATTCTGAGTAGGTTTTTACATCAGAATCAACAAACCTGATCGTTAGCTTAAGAAAAACGGTGCATTTTGGGCAGCATAGTTGACCCATTAGCAGCAACGTAGAAACTCTCACAAATAATGGGGAATAAATGCAATAACAGCTATCAGAAGGCACTATTTATAATTAGTTGGCGCAGAAATAATGGAAACCGTTCGACAGTTCTAAGTTGGGAGTTCTCAATAGGACAAGTCATAAATGAGGCTGAATTAGCCACTGATTCTATCTACACGAGTTCGACCAAAAAAACCATCCTAATCATGAAAGCAGCAACTTAACTATTTGTCTTCAGTAATTGTTTGCTGCAAGATACAAATTTGTGTTCAAATGCATCATATCATAAAACTGATAGCTGTTTTGAGAATCACATGGTTCTGGGTGTACTGCTGCATGACGTTACACACAGTAGTTACGATTGATATTTTTGTATCAAATTCTGTTTAAAATATCAGTATGCTCAAAGGAGCAATATTTATCTAAGAATTGTTTGTTTCAGATTTCCAGTCCTATTTTCTTCATACATAAGGAGACAACTATCCTTTAACACCTGCTGTTCTCATCATTTGACACTGATTCATAAAAAACACATGCTCGTGATAAAATCAGAATTGTACAATCGACTCTGCTTTTAGCCAGGTTTTCTTATGAACATGGAAAGGGTTTTGTTGCTTTTATTTTCCCACCTGCCAGTTGTGTGTTAGTAGTACGACACAAACAGTAAGGGAGTATATCAGGCTGTTAAGCACCCTATCAAAAGGTACACTATAGTCTATTCCAGAATTTGCTGACTATAATACACTCACTCTCAACCACAGTTTCAATGAGCTAACATATTACAAAGGAACATTTTCAGTCCACAAACAAGCATGTTTTCAAAACATCTGCAGTTTTGATTTGTATGTGTCTGTCATTTGTCAAGCAATGCTGTAAGATGTTCTACAGTAAAAGTCCATTAACCTCCCCATTACGCAACTTCATATAATATGTACATAAAGATTTTTGGCCAATTTTAACATTTAATGCATTATCACGAAATGTAATCTGACAAAAAAAAATAGTTAAACTTTCCATCATTATCTAAAACCCCGAGAATGAGCTGCGAGATTTATAGCAAGTTAGTAAACAAAGAAATCAGACAGCCAGCCCAAAAAGCTTTTAATCAAAACAAACAGACACAGCAAAAATATGCAATCAAACCGAGTGATCATTTTGTGGCAAGACTGTTTAATTAGAAAATGACTTCATCGACATGTGAGCAATACCCACTTGCCAAAAGTTGGACAAATAAATTCATCCTGAGCAAGCAAATATTGTATAAAACTACTTCCCTGAAAACAAAGATTGAATAACAGGACATCACATGAAATGATTCTATTAAAGAATTTGTCGACAGATGTAGTTTTATAACCATGTCACGAAAACAATTGCTTATGAATGTCCACTACCAGAGGCTTCATATTCAATAAACTTCCTTTGCGAGAGAGTTTGGTGGGAGAATGGCAGGCCTTTTGTTCAGCCGACAGGGCGAAAGAGTAATTGCTTGTCCTAACCAATGAAAAATGAGCATTTGAGTTAAATGTTAAGTTTGTTCATTAGCTGCTTGGCTGATTGCATCGAACCAAATATGGGAAATTCCTCCATTCAAATCTATCACAGACTTGTAACCATACACCAAGACAAGAAGTTCTTTTGTTCACTCACAATGTTAAGATAGAGTTCTTCACTCTCTTTAAAAAAATCTCATATTTTATCACAAAAAGTTAAGAAGGGATGTGAATCTATTGATCAAAAAGTGATGGAAATAATAGCCTGGCACAAACTGTATACACTCACAGTGACATTGTAAAGTCACTACCTCCTCTATCAACAGCATCAGCAAACCACTTTCCCATTACAGCATTAGCTTTTCCTTCAGAACATATAGAGAATCTCACCCTCGTGTCTTTTGATATCAAATATATCAACACGAGTTGATAAAAGTGGAAAAATTCCGAGGCTTGCCCAGGATTTTTGCCACTTTTATCAACGAGTGTTGATATATTTGTTATCAAAAGACACCAGGGTGAGATTTTTTTTATCATCCAACATCATTTTTTCAACTTTTTCAATTTGTAGACAGTTATTAGCAGTGTCTTCAGTGTAAAAAAGTACTGCAAACAGCTTCAGTAGCAGAGCCATTAGTGATGTCATTTGATTGTGACGTCATAGTAACCAGTGACGTCACAATGGTCTGCAAAGCATTGTGATATAATTTCATTGCAGCCATATCTACAGTGTAGATATCGCTTGATCTCATCCAAGCGATATCTCCTGTGCAAGCCAGTTTTGGATGATAAACAGCATTTTCATGGTCTGACACTCAAACAAATATATATCTTGATTTTCATTCACTTGTGGTACATAGCTATCTTTCTATCCACTTTTTTGAGAATTGTAATATATGTAAAGCTAATTGCAAGAAGTCTACAGATCTTACCAAGTTTTATATGTTAAAATTCCTAATTCTTATCTATGTATGTTGACCTTACCACAATATTTATTATTTATAGTATGGAAAAATATTCTAATCTTTATATATGGCTGAGAGAACATTGCTCTGTATGCAGAGGTTGGCCATATTACAGCCACTAACATAAAATAAGACTCAGCAGTCAGGGAATGATGACACGCAATCTGCCAGGTCTTACATCCGCATCACCCCATCCATTAGTACAAAATAATTGGGTACTGACCACAATCCCTACACAGAGACAAGCATGAGATACTGGGGACCTATTCTGCTCAGAATCCCTACAGGGAGACATGCATTAGATACTGGGGACCTATTCTGCTCAGAATCCCTACACAGAGACAAGCATGAGATATTGGGGACCTATTCTGCCCACAATCCCTACAGGGAGACAAGCATGAGATACTGGGGACCTATTCTGCCCACAATCTCTACAGGGAGACAAGCATGAGATACTGGGGACCTATTCTGCTCAGAATCCCTACAGGGAGACAAGCATGAGATACTGGGGACCTATTCTGCTCAGAATCCCTACACAGAGATAAGTGAGTGAGTGAGTGTGGTTTTACGCTGCTTTTAGCAATATTCCAGCAATATCACGGCGGGGAACACCAGAAATGGGCTTCACACATTGTACCCATGTCGGGAATCGAACCCGGGTCTTCGGCGTGACGAGCGAACGCTTTAACCACTAGGCTACCCGACCGCCCCTCACAGAGACAAGCATTAGATACTGGGGACCTATTCTGCTCAGAATTCCTACAGGGAGACAAGCATGAGATACTGGGGACATATTCTGCCCAGAATTGCCACAGGGAGACCAGTCAAGCATGAAGTTCTGTGGATTATTTTTCCCAATGGGAACACTTCTCATCTACATTCAGAGCCTTTGATGACATTTGATTATTTTGATAGTCAAATCACAAAAACATACACTCCCATACTAATGTACACCTTTGTTGACTGAAGCCAGTGGTCATCACGGCCAGTGATATTAGAGTCAGTTAAATGTCATCTTCCCTCTGAACCAGTCAATCTACTCTGGTCACACACAGCCCCTATGTGACGAGCTGTCACAGCTGACAGCCCCAATATATCACCTTCACAATTAAAACATGGCCATCACCACCATTGGTCAAGGCTGCTCCACAGGCCAGCAGGAAGACCCTGACACCAAGGCTACAATGTTGGATTAGATATTAATTGCACTATAATCTAGTCATTCATTAATGTCAAAATTATTTCACATGTACATGTCATAATTGTCATACAGAAGATGTTAGGATTTAGAATTAGCTGAACTTTGAAATAACGGTGTTGCAAGCTATACCAACATAGCATACAGGTCTACAGGATGGTCGAGTTTTATTGGATTAAAAATGAAAAATGGTCCTGTTCATTCAGTCGCTGATCTACCATCAACGTGCTGACAACTCTCAGCAAAGTAAGCTGGGCTACATTACACTTACAAGGATCAAGGGTCAAGATAATTTGAAATACAACATGCAATCCCTCCAAAAGGAGGGCTTCAAGTGACATTATATATGAAAATCAACATGGGGTGCGCAATCCCTCTGAAAGGAGGGCTTCAAGTGACATGTTATATGGAAGTCAACATAGGGTGCACAATACCTCTGAAAGGAGGGCTTCAAGTGACACGACATGTGAAATTGAACATGGGGTGCGCAATCCCTCAAAATGGAGGGCTTCAAGTGATATAACATGCAAGAAAACATGAGGTATGTAATCCCTCTAACATGAGGGCTTAAAGAGACTTACCAGCAAGGCAGGTACACTGGTACTGTAATTCGTCAGTCTTCGTGCAGCTTCCTCCATGCTGGCAGGGGCTGGGGCTACAAGGGATGTATCTCTCCGCACAATGGCGCCCTGTGTACCGCTCGGGGCACTCACACCTTAATGCCACAAAATAACATCATCATTTCGTTGTAATTCTTTTATTAATTATATAAGATAATTACGATATGCAAATGCATAAAAGGTAATGATCTCTCTATCATACAACATCACTCATATAACATCATTCTAAACGTAATTGATGTTTAAGATGCAACTTCACTAACTGATGTATGATTTCAAGAAACTGTAAATGAATACAATACATGAGTGTACTGCCCCATTTATCAAAAATGAAACATGATTCGCAGGTATTTTTCTCTGAAGAATTACCCCTACCTGAACTTGAAAGTAGTTCCTGCACATTGACCAAATTTGCATATTTATCGCATCATGATACCAAGTTTATCGTACTGGTCCATAGAGTCAAAAGTTCATGTAAAGAGGGGTAATCAAGGTTTGCTGCCATTGTATTTGAATCCAGAATTCATTAATTGTTTCCATCAGGGATGACCCCTCGACTTTCTTGCTTTATGTCCAAACACTCTGTTGTACTGCTTATCTTACATTATACAGACTGGATTGGACAAGGTTCATTATTATTGCATGTAACTTCCTGGATTCATGCGGTTACTAGGACAATAAAGTGTGCCTTATTGTGACTTGACTGAAATCCTGACTTTGACAAACTATGAATTGAACAAAATGAGATGTTATCTTATAACTTCACTCAGCTAATATAACATGTTCCTTCATGACTTTACTTTCATCAGTTGTAGCTTTAAGGCATACAACAATCCTCACAATCACCTTGAACTATCTTAAACCTTTTTTAATATTGATGTCTTTTACTTATTCCCCTTCATCTAAGAATATTATCTCAACAAATTCTGTAAACAAGAATTATCCGGATAATATTGCAAAGGACATTCTCAAGTGAGTGAGTGAATACTGTCTTAAGCCACAATCACCAATATTCCAGCTATTCCTGTTAGCGGAGTCTGGACTAGGTAAGCCAATGTAACAGGCAAAATAGTGGTGAAAATTACAGTAATCTTATATTAATGATATTAGATACTTATCCTGCTAAGACTAGACTATCTGCAATTTCCTACTTGTTCTACTTGTTCCCAAATCCCGTAACACAGCACCAAAACACTCCCTCACTGGTTGTCACCACCGCATGTCCCCTCATGCCATTCAACTTCCTCTTTCTACTTGTAGCTCAGACAGCGTAGGCAAGGTTTCGGGTTAATACGTGCTATAGGATTCAGGAACAAGTAGAAATTGCAGACGGTTTTAGCAGGATAAGAAATAGTTCTTTTTATATTAATGGATCCCTGACAATCAGTCATGACACCAGGGCCCACTTGTACAAAGGGATCTTAGCGCTAGGACTATCGTAAGCCTATGTTAAAGTATGGGACTTACGATCATCTTAGCACTAAGATCGTTTTGTGCAAGTGGGCCCAGGTGTTCAAGAAAAGGATAAGCATGTCCTATTTATTACAAGCATATTATCAGGCAATAAAATAATCTGGAAACTAATAATACAGAAATATATGCTTGAAGCCCAATACATACTCGTAATCTCCATAGGTATTTTGACACCGGCCTCCATTTAAGCACAGGTTGGAATTCTCAGTGCATTCATCCAAATCATCCATACAAGTCTTTCCGCGGAATCCTCGTGTACATTCACAGGTAAATCCATAGCTTGAGGATGTACATCTTCCGTCATTCCGACATGGCATAGATGCGCAGTGATCATCTAACTCACAATATCGGCCTGAAAATATAAAATATTACATTTCTGAATACACAAAGGGAACAAGGATTGAACTTTCAAGTATGGTGGTTGCAGGATCTGAACTGCAAACACAGATTGAACAACTGATCGATGGAATTCTGACAGCAACTGGTCAATACTTGATATGGCTTCACATGGACACATTCAAATAAGCATTTAAGGATGTTTTCTTGACAGAATACAAAAGTGAGTGAGTATAGTTTTATGCCGCTTTTAGCAATATTCCAGGAATATCATGGCGGGGGACACGAAAAATTGGCTTCACACATTGTACCAATCAGGGGAATCAAACCCAGGTGTTTGGAGTGACGAGTTAACGCTTTAACTACAAGACTTCCCCATCGCCCTGTATACAAAAGATGATATTTTAGCGATTCAATCATATGTTCAATTCATTGTCACACATAGGGAGTACAACTCTGGAGTCTGACAGTGTTTCATGTAGTAAAATCTGTTTTAGGGATGGGACGGGGAACTCAGGTACTTGGGTCTGGTGGGTCCTGAGTAGGTAACCACAGGACTACCCGGACCCATGGATAGTCACGTGATATATTGTTTAATGACCAAAACTCACTGTAGCTCAGTGGTTACACTACAAGTCGCTAATATTCGCATTTCTTCCTGACGATGCTCACATTCCTTTTGACTTGTGTATGTTTGAGTAAAGATAAAGCTTCAGTCATTTTCAGTATACGCAGGATCTGATCATTTGATGCATGTATTTAAATAGTTTGGCCAGGGATGCAGTAAAACAATTCCTAATCAGACATTTGGTTCCCAAATCTTGAGACCTGCAGAGGGTAGAGTCGAGGAAAAGGGGTTCAGGTAACCGGGTAGTAAATTTGGACTCGTCCTAGCCCTAGTTTTTTTGTTTATGCAGTACTCAGCACTTTCCAAGCTACATGAGTGAGTGAGTGAGTGAGTGAGTGAGTGAGTGAGTGAGTGAGTGAGTGAGTGAGTGTAGGTTTACAGCGCTTTTAGCAATAATCAAGCAATATTCCAGCAATACTCCAGCAATATCATGTCAGGGGACACCCGAAATCCAAGCTATATGATAGTGTCCTGTAAATAATCGAGACTAAACAACATCAGGGTACAACATCAACGATCCTCGCCACAGGGGTACGATGACATGATGACTCAACCAAGTCACTGAGCCTGGTGACGATTTAGTCCATTTGTCCTATTCTAACCCTGAACACTGCAAGCATGATGTGGCGACGCACATACCCCTATATCCTGGCATGCAGCGGCAGGTAAAGTCGGACAGGCTGTTGATGTTAGAACAGGATCCTCCATTTTGACAAGGGGAGCTGACACAGGCGCTGTTGCTGTCCACCATCTCACATAATGTCCCCTGGAAGCCTGGAAAAAAAGTAGAAATGGTTATTTTCTATCAATTATATTTCAGTGTCCAGGACACACACAATAATCTGAGCTAAATATTGTCCATAGTCCTCAATGTCCATCAAAGGTCAACCAGAAAATGGACGGTGGTCGAAATGGACGCTGAATATGAGTGAGTGAGTGAGCTTGATTTTACGCTGCTTTTAGCAATATTCCAGCAATATCACGATGGGGGACACCAGAAATGGGCTTCACACATTGTAACCCATGTTGGGAATCGAACCCGGGTCCCCTGCGTGACGAGCAAACACTTTAACCACTAGGCTACCCGACCGCCCCCACGCGGAATATGAATATTGTGACCAAAGTAGACCATCTTTGAATGGTTAAATGTGTCTTCCAACCTGGATGAAAGGTATTGTTGTACACACAAGCAGGGTTTTACCTTGACTTACAAAAGTGGGGGTCCAATATGTATTTTTAAGGGTCCTTGCAGGCAATATATGGGTCCTGTAAAGTACATGCTTTAGTACTGTACATTTAGACAAATATTTTAGAGCCTGTAATGAATCGTGGACAGTGGTCATGCTTGATGGATGAAATAACAGACACACACTCTTGATATACTGTAGGTACAATGAATAGTGTGTGTCCCTCGGGACGCAGTTTATTTATTTTCGCATCCATTCTCAATATTTGTGCATTGCGTAAAGTCCTGCACCAGTGAATGTGGTTGCGGTGGTGGTGGGGAAAGTGTTCAAATGTTGAGGGATAAAGAAAAAAATAAAGCAATATAGCTGAAAAAATGCCTATGGGACATGAAATTTTAAAGAAAATTGATAATTAAAATGCCTTAAAAGATGGAATTTTCGTAAACTCTGAAGCATTATTCTGAATTTTGAAAGTGCTTAAACAACAAAGGGGTTGCACTGTGAAAGCCTCATGGTTGACATTTTCCCTCATCGTGCTAAATAACTTGGTTTCTTGCCTCTCACAATTCTTGGTGTCCCTCTGCTGCACCATGATTCAAAGTGTTAGATATAACCTGTGATATTGCTGACTATAAAGCTAAAAACACTGTCTAATATACCTGATTATTTGTATCTTACGGAACTGACTGTCCCTTGACTCAATCCAGACATTTTATGTTTGAAAACACTTCAATAAAGTTTAGTTACATGCACAAAGAGGAGTTCCGTTCAATTTTTTTTTTAAAATAACATTTCCATTGCCATTGAGAGCTTGTAGACGTCCTGAAAACAATCAGGTACTGATGATTGATCAGCATTAATGGGAAACAGCTCTTTCAAATAGTTGTCAATGTTGCTCCATATAACGAAGGGAGATAACTCTTCCACCCCTGACAGCAAAGAGTCATCAGTCTCCATGACAGTTATATATAGAGTCTGCCATTTGATTCAAACACATAAAATTCTTCTTTTTTTAAGCATTTCTTACAGCAAGTAATTTCTGTTCTTTCTATAAGCATATGCATTCTTGGACAAAAGTATCTCTCGTACAAAGACAGTAATATTTGTCTAATATTTGGCTATCTTTCAGCAGAGGTTGTTTTATTAGCAGTGAATGGGTTGCAATATTTGTAGTCATATCACAAGGTTGTAAGTAATTTAGAGACTGAGCCAGGAAAGCCAGTGGTTGATAGCATGAGCAACTATCCAGATGACACACAATTAGCAAGGTTTCACTTCAAAGCTACCTATTCCTCATTTGTCAGCATTGGGTACTGGGAACTATTCCCCCTTGAAATCACCATGTCATACAAGTCTTGGATCCTGGGGTCCTATTCTGCCCTGGAATCACCAAGGGCAGAGGCACTGGATACTGTGGACCAAGCTATTCTGCTCTGGAATGCCCACAAGCATTGGGTACTGGGTGGTAATTATTCTCCTCTAGAATCACCAAGGGAGAGAACCATTGGGTACTGGGGCCTATTTTGCCTGGAATCACCAAGGGAGACAAGCATTGGGTACTGGTTGGGTACCGGGGGCCTATTTTGCCTGGAATCACCAAGGGAGACAAGCATTAGGTACTGGTTGGGTACCGGGGCCCTATTTTGCCTGGAATCACCAAGGGAGACAAGCATTGGGTACTGGTTGGGTACCGGGGGCCTACTTTGCCTGGAATTCCCACAGGTTTGCGTGATTCAAGTCTCATATTCAGTTAATATGAGATCACAGATGATCGTAATTAGAATATAATGAATGTTTTAGGACTATGGCAACATAAGATTGAATAATGTTTCCAGCCGAAATGAGTGTTAAGGACTTGGTGTAATATTGCTGACTGTGGCTTAAAATCCTTTACTTAAATTGAAAATCTTTTGATTTTCTGGCAGGGCCTGGGTTTTTATTGAAAAAATATCTGGTTTTGCAGCAGAAGCGGACAAAATATGTAGTCTTAATACAATATGCCAGGCCCCATAGATTACTAAATGGTCGGTCCCTCAGAACCTCTGCCAAAAGTAGATTGCTTAGTAGTTGTGCCAACAGTGCCGACAGTAGCAATACTTGTCTAGTCTCAGAATTCATCTCATCCATCAAAGACAAAATTGACTGAACAGTTAAATTCACTTTATGTATCGTTTGGAAAGCCTTACCTATTTTACATTGGCAAACCCCTCTGGGTGCCTCGTCCGCACGCTGCACGACTGTACATGTGCTGTTATGCATGCATAGATTGGCTCTGCAGGGGTTCAAGTCTTGGCAGAACTCGCCAACGTAATCATCCGGACATCTGAAAAGACATAAAGAGACAAATGAGTATCTTTTGACAAATGAATGTGTTTTTTGTGCCAGCAAACTTGAAATGTTGGATTAATACCAAAATGGGAATAGTTTTTCATTCAAGAGCTTGATGATGCGGAAGCAGACGCTACAAAAACTAGCAGACGTCCACATACCTTGTGATACATCTTCAAGTTTATACCCCTCTTGTGGATAGTGAAGTTGTGGCTTGGGTTGCTGGCATCTCTAACAACTATACTCATGTATTGAGTCTTAAAGTTGTTTTATTATGAGAAAAAAGACACTGACTGTTTACACTTGTAGAGAAATATGCTACTTTCCCAAAATCTAACAAAAATTAATTTTTTCCTTCTTTTTTTTTGCCTCTTGCAAACTGCACAGAACAAGACATAAAATTTGTCTAGACCAAAGATATTCAGGGTGTATCACATCTTGTATCAGATCACATCTTGTATCAGATCACATCTGTGGCAGTTACTCTGTTCACACAACCGAAGATACATCAGGAAAGTCATGTTGGGCCAACACAAGTTAATTATTTGTTTGTCCGCTTTATCTATATTTTTGGAGAAACGACAAATATGTCACAGATACGAAAAATGAAAAATGGAAAATGAAAAAAAGGTTACTCCCTGAAGGTTTAAGCTAGAAATACTCATTTGTTTGTTTGTTGTTTAACGTTTAATGATTGACATGGGCATCGATCTACCCAGTTGGGATACAATGATATGCATCAACCAAGTCAGCGAACCTGACCACCTGATCCCATCAGTCGCCTCATATGACAAGCATGGGTTGATAGAAACCTATTCTAACCCAGGTCTTCAAGGACCCTATACTCCATGACTGAAACCATGAACACATTCAGGGTTAATCTGAGTAAAAAAAAATTGGTTTAGTCTTTTATCAGCTTTGTTCTGTCTTCAACCCAAAGTTTAATTTGGAGCTAAAATACGGACATTCTGCCTTATGCTAGAAGCACCATCATTGAAGAGTGAGTAAGTATGGTTTTACGCCGCTTTTCGCAATATTCCAGCAATATCACAACGGGTGACACCTGAAATGGGCTTCACACATTGTACCCATGTCGGGAATCGAGCCCGGGTCAAGGGTATAAACACTCGGCAACACAACCGCCCCCCATCATTGAAGAGCAAGTCAAGATTCTAATGAAAGGAAAGTGAACAAGTACTTGTCACAGAAGTGACGAAATGTCCCCCGCCTGTATATACACCATAGTACCAAATATGAAGACAATCCAGCGATTACTTCTTGAGATATCGCGGCAACACTGTTTTCCAACTCCAAAAGCAGATTTACCTGCTGTGACCTTGAAAATGGGGTCAAGGTCACCAAAACCGACTGGTGTCTGCGGAGTCTGTATATACACCATAGTTCCAAACATAAAGACAATCCAGTGTTTAGTTCTTGAGATATCGCGGCAACAAACAGGTGGGACGTACGGACGGACGTACGGACGGCGGGGGATAAAAAGGCAAGTCTGATATTTGGAACCATGGCATATTATTTAACTCTTTGCCAAAAGTTTCAGATTTCACTTCCCACCACATCATCAACCAGTTTCAGAATCAATAAAACATCATGGCACTCCTTATCACAAAATAAATCCTTAAATCTCAAGAATTTACAACCAAATCAAAATTCTCACATTTGTCAAAGATAAAAGAAAAAATAAAGATGTCAAGTTTGAGACAAAATGCAAAGATAATTCTCCTAATTAGCCAATCATCAAGCAAGCTTACAACACATGGAGATAACAACTGATAAACATCTATCCCTGTAGCTGGTACACATGGCATGTCAATCAACATCATTGCAATATCATGCTAATATCAGACAGCTGAAGATTAAGAGCCATAACACGTTCTTCTGCCATGTTATTTTTCACTTGTACAAACATTAGGTAGCCAAGTGGTTAGTGTGTTTGCCAAGACCTGTGTTCTATTGTCAACATGGTAAAATTTGTATAGTCGTTTTATGTGAAGGTGCTGTTGGTAGAAGTGGTGCTGATATCATTTGACTGTAAAAATGAAATTGTTTGGGTATTGCTGTATAGATAAAATGCTTTTAGATAATGTTTATCTGCTGCAAATAAAACTATCAATTCCTCCTACCTGCAATAAGGTTATCTCATGAACAGCGACTATCTTCAGAACTTTCATTTTATGTTTCTAATATTGTCCTAGTAAAACCATACCTCTTGGAGAAGGGGAAAAATATTGTGGTTTCAAGCTCATGGTTTACAAATTAGGTGGTTGACCGAAAAGTTTGTATCTATTTCCATATTTCAAATTCTTATATGGATTGCAAAGGTAATATTTTCTTGGAGGCCATTATCATATTGAACTCACAAACATACAAACAAAAACATTGTAAAATTATGTGTATGTTATAAAAAATTAACCAACAATAACCATATCCTGGCAGAGATGCAATCATTGACAGCACCTTGCACTACAGGGCTTAGTATACACACCCCACCCCTAGTACACTTTCAGTCTATGCACATGCGCCAGCATTATAACCATGTATCACAACAAGCAACTGACACAAACACTGGTACAAACTCTGTCTTGTATCTGTTATCACATTAATAGTATCTCTATAGTAACAGTTTCATCATAACATAACACTTTCCGACTATGCTTGTCATAAGAGGCGACTAAATGATTAGGTGGTCAGGCTCGCTGACTTGGTTGATGCATGTCATTGTATCCCAATTGTGTGGATCACTGGATTGTCTGATCAAGACTCGATTATTTACACACCACCATCATATAGCTGGAATATTGCGTAGTGTGGCGTTAAACAACAAACAAACCAACCAACCCTCGTTTGTAACACTAGAGGTCCCGATATGGATTGAGGGGGTCTGCCTCCCTTCAAGTTTTCATGCACTATGTGTCAGTCCCACACTGTTCCCTTTGTGACTTGAAGTGTGCATCACCCTTTTTCAATCTACTGGATCTGTTTCTGTGGAACATCCTCACTGTATTTGATCCTGATGTAAGACAAAGCACTGACTGACCTGGACTCTGTAATACAAGTTAGTCCTCCTGTACTAAGGGACAGTTCCCTTCTTACAGTCAATTAACACATTCTCCTAATGCCATACACATCTGAAATATTTCTCTTACACAAGCAAAATATTAAGTCAATACAGGACCACATTTTTTACCTCTAAATCTATGCATTATCAAAATGCTACATATTAAGCAACTGGCATGTATCCAAATTCTCGATGTGATGCCAAATACCTCACATAATTATACACAAAAACCTGGATATTTGTCAAATATGACAGTGAATTTATACAGATCAACTTCAACCTTGAAACTCTATTCACAGAAACATAGTCCTCCCTTCTAATTTTCACTCTCGTGATGCCATAATATTGTGATTTTATTATTTACAAATTTTCTGAAGCAATATGGATTTGATGTAACAAAACAAAATTCTTTTGTATTAAAGATATTTATTGGAATTTAATTTTTATTAATTCTATATCCATACCATATTTTGTTTTGAACCTTGAATACATATTATCCCCACTATCGTAACTCTGACCTCGCTACATCAATAAAGAGTTTTATAAGCAACGACCCATGTTGTCTGGGTACGTTGACACATCCTAAACCAATCAAGTCACATGATCGTTTGATTAAGATGCCATTTATGTGCAGGATAGGTTTTTAGGCAAGGGACCAATTCTAATCCAAAATCCTCACAGGCTAAGGAATGTATGGGTTATCACTGTCCTTAATACTATTCCTACCATATACCCATTGTGTGCACCAAGAGCATGCTTCAACCTTCTGTGAGGAACCAAACCTTGACTTAGACAAGACAGGCAAACCTTTCTCCATTATGCTATCCCACAACCAATTTATGGCTTTATCACTATCAGACAAAAAGATAATGCTTGAGATTTTACTAAAATAATACCATTAAGACAGAAATTATTCGTTATATTTAAAAATTCATGAAAACCTTTCATTAGCTTTTCAGGAATGAAAGAAATAGGGCTGAGAAAGAAATTTGTGGAAGAGTGGAGGTAAGTACAAGAAATATCAGTCTCCTGAGATGGTATGCATTTCAGTGACATAAATGTATTTATACATTGATAGAATTAACTTTCTATAATTAGCATGGAGAGATGGTGAAAGATTACCATTGCCCAACCAGCCATATTTATGGAATCTCCAATGCAACACCGATTAATTCCTGACAGGAAACCCAAAGAGGAAAGTGAGAAATGTTATTGCGAATATTCATAATCTTCTTCAAGAGCATGATGTAGCAATTTCCTCTGACACGAACCCCAAGTCGTGATCCAGATTCTCAATGTTCTTATCCTAATCCCTGTAACAAGGGACAGCGACTTCAACACCACCTCAAGCTCAGTATAGATTATTTTATTCCGACCACACAAGGTGCCTCGTCAGTTTAATACGACATTACATGTTCCTTGGAATTCTTTGAATAGATGGTGCTATTGCATAGTGAGGAGTTATGTGAGGTTTATAAGGCAAAACCACTTATTTACTTGGTTCACAGATCCACTGGTTTGTTGTTTAATGCCGCACTCAGCAATATTTTAGCCAAATGATAGCGGTCTGTAAATAATCGAGTCTGCATCAGACAATCCAGTGATTGATATCACGAGCATCGATTGATGCAATTGGGATTGATGACATGCATGGGGGGTAATGTGAAATTTGAAACAATTCTTCCAACCCTCCCCACCCAATTGAATGACCAGTCTTTTTACTGTCTTCTCACATTCACTCCAAGAAAGACTTAACCTGTTTGGAAACGACAGTATTCCGTAACCTTCCAATTTTATTTTTTTTAAATATGCTTTAGAAGCCCATGAATTAGCAAACAGCTGCAGGTCTAAATATGTCACCTTCAAAGTCACAAGCTGTCATAGCTACATTCAGTGAGGGACTGATCTAGGGGAGGTAACCCATGACTACTGTGGACGTTCAGGTCTGTTGGCCAACATCACACACTGTCTGGGTACGATGACAAGCAATTAGCCAAATCACCAAGCCTGACCACTGATTTTATTTAATTGCCTCTTCTGAAGTAGAGTGCTCCCCAAGGATCTACTCTAACAGAAGTCCACTAAGGTAACATGTCTCTCAGGGCTCCGATTGCCATACAACACGGAATCAACAAAATAATTCTTAATCTTCAAATAAAACTGTTCTGAATGCCTTCATTTCCAGGGTAATCTGTGTAAGATACCTTCAAACACGGACACACAAAATTATTCTGTACCAGCATACTCTGTGTAACACATATTACAACTCAAGGCACACAAAATGCATTAGGTATGTATGACTTTGTACCATTTAATTCTGTTGAGGACCTCTGCCAAGTTGGCACCAACCCCCCTCATACATTCTTCTTCCTCCACCTCCTCCCCCCCTGGGTATGTCTGACTTTGTACATGTGTACTCGGTATAAGACATCTTCTAACACACAAAATGCCCTGGGTAAGTCTGACTTTGTGGATTCTGTATAGGACATCTTCTAACACACAAAATGCCCTGGGTATGTCTGACGTTGTACAAGTGGATTTTGTAAAAGATATCTTCTAAAACACAAAATACCCTGGGTATGTCTGACGTTGTACATGTGTACTCTGTATAAGACATCTTCTAACACACAAAATGCCCTGAGTATGTCTGACTTGGTGGATTCTGTATAAGACATCTTCTAACACACAAAATGCCCTGAGTATGTCTGACGTTGTACATGTGTACTCTGTATAAGGCATCTTCTTACACACAAAATGCCCTGGGTATGTCTGACGTTGTACATGTGTACTCTGTATAAGACATCTTCTTACACACAAAATGCCCTGAGTATGTCTGACTTGGTGGATTCTGTATAAGACATCTTCTAACACACAAAATGCCCTGAGTATGTCTGACGTTGTACATGTGTACTCTGTATAAGGCATCTTCTTACACACAAAATGCCCTGGGTATGTCTGACGTTGTACATGTGTACTCTGTATAAGACATCTTCTTACACACAAAATGCCCTGAGTATGTCTGACATTGTACAAGTGGATTCTGTATAAGACATCTTCTAACATACAAAATGCCCTGAGTATGTCTGACGTTGTACAAGTGGATTTTGTAAAAGAGATCTTCTAACACACAAAATGCCCTGGGTAAGACTGCAATGATCAAGCAAGAGTGGGTGTAGCTTAACATTCACATAATTCCCTGTAAATTGATTTGGGTAAACGACAATCTAGATTCAGACTGTCCAATTTGCCACAGAACACAAAAAGTGAGGAGTGTTTCTGACCATAAGCTGATTAACTCAGACATTACTTTTTCAATCTGGATTGGAAACACCCAGTGGCGTTAGCACAGCTCGAATTAATCAGAGACAGAACCGCTGCCATGGAAACCAAGAAAATCGAGGACAAAAAGTTTTAGTCCTAGTCTGGTCTTAAATATGTTCGGAAAGGTGAAATCTGATATCTTACACCAAGTCTTGAAAGGCAAACTTCCTTTGTCCCTGTGTCCCCCTTGCAAGCGACATGTGCCCACAGCGAGCAAGCCATCTTGCATTCCTCTGCAGCATCCCTTCCATGTTTTCAGTTTATAGTTCTTGTCTGACCCACGAATATATATGTTGTGACAAAACCAAATGGTGACTTGCATGACTGCAGCTCACCTCTTCAAATAGTCTCACCCTTTGTTTGCTTGTTTGTTGTTTAATGCCGCACTCAGAAATATTCCATGACGGCGGTCTGTAAATAATCGAGCCTGGACCAGACACTTCAGTGATTGACATCATGAGCATCGATCCATGCAATTGGGATACAATGACATGCATCAACAAGGTCAGCGAACCTGACCACCCGATCCCGTTAGTCGCCTCTTACTACAAGTATTAAGTCACCTTTTAAGGCAAGCATGGGTTGCTGAAGACCTTTTCTACCCCGGATCTTCACAGGTAGATTAACCCTAAAATATCCTGACAATCATCTCAATCTGAATTTAACATATACAACAGTGAGCGTATCAAGTAAAACTTCTAATCAAGTATTCTTCACTTCATTATACCAAAAATCATGTCAGGGTTTGTAACTTACTGTTTAATGCTCCACTCAGTTGTATTCCAGCTATATGACTGCATTTTGTAAATAATTGAGTATGGACCAGACAATCCAGTGATTGACATCATGTCCATCGATTTAAACAGTTGTGACACAATGACATGTATCACCAAAGTCAAGGAGCCTGACCATCCCATTCCGTTAGTCGCCTCTTACGACAAGCATGGGTTCCTGAAGAACAATCTTAATCTTGCCAGTTAAGCCAAGTCAGTGTGTGCGGAACTGGGGGCAGGAAGTGAGTGAGTTGATATTGTTTTATGTTGCAGTCTGTAGTATTCCAGCAGTATCACAGGGGATCGTAAATAGAACCATGTAAACCATGTCATCAACTTCACAAGGATACAAACCCAGGTTGATACACTATCACTGAGTGAGTGAGTGAGTGAGTATGGTTTTTCGCCGCTTTTAGCAATATTCCAGCAATATCAGGGCGGGGGACACCAGAAATGGGCTTCACACATTATACCCATGTCGGGAATCAAACCTGGGTCTTCGGCGTGACGAGCGAACGCTTTAATCACAAGGCTACCCAACCATCTCTGATACACTATGACACTGACCTATTGGGTATTCATGAAACAAGTTTATGATCTTCACAGCTTCTGTGTTACTGTTAAATCCTATGGATATATCAATAATTTGATTCAAGACATTTTATTTGTACACTTGCAAGTTAATGCATAATGTTCACCCCAATGTCTGGATACTGAAAAAACTAAATGATCACATATGAAAGCTTGATGTGGGAATAAGGCCCAAAGTGACGAAGGTCTCATACATTTAACACTTCAGTGAGTGAGTGAGTTGGGTTTAACGCCGCTTTTAACAGTATTCAAGTTATATCGCGGCGTGTCGGCTTAATGTGGGAGGAAAGCCCGAAGTGATGCAGGTCTCAGACGTTTACCACTTCGGTGAAACCCATGAGCACGGGTATGGTGCTGACAAACCAAGAAGCATAATCTGTGTCCGGGGCTCAAACCTACAGTCATGGGATACTGGTACAACAAAGAGACACAACAATGCATAGCAAATTGTTCTGCCTTCCATCGCTGGGCAACCTGTGCCCCAAGCTGGTTGGTGAATGGGGAACACAAGGGGCTTCACAAACATACCCACAAAGGGAATAGAACTCCCCTTAGTGACCACAGAGCCCCCTGACAGCATGTCCCGATGGCCCCCTATCTGCACTACAAACTCCGACCATCGTAATTCCTATTCTTTAACAAACATTTATGAATGTTGAAACAGGAAGACCACTTTGAGGAACAGGACCCTGCTTTTCAGAACTATTAGATCATCATAAAGCTTAGGTACGTACTGTACTGTGAAAACTCTTATCTCTCACAGCATTCCCCTCAAATTTCCCACACTGGGGAACCTTGACAGGCAGAAGCAGCAGCAGCATTATTAACCTGTGAGTCACTTATCACTGAAGTATGGGCATCTCAGCCCAATAGCTAGGAGTACTAAAAATAAAACCTTTCAATTATTCACCCAGCCCAAGGTTATTCCATGCCGATTTTCATATGTAACTTCATAATATTAAACCTTTTAGCCATGAAAGCATGAGAACATTACTTAATGCTCCTGATATGGAAATGGCAGGGTATTGCTGACTACTGTAAAAATTGTCTCTGAGAGAGATTTTCAAGTTGATGCATTTAGAAGTTGAAACAACATGAAGACATGCAACCTTTTATGGATAACAATTTCTTTGTTGTTCGTTTGTAATATTACGAAGTTTCATTTCTTCCTACTGAAATTATGGTATTAATATGAAGAGTATTTCTTTGTTTGAGATGTCCTATCCATTAAAGTCCTCTAGCCTAACTTTCCACATCAATTTCAATACACTAAGAGTCGACATATTTGGGCTATTATTAGCTCAGCTTACTAGACCGAAATATAAAATGTCAATGCCAGAGAATAATCAGTCTCGATAATCGGCTGAAATAAATTCCACTAGGAGTAAAAGGCAAAATAGTGGTGAAAAGTAAATGAATGGATCAATGAAAACCAGTGTCACAGGAGGCAACCAACAGGATAGGATAGTCAAGCTCGCTGACTTGGTTGATACATGTTATCGTATCCCAAATGCATAGATCGATGCTCATGATGTCAATCACTGGACTGTCTGGTCAAGACTTAATTATTTACAGACGCAGTCACAAGGCTGGAATAGTGCTGAGTGAGATGCTGAACAACAAGCAAACCAACATATGATCCACATTTCAGTTACCCGTATTTTTACAAGCATTGGTTACCTGGATCCTACTCTGTACCAGAATTCCCACATGAAAATGGAAACTGTTAACAAACACAGCATAGACCACTCTCTTGCCTTCCTCCCACTTTAGAGGGCAGTGGGGTAGCCTTGCGGTTAAAGTGTTTGCCCCGGCACACCGAAGGCCCGGGTTTAATTTCCACACATGGGTACAGTGTCTGCAGCCCATTCCTGGTGACCCCTGCCATGATATTGCTGGAATATTGCCAAAAGCAGCATAAAACCATACTACTCACTCACTCTTCCCCCCTTTAAATAAAATGATTAACCGTAACTCAATTCAATTAGATATATTGTCACAATCAAGCTCCTTGATTCCCTTCCTTCCCAGTGCTTTCCCTACACCCAGCAACCACTTGGACCTTTTCTCCTCTACAGCCCACCTGGCTGGCAGATTAGCCCGGCTCTCCGTTTATTATAAATATTACCAATGTAAACAGAAGCCCATGTGCTACAGTAGGTGAGGGACATGGTCAAACACCATGCTAGGCAACAATCTCAAGTGGTAACCTGGCTCAGGAGCCAAACCACCGGTAAATCTCAGCTGCTAACTTTTAACAGTAGATGGAGAATCACTGTCAGGATCTTATTAAACAGATGTTGAAAATTCAGTCCGACAATACAGAGACCTACCCAGACATGCTGTAGGTACTACAGCAGTGTTTAAAATTAAGGGGATTCCTGATCTTGAGGTATGCTACTTATTAAACAAATGTTGAAAAAGACAGCCTCACCATACACTGGGATTTTATCCACACCAAAATACCCCCAAAATACCTGAAAAAATTGTCATACTTCAGACATTTGAAAAAAATGAAATTTCTTCAACAAAAAAACATTGTTGCAAAATGTTTAAAAAAATATATATCTAAGTTCATAGTTTTAATTTTAAAAATATCTGGTTTTGCAGCTATAACTGAAAAACTATCTAGTCTACATACAGAATCCCAGCCCCTCTTCAGGCCGAATATGAAATGGACAGTCAACTTACAGGATTGTTTGAAAGGGATCCTAGGGTCCTTTGCTAATATAGTATTTGAATAGTGAGTGAATATGGCTTTAACCAACTTGTCCAGCAATAGCATACAAGGGGACACCACAAATGGGCTTCACACATTGTACCCATGTGGGGAATCGAACCTGAGTCTTCAGCGTGATGAGCAAATGCTTTAACCACTAGGCTACCCCCATCACTCCAGTATTTGAAGATGGATACCCTAAATATTCACCTCTTTACACAGGATTATGACACAGACTTTCACGGTTATTTTCAAACACTGGCTAACAGCCTAGTACAATGAGTATAGAGCCGGTGTAATTCATACATCAAGGCTGCAGTAAATCTGTTCCACAAGGCAGTATCAGGCCTGAATGAACAACAGGGGACCATGCTCCACGACCCGGTGCCCCTTTCTCGCCTGAACCTTGTATTTAGTGTCTTGTGTGAAACTGAAACATGGTTCTGTGTAATTACCCTGTTGGGACTCCAGGTTAGAATAGCTCCTTAGATACCTATGCCAGACCTTAATTGACTTAATTGATTGGGTGGTCAGACTCAGTAACTCGGTTGATAGTGTGGATCGTTGCTTATGATATTATTCACTGGATTGTCAGATCCAGATTTGATTATTCACGTCATATAGCTGGAATATTACTGAGAGTGGCGTTAAAAGACAAACCATTTAAAAAATGTAAGTATGTAATTAAGGAAAACATTCACTGTTAGACATATATACTGAACGAAAAAAGTTAGGGATCATGAAAATTTGTGGGGATATTTTTTCGTTGTGAAGACTGAACATACAATTTAATAAAAATAACTTTTTGACTCATTCAAACTTAAGGATATAGTGAGTGAGTGAGTGAGTTGGGTTTAACGCCCCTTTTAACAGTATAACAGTTATATCGCGGCGTGTCAACTTAATGTGGAAGGAAAGCCTGAAGTGATGCAGGTCTCAGACGTTTACCGCTTCGGTGAAACCCACGAGCATGGGTATGGTGCTGACAAACCTAGAAACATAATCGCGGTGAACCAGGATTCGAACCACAATCATAGGTTTCTGGCGTGCCCAAGGGACGCAACTCTGCACAGAGAATCGCGGTGCCTTAGACGACTGGGCCACCCGTGCCCCCTAAGGTGGTAGTGGTAGCAGGCAGACAAGGCAGTGTTAGAATGACTTGAAGCAAACTTGAACCGACTACTACCATGTTGTCTGAGCATAATCCTCCATATACATCAAGTCATATTCCTGTCTGTCATTTTTTTTAATAATTTGGTTATGTTAGAAAGGTGCAGGTGTGCCAAAATGACCAATTAGATTACCATGTTCTCTCTCAAAAGCTAAAAAACAAAATGCACCAAGATGGCTAATTGAACTGAAAGTTGCTAGTTTAGAAAACCAAGAGATGAAGGTCGTAAACATTTACCACCAAGGTTCAAGCCATCATTATAGTGCTGACAAACCAAGGATCATAATCTCTGTGTGTGTGTGTGTGTGTGTGTGTGTGTGTGTGTGTGTGTGTGTGTGTGTGTGTGTGTGTTTGTTTTATAGTGCTAGCCAACAAACACCATGCCACAGTTATACATGGATACCCTACTTAGACACAGTATACTGACTCCAAGCTGATCAGTCCATGTTTTACACCAAGTGCCAGGCAGGGAAACAACAAGTACCACCATTTAACATATTTTGGTATGATGCAGCTGGGATCAAACCACTGACCTTCTGATCTCTAGGCAGACACTATCCACAGAGCCAGTCAAGAGGTTCACATGAACAAGAAAGATAAAGTATGTGTGGCCATTAAAAAAGAGAATTTCAGAAGAAGATTCAAGCATATACATAGGTTTCATTTCAATGCAGATTTCCAACAGCGAACATGCCACAAGATTAAAAAAGCTGCAAGGGAGGTCATACTGATAGATCAGTGCACCAGTCGAGCCCTTTGGCTCATAGCTTATCCTGCCATTAACACACTTCTACGGACAATGGCACTGTTCACCTTAATTGCCCTCGCCTTGCGATTTCTACTCAAAAATTGTGGTCTGAAGAGCAAGAGCCAGCATATGGCAACATTCCCAAGAGGACTGTTTCCAGCACATTTTCCCAGACAGAAATGATGAAAAGACAGAAATTTTCGTCTTAATCAATTCAGGATAGTAACCTGCTATTCATAGTGATACGAGAGATAACGGCCTGGTCTTTGCTAGATCAATGGTGAAATTAACATGCAATAAGCGACAATATTGTCTGGCTACACGTGTGTTATTGTAGCCGTTGCAGAAGGCTTTGTCCATTGACATGGTGCTCAGGGTACAGTCTGTTTGCAATCAATTGAAATAAACGCCTGCCTGTTAGCAAACCTTAAACAAGCATTAAATTCGCTTCTTCAGATGTATTGAATAAAAGCTTTGACTGCCATATTTGCTTCCTGATCAACTCAGAGGACAACAATGAGGATAAGAGAGAAAGAAAGTACGAGTCAAACGCCAGTCATCAATTCGGGTACATTTTTCTAAACCATCAATCTTTCTCTGGTGTTTTAATTTCTTTTTAAAATCTGCAAAACAAGCTGTTTTCTTTTTTAGAATCTGGAATGATTTGATGTTAAACCTCTGAATAACACATCCATTCAATAAAGGTTTTTGTACTAGTGCAAGGATTTGACACTGATTTAAGAAATATTCCACCCATAAGACAGGGAGAGAAGGCATGTTTGGAATTAAACCCAACCCTGCATTACAAGTAAACACTTTAACCACTAGGCTACCTCACCCACTCTTTCAGAACGACACAAAAATGGAAAATTAGTTTTCTTCTGACATTCAAAATATCACCCATACTTTAACTGACAGGTCATCATTTAAAACTTCCTTACAAAATATCGTATACAAGTTTGCACCAACCACTTACACACATTACAAATTTCAAACAAAATCCGAAGATTGAAAGACCAATTTTGAAAACCTCTGTAGATTGATAAGCAATATATTCAATTACTGCGGCTTATCCTGCAGATGGAAAGCAGTCACTAGACACTTGTCATGAAAGAGAGTTATAGTATCAAGCTTCAATAAAAGCAGAACACTATCAATCAAACACTGGTAAATGCGCCAGCATGTCAAAGCCTCGTGGCTGGTAGCAAGCCAACAATTTGGCCACAGGCCCAGCTCGTTCCCTGTCATTTCAGCCAATCACAGCCCTCCATAGCCCATTAAAACCGGCAGGTGCTCCAGCCCCTTGTCCCATTCTGTGTAGCTCAAGTGCTGACCCGGGGCAAAATTTTACGACTATCTTCTCCCTTGTACACCATACACAATGATATAAACCAGCTTTTAGATACCCTTATTGAAATGCTACCACGCTGTAGAAAGACGGACAGACTCAAACAACGTGAATATTCACAACAGTCTTTTGAGGTTAGGAATTTTGACAGCAATTTTTTCACCTGTCACAAACTAGAAGTATCTCAAGGGACAGAGGAACCTAGTTCAACAATGAGGTGTGGCATAGCCAACAGGTTCATTGTCAAGGGAGAGTTCCCTCCCTCCCTCCCTTTCAACTTATATTCTCCTGCATCTTAATGTATTTGGTTACAAAAACTGAAAGTACAGTAAACTTTGGTTATAACGAACTTGAAGGGTCCACTAAATTTAGTTCATTATAACAGTAGTTTGTTATAAGCATATATACAGCATTTATACAACAAATGGTCAGGACTAAAAAAAGTTTGTTATATTGATCAGTTGTATTACTGTATTCTACTGTAACCATTTGAGCTTTAATAGTCCCAGTTGAGTACTGTTCAAAACATACACAACATTACTCTCAGTCAAGAACCATGTGGTGCATTTATCTTTCTAAAAGTCATTTTGCACACATGAAGTACATCTTAAACACATTTTGAGATAATCAATACTTCCTCCAAGTGTAAAAGGTCTCAGATTGATAAAGTCACTTTACTTATCTCTTGCTGGTGGATTATCAAATTCAAAATACCTATAACATTAACTTCTTTATTTCAATTTTCATAAAGCAGTTGCCTTACTTATCATCTTTCGACTCAAGGAGTAAATCACCCAAGGAGAACAAGAGATGACTTGTACATGGTTATAATTTATAAATATATAAATAATTAAATACATACAGTAATGGCAAACAAAAATAGACTTCCCAGGGACCAAATAAGTGCAACGGTAATGAATATTCTTGGTTGTCGTAAGACAAGTTTAAAAAAAACATTCTTCACCTTTATTGTGCATGATAAGTTCACATTCATGACTGAAATTTGAGATTGAAACTTCAGTCAGTCATTTCAGGGTCACCACCTGCCCTATACATGACACTCAATTAAGAACATAATCTTCCCTCAAAAGATGTCACATGGTTTAAATACCAATGTCAAATATACACCACAAAGAGAATTGCAACATCATTGAATTATTGTATATCTACCTTTGAAGACCAATCAAGCATGTCTATCATATCTGAAGTCATGACAACAAACTTAAACAATGTGTAACAAGCATAAACTCTGCTACACCCTTCTAATGATTGGCGACAACACGCCAACGGATATCTACATAGTACTGAGTACATTGATGATCCAACATGATAATATTAATCATACAGTAATTGACATAATTAGCACCCCTCCCCTAATAACTACTCAATAACCCTACAATACAGCTGGAGCCACTGTCATCCACCCCTACCTTTCAATCTACACGTCAGTTTAATACGGAATTTACTGTTGACTGAGTTTTATGACACTTAGAACAGTATTTCAGTTATACAACAGCATGTTATCTTCATGTGAGATAAAAGCTCAAAGTGATGCTGCTCTTCGATGTTTTAACCCACAGGTATGGATATGGTTCTGACAAAACTAGGAACATAATCAGGGCTAGTCTCAGACTGAGCCTAGCATCATAGGCTTTCTGGTTACCTAAGAGACAGAACTCGACTTTATGCTACAGAAGGGGTTGTCAGCACACCTCATACTACAGGGTACATAGTACAAAACTAACCCCATCATAAATTTTTATTATACATACGGTAAACAGTTTGTATTCAAACTGAAGAAACTGATTTTATCATCTACAGTGTCAAACAATATATTCCTCTGATTTATTTCATTCCAGCAGACAGCATGATATGGGCACAGAACAAATAATGGCTTATCCAGTTATCAGAATCTACTCGAGGGTGACAAGTGGGTAATCCTTACAGCAGTACACATGCAAGGTCGATGTATCCCTATCAAAATCTAACCCTAGGCATAAAGCATGTTACTGTTTTTACATTTAATAGAGTTATGTGATCAGCATCTGTGCCGGTGTTTTCAGTGAGACAGGTTCTTTGTGTGACTCATCACGCTGCATTAATATTAACATTTAAAAGTTTAGTCAAAACCCCCAATACCCAAGATCATCCCAACAGATTGTTGTATTTTGTAAAGAAAGATGTAGCAGTAACTACCAGTAGCAACAACAGTCAGCTTTGGATATAACAAGACCTGTGAAGATCCAGGGTAGACTTGCATACATACAGTAACTCACTTCGAAAAGACCTGTGAAGATCCGGGATAGAGTAGGTCTACAGCAACCCATGCTTGCCGTAAAAGGCGACTATGCTTGTCATAAGAGGCGACTAACGGGATCAGGTAGTCAGGCTTGCTGACTTGGTTCATGCATGTCATCGTATCCCATTTGCGTGGATCGATGCTCTTGACGTCAATCACTGGATTGTCTGGCCCAGACTCGATTATTTACAGATCGCCGTCATATAGCTTGAATATTGCTGAGTGCAGCATTAAACAACAACCAACATTGGATATAACAAAATTGGAATACAGCTGGACATAACAAAACTAGACAGAACTAACTGGACATAACAAAACTGGACATAACAAAACTAGACAGAACATAGCTAGATATAACAAATCTTGATATACCAGCTGGACATAACAAATCCGTATAAAGGAACTTGACATAGCTTGATATAACAGCTGGAAAACATTAATAATAAAGTGGAGAGAAGGTTATCTCAGTCACCAAGTGTCAGGTCTAATCTGGACGAGTCAAACTGGTGGTTGATATCACAAGCAGCATCCAATCAGATAACCGTGACTACATGATCCACATTACATTGCTCTGAAGCATGGGATACTGGAAACCTGCCCTTTATCCCACAGTGATGAAGGTCTTTATCTCACTCTTGTAGTGAGTGAGCGAGTTGGGCTTAACACCGCTTTTAACAGTATTCCAGTTATATCACGGCATGTCAGCTTAATGTGGGAGGAAAGCCCGAAGTGATGCAGGTCTCAGATGTTTACCACTTCGGTGAAACCCACGGGCACGGGTATGGTGCTGACAAACCTAGAAACATAATCGAGGCGAACGGGGATTCAAACCCACAATCATAGCTTTCTGGCGTGTCCAAGGGACGCAACTCTGCACAGCGAATCGCGGCGCCTTAGACGACTGGGCCACCCGTGCCCCTCTCACTCTTGTAAGAAAGCCCATTTCTTTTATTCCCTATTCCCAATACACCACTATTCCCTACTGTGAACGAAACCTTCCTATTGCTGCAATCCTGGCTTCCTCCACTCCACACAAAAAGGAGATCTTCATGGGCATATCTGACACAGTATGCAGGTCAAGTTTACTAATGTTTGATATTTATCAGTCAACAATACCACTAAGACGCCCAGATAGCTGGTATCATGGCTATATAAACAATGGTCTCATAGGAAAGATAACACAACACACACAGATAGAAAACTTCAGGTAGCTAGGCTGAGTATCTGATGAAGCAGAAACCAAAGACCACAGCTTGAAAGGGATTATTCTTTGAAATTTGGTCTGGCACGCCTCGTATTTGATGGGAGTTGTTTTTGATAACCGTTGGCACAATCAGTGATATGGACAACAACACATGCTGCTTGCTTCCTGAAACTGTCCTGCTACAGGGTATTAAAGGACAAATCTTTCAAAGTTGATACAGAGACATTAAGCATGGTTAACACAATATTAAACATTATTAAGCAATATTTAAGCAATATCACTGCACTCCCAAAATGTGCTTAACAGATTTTACCCAAGAAGGGAATCAAACTAGGCACTAAAAGCAAACACCTTAACCACAAGGCCATCCCACCACTGGACAGTTGGACAGAAAAGCTGCTATTTGGACTCAAATTTTAATCCATCAAATTTCTCAAATCGCAAATTCTTATAAAATGTTAAATGACAAGAACCAATTGTTGTTCCTGAACCTAGGTTTAATTCAACCGTTTCCAAAATCTTGTACATTCACTGTTGTGCTACCTCATGTATTTTGTCATTGCTAATGGAATGAGTGAGTTTAGTCAAACTTACAATAAAATGTTCCAAGGTTAACATCAATTTGAATCATGAAAACATGTTGAGAAATTCATTCAGATTCTGACTTTGACCCCTTATTGCATCCTTATTCTTAGTTTTATACTGAGGCTGACATATAGTCTCAGAAATAAAGTTATCTTATTTAAAAATATATATCTCCAAATTAATTTCCTTTTTAAAAATATAATCTAAATCGAGCCTGGAATAATCCATAATTTTTAGCCTTTACAACGAAATATAAATTTATTTCTATTACATTTTTATCAATCAAATCATTTATGTTTTATCCAGTTAAGCTGCTGCCATGATTTTCCATTGCACCACAACATAAACACAACAAAATGCTTCATTTTGTATTGACAGCTTCTTGGAAGATGATACCAATGAGCTTTGTAAACTTCTACCCCATTCGCATGCACATTTACTCATGTTTGTTTGTTTGTTTGTTCTTTAATGCCGCACTCAGCAATATTCCAGCTATATGATGGCGGTCTGTAAATAATTGAGTCTGGACCAGACAATCCAGTGACTGACATCATGAACATCGATCCACGCAATTGGGATCGTTGACATACATCAACCAAGTCAGCGAACATGACCATCCAATCCCGATAGTCACCTCTTACAACAAGCATAGTCGCCATTTACAGCAAGCGGGGTTGCTGAAGACCTATACTACCCCAGATCATCACCGGTTGTTTCTTGGCTGTTGCTATTCACTACTAGTTTGTCAAGCCAAGACATGACTACTTCCAGGGTGCAATGGTATGGCTTGATTATTGGAGGGTGCCAACCCCAGACCCCCTCTAGGCATCAGGCATACCACGGAATGTCTCGAAAGCAGCCAACGAAATCCTGAGTCATATCAGTGTACGCAACTGGTACAAGTAAATTAGACAGGGATTTTCACATAGAATGCATGACCATGAGAGCTCATAACTTTATGCTGCCTATTTTATTGATCTGTCACCTTTGCAACAAACAAAAGACACAAAATAAATTTCAGCACTGAAATATCGGCATCTGCACGCCAGAGGGTATGGCATCCAGTGTACTGCGAGGCAGCATTCGGTGTATCATATTGTGGACTACCAAGAAAACCAACTTACTTCCAATGAATTTCCTACTTTATTTGTCCCCACCCTCCCAATCACACACACTCCCACACAGCCCACCCTCCCCACCATACACACAGTTCCATCAACAGGTATAAGGACCACGTCAGTGTCCAGCCAGGGAGTCTGTATTGGGCACCTGGTGATGGAGCCGTCCCCACCGTCCCCACCCTCCCCACCACACACTCCCACACAGTCCTATCAGGACAGGTATGAGGACCACGTCAGTGTCCAGCCAGGGAGTCTGTATTGGGCACCTGGTGATGGAGCCGTCCCCACCGTCCCCACCCTCCCCACCACACACTCCCACACAGTCCTATCATGACAGGTATGAGGACCACGTCAGTGTCCAGCCAGGGAGTTTGTATTGGGCACCTGGTGATGGAGCCGTCCCCACCCTCCCCATCACACACTCCCACACAGTCCTATCACGACAGGTATGAGGTCCACGTCAGTGTCCAGCCAGGGAGTCTGTATTGGGTACCTGGTGATGGAGCCGTCCCCACCCTCCCCACCACTCACTCCCACACAGTCCTATCACGACAGGTATGAGGACCACGTCAGTGTCCAGCCAGGGAGTCTGTTTTGGGCACCTGGTGATAGAGCCGTCCCCACCCTCCCCACCACACACTCCCACACAGTCCTATCATGACAGGTATGAGGTCCACGTCAGTGTCCAGCCAGGGAGTCTTTATTGTGCACCTGGTGATAGAGCCGTCCCCACCCTCCCCACCACACACTCCCACACAGTCCTATCACGACAGGTATGAGGACCACGTCAGTGTCCAGCCAGGGAGTCTTTATTGTGCACCTGGTGATAGAGCCGTCCCCACCCTCCCCACCACACACTCCCACACAGTCCTATCACGACAGGTATGAGGACTACGTCAGTTTCAAGCCAGGGAGTCTGTATTGGGCACCTGGTGATAGAGCCGTCCCCGCCCTCCCCATCACACACTCCCACACAGTCCTATCACGACAGGTATGAGGACTACGTCAGTTTCAAGCCAGGGAGTCTGTATTGGGCACCTGGTGATAGAGCCGTCCCCGCCCTCCCCATCACACACTCCCACACAGTCCTATCACAACAGGTATGAGGACTACGTCAGTTTCAAGCCAGGGAGTCTGTATTGGGCACCTGGTGATGGAGCCGTCCCCACCCTCCCCACCACACACTCCCACACAGTCCTATCACGACAGGTATGAGGACTACGTCAGTTTCAAGCCAGGGAGTCTGTATTGGGCACCTGGTGATGGAGCCGTCCCCACCCTCCCCACCACTCACTCCCACACAGTCCTATCACGACAGGTATGAGGACTACGTCAGTTTCAAGCCAGGGAGTCTGTATTGGGCACCTGGTGATAGAGCCGTCCCCGCCCTCCCCATCACACACTCCCACACAGTCCTATCACGACAGGTATGAGGACTACGTCAGTTTCAAGCCAGGGAGTCTGTATTGGGCACCTGGTGATGGAGTTGTCCAGGTGTGGTCTTCAGGCCTCATACCAACCCTGCATAGCTACCTACACATGCCATTACATCCCTATCTTTCAAACTGTTCCCTGTGATAGATAAATAGCAATTTGATAGGGAACGTTGCAATGTTAAAAACCCTTTAATCTATTTTACATACATTCTTTGCCCATTTCAGTACATGAACCTTATATGTCTCCCACAATATGTTTCTGTTGATGCAGTTTTTCCATTAAATAACTTGTGTTCTTAATCCTCTCAATCTACCTGCAGTAAAATTTTGTGGGACTGGTTAGAAAATCAATGCAGTTTTACACCATTGTCAAGCTATTTCACAACCAAGTTATTAAGTGCAACCCACATACCAATGGTTGATAGTACGAGCGAAGAGAAGGTTTGGTGAGGTGAAATGGGGTCTAACATTACATTCCCTTATGTTGCAACGTAAATTCATAATTCCAATTTTGGAATTGATTGATATCTGCAGTAGACAAATCAGCCTCTGCAAATGCCTTGATACATTCGTTGCAGTACGACAAGCATGAGCTATTTGATGAATCAGTAACAAAACTTGTGTTTGTTGCAATTCCCTATTTTGTTTTGAACATGCTCACCTTTTCGCAAATACATGGGGTCATCACTATTTGATAGTGATTCTTATGATGTTATCAGATTCCTACAATGGACTCTCTTCCTAATAGGAGAGATTTCTTATGATTAGAGAAAGGGTTTTGTTGCTTATATATTCATTCTATCTGCCCTTCAATATTTAAGCAACTTGTACTGTTGCGTCATTCTTTCAGGCCAATATAGTAGATTCTCACAGACCATTAGCTATCCCTCGACTCATTCACTCCTCACTCGCACCCTGCAGCCTTCTAACAGCTTCAAGCAAGACCCCTCCAGTATGAAATAAAATCCATGGATGCAGATAGCAAAGATGTTTTCTGATCCTCAGTTTGATCTCTTAAGATAATGCATAAAGGAAGCCGATATGAAAAAACATGTGCGGAAATAGGATCTACAACCCACCAACATCATACCTCAACTTCACGTGTCTGGAGGGGATGATAAGGATATGAAGGCCTAGCATCTCCAAAACGTGACATTAATTTTGAAGTCATAATCTGAACATCGTTTTCTGAGGCTTTGAGTTAAACTGAAAATAGGGTTGTCTTTCTCATTGACGTGACAATTGTGAAACAGTTTTGGTTGACCTTGAGAGAATTCTGGAGCTGATCATGCACAACGTGGAAGAAAAGGCAATGATGTAAGGATTGATGCAGGTCATAGATGTTTACCCACAAGTGAGTGAATGAGTTGGGTTTAACACCACTTTGAACACTATTCAAGTTACATCACAAGAGGGAGGAAAGCCCTAAGTAATGCAGTTCTCAGATGCTTACCACTTTGGTAAAACCCACGAGCACAGGTATGGTGCTGACAAACCTAGCAACATGATCAAGGTGGACAGGGATCCGGGTGTGCCAAGGGCACAACACTGCACAGCAAACTGTTGTGCCGCAGATGACTGCACCCCACCCCACCCCCCCCCCCCCTTCATAGGATCATGGGGGCGGTTGGGTAGCCTAGTGGTTAAAGCGTTAACTCGTCACGCCGAAGACCCGGGTTCGATTCCCGACATGGGTACAATGTGTGAAGCCCATTTCTGGTGTTCCCCGCCGTGATATTGCTGGAATATTGCTAAAAGCGGAGTAAAACCATACTCACTCATAGGATCATGTCACTATTGCAATAGAAATGTCCTTGAAAGTCCTGTCCCATCACTGTAGAAAATATGCACTTAAACTAAGTTTCAAAACCAGTGTAAATGATAAGTTGTGAGACCAACTAGCTATATACCACAATCTGCATTAAATTCATTAAAAACAAAAATTTATTGTGTAAAGACAGATTTTATTTACTTGATGGGATGGTAGTCTAAATACTACCTCACAAACATGCTTCACTGCCCTGATTCCTGACAGATGTTGAGTACTTCCAATGTCCATAAAACAGGAAAACTTACTTCCCCATCAATGCCAGATTATTATAGAAATATGAAGTGGTCAATCCAACCTCCTTAAATTCAAACCTATCAGGAGGCGAGATGGACTTATAAATCAGATGCTTCGGTAATGGATGCAACAGACCGAAATATCGACATCAATGAAAGGAAAACCTACACTTGGAGTCTAAACTCATCACTAGGGTATGAAGGCCGGCCTGTGATTCAATGACAACACATTAACCTTCAAGTGTCTGCAGAGGCCAGTGACTCTAGAAGATAGATGAATGATCCGGTTAGGTGTAATTCTGGGCACAGACTCAGTAGATTTAGTCAGCCCTTCATACAAGCTGGAGACCATCTGGTTTCAGACAGTGTAATGTGTTGACGTGAATATGACTGTGAATTCATTACACATGGACATAGTTAAAGCAATATTGGATTATATGTCTGTGACAGAAGGCTACTGTCGTAACTATATAATCAGGTTTGGGGGAATACTGGTGCTCCTGGGTATAGCAAATTCTTGCTGTTCACTTCAAAGGTTTTCGTTTTTTTCTCTCAAGAACATAATTGTGATGTTCATCATCTCTATTGTACGTAATATTACAGCATCAATGAACTCCTTTAATAGATTACATTACAGCATGATGCTACTATCTGACTCTGTGTGTGTGTGTGTGTGTGTGTGTGTGTGTGTGTGTGTGTGTGTGTGTGTGTGTGTGTGTGTGTGTGTGTGTGTGTGTGTGTGCGTGTGTGTGTGCGTGTGTGTGTGAGAGTGTGTGTGAGATATGTTGTTGTGCAGTGGTGTGTGGTGTGGTGTTTTGAGCAGTGGTGTGGTGTTTTGAGCAGTGCTGTGGCGTGGCATGGTGTGTGGTGTGGTGTGGTGTGGTGTGGTGTGGTGTGGTGTGGTGTGGTGTGAGGTGTGTTGCATGGTGTGTGTTGCATGGTGTGGTGTGTTGCATGGTGTGTGTTGCATGGTGTGTAGTCGTGCATTAGCAAACTAAAATACCATGCCACAGTTTAACATTGATAACACTCAGACACAATATACTGACTCTGAGCCAACCTGTCCTGTTTAATCCCTTCAATGCCGAATGCCAGGCAGAGTAACAACAAGTACCATCATTTAACTTTCTTGGGGTGATGCAGCCAGAGATCAAACCGCTGACCTTCTGCTCTCCGGGCAGACACACTATCCACTAGACAAAGGGCACAGTTCAATTTCTTATGACAACCAGTTTCAAATGTAAAGCCTCACATGACTGTTTAATATGTTAAATGCACAACCTCTAATGTTTTATGTGATCAGCAGCCACAATAACATGTCTGTTCTGGGGTACGACTCTGTTTACCTTGACAAGTTGATTAATCATAGATCAGGTAATATAATACACCATAAAGGAAATATGCATTAAAATATAACATCAAAAAAAGGTTTTATTGTCCAAATTCCTGAATTGCTGAGTAACTTGTACTAACATGGAAACAAATTGCTATTGCATTCCAGCAACTCTACAATGTATCTGTTTCTAGTACTGCGCAAGGTAGGGGAGCTCGGACACAGGGGTATTTGAGGGGGAGCTCTCACGGTGCCGGCGAACTTGGGGCCTCGCTGTAATAAGAGGGAGGGGATGTCTGACTGGTTGTGGTAGTGGTGGTCCTTTGAGGTGACAATATTTTGTATCTGCTCACAGACAATAAATATCCTCCCTTTTTCATTTTTGATCAGACGAAGTGAAAGAGATCACCTCATCTGCACTACGGTAAATTAATTATACCAATATGTTACAGTGTCATACAGACAAAACAGGTACACAAATAGTGTTTTACTGAGTGAGTGAGTGAGTGAGTGAGTGAGTGAGTGAGTGAGTGAGTGAGTGAGTGAGTGAGTGAGTGAGTGAGTGAGTGAGTGAGTGAGGTTTTACACCGCTTTTAGCAATATTCCAGCACTACCACAGCAGGAGACACCAGAAATGAGCTTCACACATTGTACCCATGTCATACTGAGTCCTGGAACAAGTAAAATGGAAGGACCAGTTGTTTCCCCCAAATCAAGTTATTTTACATAAACCACATGTTGGAGGCTAGTTATATTTAACTCATGATATCGCTCTCAAAACATATCTTGAGTTCAAGATTACATATAATCTTGGGAGTCAATCTTAATTATATTAAAATATTAAAATATTTGACATTCACACAATATCTTAGAAGCTGCAGGGCAATGAAAACCTCTTTGACACATTTTGTCTGCTTCAGGGCAGTGAGACATGTTCTTCCTTGAACAGAACAATGCCTTTGTTTTCCTTCCTCGCATACGACATGTTATACAACTGATGAAGGATACCACCAATACGTTATAAGTTGACCATATCTATTGGATAACACAGATCAGCAGTCTTTCTAAAAATAACATGCTCCAAGGTTGCCATCACATCTTGAAAACATGTGGAGAAATTCATTCAGATCCTGATTTCAACCCCAAGAAGCATCCTCATTTTGGGTTTTTATACTTGCAATATTTTTTTTCCGTCTCTTTTTCACAGAAAAGTTTCAATAGCCAAAAAATCAATAATGTGAAGTTGATTTGAATGTGCAATGGACTCACACTGTGTCAGAATGGAAAGATGTCCCTTCAGCCCAAATGAAGCTAATTCAAGTACAAAGAGGTCAAGGTTGTGGAAAAGCGCTTTTCAACCCCAAGTGTCGACAGTGTTATTCTGCAACAAGTCATCTCCACTCAAATCTCTGTTAGCATGTCAAATGGTTTTCAAAGACATTTTTTCAAATGGTTTTCTGTTCCTGCCTGAAAACTTCCTTCTTTGACAGTGTCAATGTTTTAACACTGGCTATTTACGTCATATCCTGTCGCTCGCGTGCCGAATCAATTGCAAGTATTATTTTTAATTTAAACATGGACATCAGAAGCTCTGGGCTTACGAAAGGAGCGCCAGACAAAGGGCAAGGCCGTCATGAAAACAATCATCGTATCAATCGCCTATCTTTTAGCTATTCAAATTCCATGTATTTTCGTGACTTCAGTGTTGACATTCTGTTATCATGTAAGGTGTGTCTGATTGGCTGAGCTGTCCATCCTCAAGTCCAAGATAAGGTGTCGGATGCGACCAAAACTATCTATGGTCCATCATCTCAGAAGAAACTCTTTATCAATATTAAAAGCTCTCTTTTAATCAATACCAAAACCCTTATCTTTCCCAGCTATTGTTAATCGCAGACTAACCGCACGTGCGGTTTTCAGGGAAATCCATAACCCTGCGGATGTAAGCCCTTAGTATGACGCTTGTTAAAAAGGCTTTTAGTGTATTTGAGAACCTATTCTTAAATATCCCCGATATTGACAAAATATTAGATCCTTCAGCTTAACAGTTACTCCGTGTTCAACAAACATATCACAATACGTCAAAGATCATCTCAAGTCGTATCTTACCAATTCCTTGACAGAAGGCATTATTCGATATAAATGTAGCTTGCTCCATTTCATAATCGTCATCAGAGGAGTTTCCTATTAAGTGACTCAAAACCTTCTACTTTCTCCCAACCGAATGTGATACAATCATCAAGTAAGTATGAAGTTGTCAACGGTATGGAAGTTGAGTGGTTCTAGTTTGTTTCAACAGACAGACAATAGTCACGCATGTTCAGCAGCATTTGTTTAAGCCCTAACAAACCCAGATAAGTGCCTGCTACACAAGAAAACCTTCCTTTGTAATGTGCTTAGTGTGGGTTTGAGTGCTTGCACAAGGCTGATGATGGCTTCCACGGAAGAAATAACATATGGCACAATGTTGCAGGGAATTCAAGTAGGTACTAACGGGATATTTTACAGAACAGCTCCAGAAAGTTTGTAACTTTTTTGTAATTATGTTGGCGAAATATTGGAAAAAAATCTTCTGAAACTTTAAAATAGTTTTAAGATGATGAACTATTGAACAAACCACAAATGAAAATACAAGGCTACAAATACTAACATGTGTAACAATGACTAATACTCGGAATATCAGGTCACTGAGGGCAGAAAAGTGGTTAAATTTTTGCTCATCATATTGAAGATCTGGGTTTGACCCCACTATTATACAGCAGAAATATTATTAAAAACAGCATAAAAATTCACTCACTCACTCACTCACTGAGAACAATAGCAGTATCACAAAGCTGAAACTGAAAATGGATTCACTCACTCATTCACTCACTCACTCACTCAGCACAACAACGCCAAAACAGAAAAAAGATCTAATATCGAACTGGAATCCCATCCTATCCAAAATTCACTCACACACTCACTCACTCCAAAGCCAAAACTGAAAAAGATCTAATATCGAACTGGAATCCCACCCGACACAGAACTTCCATGCCAGATCGCCATCACTTTCTACAAAGGAATGTCTATTGCCTCTCTGTAAGATGCTATCAACAGGTATCGGTGAGATCTATCCTCAATTGCCCATAACACCATACAGGTGCACCTGAACACAAATTCGTTTAATAATGCATACCTGAAGTCATTGTTTTTGCCACAATGCTACCACGCTCCAGCAATTGTTTGCAAGACAATGCCACCGAACTCTGGCTCTGTCAAAGATTATGTTTCTTCCTAACTTTCTGTGAACAAGCTTTGGCCTTTTGTCCCAAAACAATAAATTCTCTTATCAACTTTATGACACTTCAAATAACCATGACAACTTTCATCTTTGACACCATGGCCATATCATAAAAAGAACACCTGTTTCAGGCCAAACAAGAACATTAAAACTATAACGAAATAGGAAACAGGAAAAAAAAGGAAATACTTCCGCCCGTATCCCCCATCCAAAAGTTATATATGTATGCATTGCTGCTCAATCCTTTTGATTATATATATATTTTTTAGGGGGGATACAGGCGGAAGTCTTACCAAAAAACACAGTTTTTCCACATAAAATTCAAACTTTTGAAAGGCACTGTCATAACAGTGCCTTTCAAAAGTTTGAATTTTATGTGGAAAAACAAAAAATAATCATTAGTTTCATGTTGCCTCCTTTTGGAAGGAAACGGGTTCCTGTTCTGACATTTGGCCAGAAAGAACATAGCAGAGTGAGTGAGTGACAAAACAAAACATGAATTCTGCAAAAATTAACATAGAGAAAATACACAAAAGCATGAGTGAGTGAGTGCATGAGTATGGTTTTACGACGCTTTCAGCAATATTCCAGCAATATCACAGCGGAGGACACCAGAAATGCACTTCACACATTGTACCCATGTGAGGAATCGAATCCAGGTCTTCGGCATGACAAGCCAACGCTTTAACCACCAGGCTACCCCAGCGCCCCCATAAATAATGGACCAGGTACACCAGGGACTGGGAACATGAGCAATGACCCTTGCATTCAGGGCACCATGACATGTCATCAGTCAAGTCACAGAGCCTGACCACAAGCTAGTCACCTTTATGGCCAGCAATGGGTCCACGGATCTGTTCTAATCCAGAGCCCCAATGGACACCTTGGTACACGGAATAACAACCCCATATGCATCAATGTCATGTTACTATTGATCATGCAAGTGAGGCCTGCATAATGAATCTGCCTATTGGAAGTACCCGATAACTGGTCCACTATTATTAGCACTGCCAGAATATATAAGTTCCACCTGTTAATTTGAAGGGAAATGTTGTAGTTCTGCTTACAAAAAAAACACCACAAATTTCTTGCACCATAAAATTTATTTCAACAAAATCACTGTTCGGAAGTATGCCACCTGGATTTTCTTGTGATAAGTACAAACCTGTCCTTTAAGCTAATGACAAAGCTAGCATTTGCAATATAAACAAACAATATTGATTTGGAATAGAAACTTGCACAGAACAATACATGCTGTTGTCATGAGCTACACAATACACATTCAACTCAAGTTACTCAATGAGACATACATAGTGGTGGGTAGCCTTGTGGTTAAAGGTTTGCTCGTCAACTTGAAGGCCCAGGTTTGATTCCCCATAGGTACATTGTGTGAAGCCCCTTTCTGGTGTCCACTGCCTTGACATTGCTGGATTATGGCTGAAAGTGGCGTAAAACCACTCGCTCACTCACTCAGAAACACTACCAAACACAAAAACTTGTTATTTGTCATGTTTTGTTTGCCAAAGAAATTACTTTTATAGAGACTTAGCCTAACCCAAACCAACCAGATATTCTCTGTGCAGCAGGAAAATAACATTTAAAGTCAAGAAGAGAATTTATGGATGTCAACTTCTTGTTATGAGGAAACAACATGTTTGGCGTATATGCTTACTCCTTCAGGTGAATGAATGCTTTGAGGCAGAGAGCATATATATGTACATGTAAGGACAACAAATAATGAGATAACAAAAGGTGGAAACTAACAGGGGAGGCCAACAGATAATTGCCACTGATGGGGGATTAGTAAAAGACAATGGAAGCCAACACTTTACAGTAATTACAAGGGTAAACACCATTGGTCATATCCAAATAGTCCATAACTCAATTTAAACTAGTAGGTTACTTAAAGTAACTAGATCTTTGGAAAAGACTGGTCCATCTAGACTTTCACTTGTTTTAGGCTGACAGACAGGGGAATGTATCTATCCCTTCTTTACACACATAGCGACGTCCTTGGTGCACATGTATGTATTGTCCCTATCAATAGACAACTAAAAAACATAATAGCCTTATCTCTGTCAATTTTCCCTGTAATTGTTCAAACTATTGTCATTCCATTAATAACTATTGTGGCTTTGAGTAATCTGACTCATATATCATGTCCAACTTCAAATAATTTAATCCAGTAAGAACAGGGAACAGCCAAGGTTACATCCTATCAAAATCTCTTTTTATGCCATTTTGAGATTAATGAGCTTGTGCAATTCATCAAATAAGAACTTAACATAAGGTACTCAACTACTTTCCTTTAATCTAATGGGAGGTGTGAAAGTAGACATTGCACGAAATGAGGATCAATGCGTCTTTCATAGATCATGACACATGAAATCAACCAATCAATGGTTCAGAGCGTAATTAACATTATAAACACGCTTAACGCAATGTCGTGTGGCCAATTGAGCTAGTCCACCTTCTTTACCTTCCCAAACTGTCGAAGCAAACCATTTCTGATTGGGATTAAATAATTAACCAGCGAATCTTTGAGAAAATATGGTTCCGAATTGCAGGAAAAAAGAAAGCTAGTGAAATATTAATGTGGTTTTGTTGATCAGACTCTGAAACATTTCTTTTGTTGTCATCGAGCAAAACCCCTTGAGAGTGCAACCATGCTATTGATCCAGCCGCACAAAGACAGACAGCTGATGTACAGTTCCATAATACAGGTTCAGGCCAGGTTTAACCTGTATAGGTATTGCTAACTACACAGAAAAAAACAAAAGTTAATTAACACTATAAGGTAACTAATTCAGTTGTTTGTCAGGGATGATAAAAAGTGGCCTGTCAGTAAGTTCGGAATCTTTTAGTGCAGGATGAGCAAGCACAATCAGCCTTTAGGTAGGAGATATATGAACAGTTAAATTTGTATATAGATGAATGCTTTCAATGGAATACACTGTGGCTGTATTGTGATACACTGAGACTGTATTGCCATAAATTGTAATGCATAGTGGCTGTATTGTGATATATTGTAATACACTGTCACTGTATTGTAATATATTGTGGATGCATTGTTGTATATTGTGGATGTATTGACACATACTGTAATACACTGTTGCTGTACTGTGCCATATTTTGTCATACATTTTGGCTTTATTGTGATGTATTGTTATTCACCATGTCTGTATCATGATAAAAGGGGAAGGTGGGGAGAGGTGGGGAGAGGAGGGGTAAAATGGGAAGGTGGGGAGAGGAGAGGTAAAAAGGGAAGGTGGGGAGAGAAGGGCAGAGGAGAGGGTAAGGGAAGGTGGGGAGTGGAGGGGGTAAGAAGGGAAGGTGGGGAGAGGAGGGGGTAAGAAGGGAAGGTAGGGAGAAGAAGGGAAGGTGGGGAGAGGAGGAGTAAAAAGAGAAGGTGTAGAGAGGAGGAGTAAAAAGGGAAGGTGGGGAGAGGAGGGGTAAAAAGAGAAGGTGGGGAGAGGAGGGGTAAGAAGGGAAGGTAGGGAGAAGAAGGGAAGGTGGGGAGAGGAAGAGTAAAAAGAGAAGGTGTAGAGAGGAAGAGTAAAAAGGGAAGGTGGGGAGAGGAGGGGTAAAAAGAGAAGGTGGGGAGAGGAGGGGTAAGAAGAGAAGGTGGGGAGAGGAGGGGTAAGAAGGGAAGGTGGGGAGAGGAGGGGTAAGAAGAGAAGGTGGGGAGAGGAGGGGTAAGAAGGGAAGGTGGGGAGAGGAGGGCAGAGGAGAGGGTAAAGGAAGGTGGGGAGTGGAGGGGGTAAGAAGGGAAGGTGGGGAGAGGAGGGGGTAAGAAGGGAAGGTAGGGAGAGGAGGGGACAAGAGGGGAAGGTGGGGAGAGGAGGGGTAAAAAGGGAAGGTGGGGAGAGGAGGAGTAAAAAGGGAAGGTGGGGAGAGGAGGAATAAAAAGGGAAGGTGGGGAGAGGAGGTGACAAGAGGGGAAGGTGGGGAGAGGAGGGGTAAAAAGGGAAGGTGGGGAGAGGAGGTGACAAGAGGGGAAGGTAGGGAGAGGAGGGGTAAAAAGGGAAGGTGGGGAGAGGGGTAAAAAGAGAAGGTGGGGAGAGGAGGAGTAAAAAGGAAAGGTAGGGAGAGGAGGGGTAAGAAGGGAAGTTGGGGAGAGGAGGGGTAAGAAGAGAAGTTGGGAGAGGAGGGGTAAGAAGGGAAGGTGGGGAGAGGAGGGGTAAGAAGGGAAGGTGAGGAGAGGAGGGGTAAGGGAAGGTGGGGAGAGGAGGAGTAAAAAGGAAAGGTCGGGAGAGGAGGGGTAAGGAGGGAAGGTGGGGAGAGGAGGGCAGAGTAGAGGGTAAGAAGAGAAGGTGGGGAGAGGAGGGGTAAGAAGGGAAGGTGAGGAGAGGAGGGGTAAGGGAAGGTGGGGAGAGGAGGAGTAAAAAGGAAAGGTCGGGAGAGGAGGGGTAAGGAGGGAAGGTGGGGAGAGGAGGGCAGAGTAGAGGGTAAGAAGAGAAGGTGGGGAGAGGAGGGGGTAAGAAGGAAAGGTGGGGAGAGGAGGGGGTAAGAAGAGAAGGTGGGGAGAGGAGGGGTAAGAAGGAAAGGTGGGGAGAGGAGGGGGTAAGGAGGAAAGGTGGGGAGAGGAGGGGGTAAGGAGGGAAGGTTACCGATGACAATACAGAGCTCAGTTACATCAGAACTTATACATCACATCCTGTGGACAAGAAGATGTGGAGAAATCTGATCTCTCAACAAAAATGTTGGCATCAATTATGAAAATGTAACTACTGTTGGGCAGAATTAACTATTCTTCGAACTCCCTCTCAAAGAAACATGAAACCCTGTTAATGTGGATCTGTAATGATGAATTTGCTGAAGATTTTAATGAGTGAAATCAATACCTTAAGCAAAAGTCGGGACAAGTACCATGCTGGCAATCGGGTAAAAACCTAGTCATAAATTGTTGATTGGACTCATCTCAAAACACTTACTGACAGCAATGGAAGTCATAAATAACTAAGACTGTTTGCTGATTGTCTTGATGATGGACAGGTATATAAAGAAGCTACGCTAACACTTGTTTCAATTGTACTGTTAGTCACAAATTATACACTTGAATACAAGTTTAGATAAAACATAGATGAATCAAGATGTGATCAATCTGTAATACACAGAAGAATCAAGACACAAGCCATTAAAAGCCGAATAGTCAAATTGTCAATATAAACGTCACCTTTGCAATATATACTGAAGGGGAAAAATAACAGAACATATGGCTACATTGCAGAACAATGCTTACTGTGGCTTTAATTCAAAACAAAATTATGAATTTTAATGTCAGTTTTACCGTATTTCCTCCAATATAACACCTCTATTTGTGTATTACAGACACTGGAGACTTGGCCTCTATATCTTGACTAAGTTTCTCAAGGTGATCGTTTCTTAACTGTTTTACTATACCAAGCATGTATTGGGGACCCTTTATTTCTTCACCGCAATTTAGAGACCATTCACTATATGTTTTCCTAAAGGGATCATTCATTCACTCATGAAGGTGAGTAAGATTTTGCTCCATTTTCAGCAATATTCCAGCAACATCACACCGAGGGACACTAGAAATGCGCCTCACACATTGTTCCTATGTGACCCAGGTCTTTGGTGTGATGGGCAAATGTTTTAACCTGTAGAATACCGGAACCACCGTCTTACTAGAAAATGCCAGTGATATGACAGGTGGAATCTGAATGGTCAATAGAAGAGACATAACTTGTAATATGCACTGGTTGCGCTACGATCAGACCCAGAATTGCCAGCCTAGTTCAGCAGGGATGGAAACTGGACTTTAACAGTCAGTTAACTCCCTTGTGTTGGGAAGATGCACAATGCTGCAATCCTTGCATGTTTCAAACAGACATGCAACTAATTCATTGCAACATGAGCAAGTTATTGCTGTTACATCTAGTAATGTTTCATTTGTTGCAGATCTTGTTCATTTCAACAGTGTGAACTGTAGTATCTAACATGAAAAGGGAAGGTCACTCACTTGCAGACACTGTGGTCTGAAGATATCCCAATGCACTGTGCCTGGTTCTTGCACGGGTTGGGATGGCAGGATGGGAAGCCTGAAACAAGGAATCAGGGTTAACAAAAGTCATTCCGAAAAACATGCTTTGAACAGACTTTTTGAAAAACTTGGCTGACTCCAACAATGGAAAATGTGAACAAAATTAAATGAAACGGCGTGTTTGTTTTTTATTCTGATGACCTAGAATAAATAAATTGCTAAAAAATACAACCAATATACTGTTGATATCAACATTACTAAAAAATCATAAATAAAACCTGTTGAAAATGTATCTTAAAAACTCTCACCCACACTTTATTTTTCTACCTATTAAACATTTCTTTTAAATCCAAATAACAAAAATCAATTTATTTTTACCAGTGTCTTTTTTTTTTTCTTTTTAATGATCTTACAAACACCTTCACTGTATATTGCTATATTGTTATGGTTATAATAATAATTTGTTTAATGTTTTTATTTTAAACTGGGGTTAACCTTGCATCTTATTTCTATGCTGCTTAAATGACACTCAAATACATGTTGGAAGTAAATGCATGACAAGCAAAATTATTTATAATAGAAAAAAGTTAAATTTATACACCTTTTTACAACAGCTGCAAAAATAGACATGTCCACTGCCCTGACAACTGAATAGTAGGTGCATGTGCACAGCATGCTATCTCTCATACTTAGAGGGTAAAACAATACACCTGTCAAATCATCAGTTTTTTTAAATCATTTTAAAATAATACTTTTTGTAATTCAACCCTATAGTATAGGGATAGTGAAGGGATGACTATTAGGGCTATTTTCACTATTGTGACTGTATTACGGTGCCGTAGACTTTTTAGACATTTAGTCTATGAAATCTTATATTACACGATATCCTTCTTGACTCTAAAATTAAACAAATAATTTTTCCCCGATGCTGAATAGAGCTAGCTAGAGCTGGCTTGACTTGCTTTTGTATACATATCTAGATTGTTTTTTTAATATTTATTCCACAATGATTGTGCGGGACTAGCGGTGCTGTACAAGCCGACTAAGCTTGTCGTAAGAGGCGACTAACAGGATCGGGTGATCAGGCGCTCTGACTTGGTTGATGCATTTCATTGTATCCCAATTGCGTGGACTGATACTCATGATGTCAATCACTGGACTGTCTGGTCCAGACGAGATTATTTACAGACCGCCGTCATATAGCTGGAATATTTCTGAGTGCGGTGTTAACCAACAGACAAACAAACAAATCATTGTCAACTATTGTAATAGTATTGTGATAGTGATAAACGAACTTTAAGGCTTGATCATCATATTAATCAACGTAATAGAAAGGACTAAGTACTCCCACCAATGTCAAAATCTTTCATTTTCCTCTCGTTGCTCAAACAAAAAGAAAGCAAATCTAATCTGAAGTTGTCATAATTCTTGCTAAATCAGGATTGACAACTGCTGTAAAAACTGAGTTTTCTGATACATAATTTACGTATTATTTTACTTTCATTTTCACAAACTGAAACTATTGATTGTTGTCAACAATGCCATTGTTATTTCTAAATTCCTATCGCTACATACAACAATCGTAGGGTGACAATTGCAATAAGCTGATAGTTCGATACATCTTTACCTTAGTAGTCCAGTAGTTTGCATATCAATTAAATATCAAACTGTACAAGAAATAAATTCAAGACAGAAACTAAAATTGATCATGCTTATCATGTCTTGTGTAAAAAAAATTCTTATGATTGGATTGCACAGATCTAATATTTCTCTAACAGTGAAATTTGTATGACATGCCTTAACATAACAACCCACTGAGATCTATGTACATAGACTAGAGGGTAGGATTATTTGCACCTGATAACGAGTCCTAATGATGCAATTGATCATTGATTGACAGGTGTATATAACGGGTGTAGTTGTATTGATTGCATATTAGCAAGTGCTCACAACACAATGAAATCTAGCTACACTATCAGTCGAGAGATCAATATCACTAACAACAATGTGGTGAAGATGTCGCCATAGAGAAATCAAACACAATTATTATTGACATTCCGCCATCCTGACATGTTGCAGGAAAGAAAGTTGCAGTTAGTTTCTTTATTTCAGTTCAAATTTGGAAATAACTTCTTGATTTCATAACGCAAGATCCATACCACTCCAAAAAAGTTGAAAGAACACCCGATTCTTTCCGGTTGCTATAGTAATTGTTATGACAGAAAAACTATAGTCATATGATTTGTTTGTTTGTTGTTTAATGCCACACTCAGCATCATTCCAGCTATATGATGGCAGTCTGTAAATAATTGAGTCTGGACCAGACAATCCAGTGATTGACATCATGAGCATTGTTCCACGCAATTGGGATACAATGACATGCATCAACCAGGTCAGTGAGCCTGACCACCCAATCCCGTTAGTCGCCTCTTACGACAAGCATAGCCGCCTTTTATGGCAAGCATGGGTTGCTGAAGATCTATTCTACCCAAGATCTTCACAGGTGTTATTTAACTTCTTTTGAGTAGAATATATAAAAATTCAGAAGTCAAAGCAAGACCTTTTAAGGCTAAAATAAATATTACTTTGAAAATAGTTCATCTTGTACTGATGATGTTGTCTATGAGAAGTACAATTGATACCTGATTTCTTCCAGTTTCAAATTATACAGTGTTTCAGGTCTTGTTATTAAAGTAGAAGAACGTTTTAATCTATCTTTAATGTCTAAACCTACAAAATCATTCAACACTCAAGCTTAGCGAATAAAGTTCTAATACAAGCAGAATTACAGGTTGACAGAAAATAGAGTCGTGAGTAATGTTTTTTCAATGGTTGCATCATTAGCTAGGTGGTCGCCTGTCTGTTGTTTTACGGACAACACATTACCGCTGACCATCCCCCGGAAATACCTGCCTTGTTAGTCGACAAACAGTGAGTTGTGTTCACCGACAACATAGCCCTGTATCTCCATGGCTAATGCTTCATCTGCTCACAGTCACTTGTTTGCTGGGACTGTAGTGATGTGATGATGATAGTCTTCTTGATGGGATTGTTTCAAGATAAAAAGAGATCACTGCTGGCAGCTAGTCACTAGTCCACAGATAAAGTGTAGTAAGATTTCTTTTAAGCTTGAAAGTCTGATGTTATAGCCAGTAACTAACTTTACATCAGTTAACAAATTCACATCAGACCCAAAAGTGTTTTAACTTGACAGTGAGTATGGTTTTAACACTGCAATATTCCAATAATCGCGGTGGAAACCAGAAATGGGCTTTACATATTGTACCCTTGAGGGAAATAGAACCCAGGCCTTTGGCATGATGAGCTACGCTTTAACCACTTGGCTAATCCATCGCCCCAAAATTGACAGTGAATGGATATGTGTGGTGTTTCTAATCAAACTAATCCTGCCCTGGACACATCCACCTAAACGTTCCAAAAACAGGATAACAACATTCTAGAACATATTTAGTCCCTGAAAGTTTTCTACAGAATAAAAAGTAAAATCCAAAAGGAGCCAAGAACAATGCTAATTGCTTTGGAGCAATCTAGACTTGAGTTGAATTCAATTGAAATGTGTTCTCTTGGGTCTGGGACACAGACTACGTAATTACCCAATGTATTCTTCTCAATTTGCATCCATGCACTTTCTTACAGATCTGTTTGTTTGTTTGTTTGTTTGTTGTTTAACACAGCACTCAGAAATATGCCACCTATATGACTGTGGTTTGTAAATAATTGAGTCTGGACCAGACAATCAAGCGATTGACATCATGAGCATCAATCCACGCAATTGGGATATGATGACATGCATCAAACCAAGTCAGCAAGCCTTACCACCCGATACCGTTAGTCGCCTCTTACGACAAGCACAGTCGCCTTTTAAGGCAAGCATGGGATGCTGAAGACCTATTCTACCCCAGATCTTCACGGGTCTGTATTTACTGATCTAGAGCAGGCATCACACATTCATGAATTCTGCTGCAGTGAGCAATGCATAGAAAAAGTCTCCCTTATTGTTAATTAGACATGTACACCGTTGTTGTGAGTTAATGCAACATTTCAAACAGAATTATCCAAAAAGATGTCTACTCATTGGTGTAAAAATACCCAACAGACTGGCCCCAAGGGACCAGAAACATAATGAATACCCAAAGAAAACTATCAATACCTAATGTGAATGATAACATGATGTTTGTTTGTTGTTTCTTTATTGTTTAACGCCCGACTCAGCAATATTCTAGCTATATGGCGGCGGTCTGTAAATAATCAAGTCTGAAGCAGACAATCCAGTGATTGACATCATGAGCACCGTTCCACGCAATTGGGATACAATGACATGCATCAACCAAGTCAGCGAGCCTGACCACCTGATCCTGTTAGTCACCTCTTATGACAAGCATAATCGCCTTTTACAGCAAGCATAGGTTGCTGAAGACCTTTTCTACCCTGAATCTTCACGGGTTGAATGATAACATGAGTAAATACTCAATGGCTCAAACAAGTATGTTGAGATGTGTGTACATCTGCATGATTACAGTGCTACTCAGCATGCTCATATACAACATTTAAGTATGCCATAAAAAAATGCAAAGTAGACAAATGTTATGGATAACAACTTTTTTATTTTGCTGTAATAACATTCACAGCATAATAAAGAAGTTGTTATCCATAAAGATTTGTCAACTTTGTTATCCGTCTACTTCTAAGAAATGCCCAGCCAACAATTTATAAACAAATTGTTGTTGTCAATGCTCCACTTAAGTGTTGCCTAACCCTAGTTTATACTGACTCTTTTAGCATTGCTTAATTTTTGTGTAAAAAAATTGACATGTGAAGCATTATCAAAACGGAATCTTAAATCCTGAAAATAAAATCGGACCTTGCAACCAAGTGATGAAAAGCAAGAAATATATTTGATGTGTTCAGCAAAATAAGTTAACTTTTCAGTATCCCCGAAGAAATTTAAGAAATTATTATTCCTGTAACAGTAAACTCTTGAACAATTACCAGGATATCACAATACTGACAACTTATAAAACATACATCCTTGTCCACTAATACAAATGCAAAAATCCCATTCTCAACCTGACACAAACCTATTAAGGTTATCCTTAAAACCGACATATCAATCTGTGACACCAAGAAAAGCAAAAATCCCATTTTCTCCTACACACCAACTTATTTGAGTCAGCCTTAAAATCGACATAAATCTGTCATGCTAAAAAAGCTAAATTCCCATTCTCTACTAGACACAAACTTATTTGGTTCAGCCTTACAACCAACAGTTGATTCCGTGATATATTTTATTGTTAACATAAGAACACAAAACATATACAGCGCATTAGCCTTGCATCAGAATGATTCATTCATTAGTATTGCACCTGCTATCAATATCAAGTACATGACATATACCTGCAGAGAAACTGCTAAAAGGTTCACAAAGTCTTTTCACAGAAAGCTTCAAAAACATATTTAGCAAGCTCCTGCTAGAAATAGCGTTACGTTGCACTGGGCGCGCCTAGCATAACAAATGTTCATACCTGGCCATCCCACACAAATCTCCGAAAAGTCACATGACCTCCAGAACGAAAGGCCACGAACTTGCTCCAAGTTTGAAACATTCACTTTATTTTGTCATTCTTGACATGTTGTTGTCTAATTGTTTTGAATGAAACAAGTATAAGCAGTAAATATTAACAAAGTTGGCCGTCAGTCATTCTGTCAAGTCTTGTACCGTGGGCTGCTTTTGATGCAATGCTTTGGCATGCTCCTTGCCTTCAGTGAAAATCATTACTTGCCTAATATGAGCTTAAACTTGATCATACAAATATGAAAGCTTCTGTGTTCAAATTTATCATTAACAAATTTTGAAATACCTTGGTAATATATTTTCAGTAATTTTCACAATCATTGTCAGGTATTAAGCATTAACAAATGGAAACATCAGTGTTTGAAAGGTTGGGTTGGGTTATGATAAGGGACACATTGGCACCAAAAGGCTGTATAAGTTAAGAAATGAATGAAACTTTTGATTTTGTTTGGCTTCTTTTTTTACCTATAAGAACTCAAGCTATGCAAGTGAGGTTCATATGTGAGCCTGTTTTCAACTGAAACCTGATTTCCCTTGGAGATGTACATAAAGACACTTCAAACACAAACAATACATTGCAGACCCCTGTGTTACATCACAAAACTTGCAAATCATACAAAGTAAAAAGAGAAAAATATAATTGTCGGACAACTTTCATAAGATACCTAACCTAACATAACCTTAATATTTGCCATTATATAGGAAACTTACGTACTACATCATTTTGACTCACACCTATCACAAACATACCAGGATTTAGATGATACTCTGTCAACAGTTGGACCATGTCCGACCCCCTTGTTCTACCGTACTGTATCAAGAATCAAGCCTATTTTATTGTTCGGAAACATCTACAATACCTAGCATGAAATATTAATCAATTACACAAGTACAAATCCTATATACTACTTTTTCTCATCAATACAGACATATATACTACTCGAAGGAAGTAAAGAACACCTGATTTCTTCACATGACACGGCAATGACAGATAATCATAGTCATGTGAAAAGAATCAGGCATTCTGTGACTTCTTTTGAGTAGTATATTTACAGAGCATGGATAATAAATGAAAATATAGGTTTACAAGGTGTAAACTAGCAGTACATTCGATGACACTTACATGACATGGATGGTTATTGCACTCCATTTATACCTGACTAACTGTTAAAGATGTCACCTAAATCATACTTCAATTTACGATACTTAGCGAGCCATTATTGCTGTGGCATAACACAAGTACAAATCCTATATACTGCTTTTTCTCATCAATACACACATATATACTACTCAAAGGAAGTAAAGAACACCCGATTTCTTCATATGACTAGTTAAACTGTCATGGCAATGACAGATAATCATAGTCATGTGAAAAGAATCAGGCATTCTGTGACTTCTTTTGAGTAGTATATTTACAGAGCATGGATAATAAATGAAAATATAGGTTGAATACAGATAATACAGCACTGCATTTATGAATATTACAAAGAAGAGTATTAGGGTAAACACTTCACATATTGATTTAGCAATTATTAATGTATTCTGATTGTTAGGATTCATGATAAGCTTGAGCAGTATGTCAGTACTAAACAATGGGAATATTCACATCCTGGAACAGTCTATCAGGGTCCACAATGAAGCTCACACTTATTTATCTATGGTTTATGGGTTATTTGCCTTAAGTATGAAAAAGGAATAAATTACTTTTGACAAAAGAAAACTGTGCCGACTGTAATACAATTAGATGAAATGAAAAAGAAACATGAAAATTATCGCTGGTTGTAAGAAAAAGTGAATATGACTAAAGTCTTTATTCTTATAACAAAAACGCTTTTCTCTTGGTTTCGATTCGCAAACATATTACCGTAATGATGTGATGTATGAGTTTGTTTTCCAGTCTTTTAGTAGCAGTACTAATCTGGAGATGGTAATTTAAAAAAATAAATGTTTCACCATCTACATAGTATTTTAGGCCAAACATATGCTATTTATATTTCATTTTCTGATTGTGACTACACCGCGTTTAGTCAATCCACAAAGAGAACAATTACGAAAAGTGTGACTTAAGGTAAAATGGGGTTTAACTCCAAAATAGAGAAATGCATGCTCACTGACATACCATGCCACAGTTTAATACGAGCTGATGAGTCCTTGTTTTATCCGGCCCGTGAAGATTCGGGGTAGAAAAGGTCTTCAGCAACCCATGCTTGCCGTAAAAGGTGATTATGCTTGTCATAAGAGGTGACTAACGGGATCGGGTGGTCAGGCTCGCTGACTTGGTTGATGCCTGTCATCGATCCCAATTGCATGGATAAATACTCATATCAATCATAGGATTGTCTGGTCCATACTCGATTATTTACAGACCACTGTCATATAGCTGGAATATTGCTGAGTGCGGCGTTAAACAACAAACCAACCAACCTTGTTTTATCCCTTTAACCAAGACATGAGGCAGGGTAACAACAAGTACCATCTTTTAACATCTTTTTTATGATGCTGCCAGGGATCGACCTACAGACCTTCCAGAAAAACGCTCTATCCACTGGACCACAGAGGTGGTCAAACAAGGTGTAAACTAGCAGTACATTTGATGACACTTACATGACATGGATGGTTATGGCACTTCATTTATACCTGACTCTAACTGTTAAAGATGTCACCTAAATCATGCTTCAATTTACGATACTTAGCGAGCCATTTATTGCTGTGGCGTAACAAAAGTGCACTACTGATTTGTTCAAGTGTGACTAACTGGATTCTAGTGATGCAGGTGTGTAAACATTTATGACAAGATGGGTTATGTAATTCCAGACTTGTCAAAACAACAGGGTTAAACTATGGGAACTACTGAATGGTTTCTAAACACTCACCAATGTGTTAGGACCTTGTCTTTCAATAGTGTCTAACTTTGGCACTGCATTTAACCCATTTCAGCCTCTGAATAACTCTTCATTTAGTTATCTCATCTCAGTCCAATAAAATATTTCAAAATTGTTATTTTGTTAAATTGTCTGATAATGTGTAAGGAGAGGGGGCTCAGAGAATCTCTTCATTTAAAACTAGACTTTTTAAAAAAACAAAACTAAAATTGTTATTATATCATATCTATATTATTATAGAATTCATAGAATTTTGTAGCTTTATTATTTTAAATTTTAGTTGGAGTAAGTGCGTGAGTGTGGTCTTATGCCACTTTTAGGGACACCAATGATTATATTCACGTGATGTACCTATGTGCAGAATCAAACCCAGGCATTCAGTGTGACAAGTAAATGCTTTAACCTGTAGGCTACCCAACTGCCCCTGCCCAACTATGGGTATGTATGAGTGACTTACATTGCATACCTTGGAATTTTAACTAGCCCATGCCACCATGTGCATAAATATATAGAACATGTGCTAATCTCTAACGATAGCAAATATACAGCATGGGAACATTAGGCCATAAACAGTATCTCTTTGTCATCCACTCAATCTCTGAATATACATTCCTAATCAATTACTTCGGCATCATTTCGGCAAGTAAACCTACAAGACTGTGTGACTCATCTTCAAGATACAGTCAAGTCCCGTTAATCCGACATGGTTGGTTACATATGATTATGTCGGATTAACGAGTATGTCAGATAAACGAAATTAAGAAGTATCAACGTTCGTGATCGGAAATCGGACAACTACACGATAGATAACGATAAAAACACGTAATAAAAAAAAAATATTCATATTGTTATGTTAGATTGTTAGCGGAATATGTTTTTTAATCATGCAACCTCAAACACTCAACACAAAACAACTGTTACGGACTGTAGGACTTATTCAAAATACTTTAAAAAGCATAGTCTGGAATGGAAGTCGCAAGTTTGAAACTGGTACCGCAAAGCCTAAGAAAGCTGCTTTCTAAGTGGCTAACCTTGACTTCGTATTAGTCATTTCATTGGTCTGTCATAGTTCACGAAATGTAATTACCATGGTGGCTCAGAAGGCCCTAACACAATTGAAAGACATCAGCCAACAGGGAAGAGATGCTTGGGAATTACAACATAAAGGTGACTTCCACTGTACTGCTGTAATTACGTTGTGACACTCATTCCTCCTTCATATTTTAATATATCTATCACAATATATAAAAGCCTACACCCTTTGTGTCACAGGTCGAAACCTTGGTCAAAATGAAATAATTATATATAATTACAGTTTCAAAAAGAATTACCAGTAAGAAGTTTCTCTTTACACAAAATACCTCCAATTAAATTCCAAACTTCTTTTTCTTAATCATTACATGGAGTCATCATCCGTAACATTTCACATGAATTAGTCACGAAAAGAATAACAAATACATGAGATTAACTTGCTTATCAAACAGATGTACACACTGAAGCACAATGTGCTTTATCTTAGTTGAAAGTTACAGCCTGACTTCAATACACAGGGATGCTTAATAATACTGTTTACCCATCCAGACACCCTGAATACCGATGGTTCTAATGATAAAGATTGGAGGGGGGATGTGCTGGTGAGGGGGGTTCAATGGGGGGCAACAAGTCCCCGCTAAAGCGTGGGAACCTGAGACAGCTGCGAACTACCAAGGACCCCTGCTGGTGACAAGCCATCTGCTGCTCCAAGAGGGATGGTGAAGTGGAAAAAAATAGTTCCTGAAAACAGTTCATGCACGACTGGCTCCAGGAGTCAAGACTGGTGAATTAATAATGGGTCTAATTTATTTGAGGATTTATAATTAGTTTACCATTGACTTTGTTAACTAAGATTTGCAACATCTTGTAGAGAATAGGTTAATTATCGAAAGTTTAATTGTCTGATTTTAAAAAATTAAATACTATTCCATGAGAACATTCGACACTGGCTAAGATTTAAGATCCTACAGTATGAAATCTCAGCAGCTGCTGATCTGAGATTCTCAGATGCTCAGACAAACCCCTATTTGACCTACAAAATGCCTCACAGACATCCTATGAACTATGTTTTATAAGGGACATTACAATTTAAATAGAACAGAAACCATAGACCTCCTTACATTCAAAATACCAAACGTTCACAAATTAGGAAAGACAGACAAATGATTCATTTACTTTACAATAAATCACAGTCTGTCATACAAAATATAACCAGATATATTGACTCATGTTTTGAGCTGAGATGGCCAAAAACACAAAATTACTACTACATGTACTATTAAATCAGAAGCAAGAGGTCTGAATGTTGATATTTGTATATATAACCTTAGATCATCGTTGTTGTCTGCATTTAAAGAATTACTTTCCAAGGTGACTAACGCAGGTCCATGAACATCATGAAATATAAAGATGATTACTGTAACCTTAGGGGTCGGTACTATACCCGTCTCCCAGAATTTCATAAACCTCATTTTAAATTAATATGAAGAACACTTTTCCCCAAAATACCCTGGTTATATTACTTATGGACATGATGTATAATATAATGTCACATAATAACTTCAGCATGATCAACATTAAGTCCTTACAACCATGGTTGAACAAATAGTGTTGAAATCATTGTACAACATTCTGTAACCATATTATTCCCATTGCTGCCCATTACCATATTTCCTATATTCAGTAAAATAACGCATTATTTTCATTTCTGTGGACTTTAAAAAAAATATTATCTTGGTTTTTTTTCTCAAGAGTGAGTATCGATTTATGCTATTTTAGCAGCATTCCAATACAATCACACCAGAATTGGGCTTAAAACAATGTACCCATGTGGGGGATCAAACCCAGGTCTTCAGCATGACGAGCAAACGATTTAACCACTAGGCTACCCCACTTCCCTTTTCTCTCTCAAATGTTCAAAAAAGGGATTTTTGTGAAAAAAATATTTTTAATCATTCTGTTAGTATTTCTATTTCATCAGATCATCAGTGCCAAACAAATTATATTCTGTGAATAGAGGAGAAAGGATACACTGAGCTAAGCTCCATTTCAATGGAGTATCTATCCACTTTGTTGGGCTTACATTCTGTGAAGGAAAGATACACTTACACTTAGTCAATGAAAACATGTCTTTAAAATAATTGGGTTTTTTCTTCGTAAGAACCTTTCCTCTTCTGCTGTTTCAAACTAGACATGGTTAGTTTGATCTATGCTTGCCTAGGTTTTTAGTAAAAAAAATATTTCCTAAAAAACAAAATCCAGAGTCATGGTTCAGGACTAAATGGACGTAAGGATACAAATCAGCTAAGCCCATTTCGGGTAAAATAACCACTTACGTATGACAATGATGGGCTAGTTTTGAAATACACATCCAGAAGATCAATACAGCTAAACAATGAACAGTTGAAAGCTAATTCAGGAGCCAGTGCTGGACCTCCTAGCAGCATTTACCCCTGGGACACACCCACTTACATCATACATCATAATAAATCTGTACGATGTTCAATGTTAAACACCACTAAAAGAAACCGTTGACTTATTATTTTCATGCTTGAAGAGCCAACTGTTTTGGACTGTTCTTTGTAAAATATTGATCAGTTATGAGGAGTATACATAAATCTTGGCGAAGATATATTTAAATACATCTATGACTATGTAAATATGTACAATACTCATAGGTTCCTTTCATGATCTCAACACAAACTTGTCTGATGATTGAAGAATTCACTTGAACATGTTTTTTTGTTTAAGGAGGTATACACGTGCGTCATTTACATGGACTTACACTGTTTTTATTTCAATACCTCCATAAATGCAAAAGGATAGACTGAAGTCAATTCTTAAAATAAAAAAGTTAACAATAATAACTTCACATTTCTGTCGACAAATGATACAAAAGCAGTTACATCATCCAATCAAATGTCAAGGAATCACTTACAATTTAATAATTGAAACCTACATTGCGGAAACAAATGTTTAACATCTTGCAACATTAACCAGAGAAGTTGGCTTATATGGAGTCTGTGAGTGAGCGAGTGAAATTTTTTTAATGCTGCAGTCACTGTCAGCCAAAATCGAGCGATATCATTGTGGTCTCAATGTAATCAATTTGGGCTTATTTGAACACATAAAGCATTCATCACACTATCACAATACATAAAAGGGCTCAGAATCACAACCGTGATATATTTCCAAATAATATGAACTGTGCTTTTCATAGTTTTGTTTGCATATTTATACTGAAATATTTACGGCTAAGAGGAAGGTTTGTATTATCAACAGTGATTCACAAAGCTTTCATAATGAAGACTAGTTGCCCTCGATCATGTCCATACGTTATTTCCATAATTATTATGTGAAAATATATATTGTATCATCACAAATTAACATGTACAGTAAACTATGTTTATAACGAACTGACGGAGATCACAAAAATATTATTTGTTCCTGGCCATTTGATATATATATGCTATATATATGCTATATATATGCTATATATATGCTTTTAATGACTTGAGGTAAAAACAAACTTAAATTAGCGGTCCCTTTGAGTTCGTTATAACCATAGTTTACTGTACATTAAAAGAGTAAAAGGTAAAAAGCAAGATTTTTTTTACTTCCTGTGCTTTGTAAAAATCAAGTTTTTTCTGTAGGGATAATGAACCCAAGGATCAATCCAGGTATTTTAACCATAGCCATGCCTAATTTTATTTACCTGAGCAAAGGTGATTGTATTTCACTGCTGACAAGGTCAACAAAGAAAGAAAAGGCTTTAATATTTACTTTTAAAGTTTATGTAATTGTGTACAATACCATGCTAATATATATCTGAATATAAGAAAAATAAGGACTTAAAAAAAATTGGCAGAAAAAATGCTTGTCCTTTAAACCTCATTTCATAGATAAATAACTGGAACTTTAATATATCAAAACATGGCTCAGACACATCGCTGAAGCCATAGCAAGGACTTTTTAACCCCAACGAACACAAAGCATCAGCATGAAGAGCGAGGAATTCCCCTTCTGAAGCCATGTCCCGTTGCAAGGTTTCTGTAGGGACCGTGCCAAATCAATGATGTGAACTCTACAGCATTATTGATTTGTCAGGTATTACCTACTGCAGGATAATGGCCATAGTGTTTAAATGTAGGTATTGTTTGGTGCCAACTAAAAGCAGGGGCCATTATCTTGGCAATCGATTCCAGTTTTAGTTGGCTGAACATGTGGATAAGCCAGAGTGCTTGTTCTAGCACCAGGATTCCACCATACAAAGAGGGAAGCTCATATAGATCTCTTGCATGAGATGTATTTTTAGACCTAATGGCCTGAAAGTGGAATTCGGTAACAAATATATATAGCATCTGACATGGATTTCTGGGTGATATACGATGTTATCATGCATGCTATGGAATCATTTTGGAGTGGCAAGTTCTTTGTGGAAACAAAATGAATTATGTGTATGATTTTTTTTTACAATGAAAACAGTTGGCGGAAATCCCTGCACAATGTTAAAAAAAAATTGCAATCATTCCCCAGCTGTTTCATGGAATTCACACTTAATCTACAGTTTTGGACATTAATCTACAGTATTATATTGTGGGCTGTGCTAAGTTTTAGTGCAAAGTTGTGTATTCACTCATTCACCCATGAACTTGACATGACAACCCATGAACTGGAGTCTCCATTAAATATTGAAATCAGATTTGAACAACTGAAAGCTTGAAATTTGATCCATTTTGGAGAATTGGTGGGATAAGTCATAGTTTATACCCATAGTGGTTTTAATACATCGTTTCCAGTGTTATATTGTTTACATTTTTTCGTGACTTTTATTCACTTCAAATTGGTAGCAAATCTGAAGTATTGAAAATTACAGCACTCAAATGCTACCAGTCAGTGAAAACTACTACCTTTGGATTCTCACTTCTCCTCAGCACAATTTAGTAATCTCAGGCTAGTGGACTAGCATGAATTTCGATGTCTGAATACCATACCAGCAAGCCTCTAGGACCCTGTTAATTCCTAACACTGGTTTCAAGGGGTCATCAGTGTAAAACTTGCCAGCATCCATGATCATACTGCCTCGGTGCATCAATGACGTACTTAAGAACATGCTGTACTCTAAAGTCTGAACCTCAAAATGTGAATAAGCAGCCCAACTACTAAATTGTGCTGAGGGCAGGTGAAAAATCCATGTCATCCTCCTTGACTAATAGCATTTAAGAGTTATCATTCTGAACCAGTTTTTCAATTTTGCTACAAATTGGAACTTAAGAAAACTCACAGAAAATGTACACATATCAAACATTTTTGTCTCTTTAAAGCAGAACTATCCACAAACTTAACAGGACTAGTGAAATAAGGTTAACACTAGCCCTCTGGACAAGTCTTATAGAAACAAATTTCTAAGGATGTGTGGGTGATGTTGATATATGCAAGAAAGCAATATTCCTGCTTTATCATAACACTCTGGAAATAATCTAATTTGAGCCAGGCAAACCATTGGTTGATAGCATGAGCACATACCTCAATAAAATGACTCAGAAAATTAGGAACCAAACCAAAGTTGTTCAATAGATAAAATAGTTGAAGATGTTGCAAAACACACAACCTTCGAAGGAAGCCCTGATTATATTTCTAGGTTTGACAGCACCATATCCATGCTCATGGGTTTCACCAAAGTGGTAAATGTCTGAGACATGCATCTCTTCAGGCTTTCCTCCCACACTGAGCTGATATGCTGTGATAACTGGAATACTGTTATAAGTGATGTTTAACACATCTCACTCACCCTTAGGAAGACAAACGTATATAAGGCTGTAACTAAAGAAGGTTTTAAAGACAAACTATCACATACTCTCAATTCACAAAATAACTGGTATTTGGCTAACTTACACACCATTCGGACAAATAGGAGACAATGAGTTTATTTATGCCAAAGTTACATTAGTAATCCATTTAAGTTTAATCATAATAGACATTAGTGTACCTGGTTCCAGTACCCTGGTGTCACCCACTGATAACAGTTGTATATATACAGTTGGTGAGAATGTTCTGTGGAGTTAAACACTGATGGACTAATATTCCATTAATATCTACACTGACAGTCAATGAAAACAGTGTTTTACAAACTGTACTTCTAAAACATGGGCTTATCTGTGATAATGAACCATCAACCACCAGCCTACCACCCGCGCATTTACCTCAAGAAACATTTCTATTCAACTTGATGTTCATATTATCTACAGTGTAATTGTTCATGAGAGCTTAATGACTTGCTATCAATACAAGAGATAGTTTAATGTTTAATAGTGAGAGCTGTTGCTTGTATCAATCAATTCAATAAGTATACATTAAAATGATAAAATACTATTTTTTTTAAATACAAATATATGAATAAAAAAATGCTTAATTAAATGGCTCCTAAGAAACCTATGTAGTAACTAATTACAGTTATTGATATACTAACCATTTAAGCTTACATGGTGGCAATTTGTAATTAATTACTAATGATACCAATTAGCTGTTTAATCAGCCAACACAATATACAGTGTGTGTACTGAACAACCAATCAATTACTGTGTACAACCACCCATTGGCACCTACACAAGGTAAGCTTTTTCCCCACCTTCCCAGAAATATTATACAAAGATTGAATGTGTAATTATGCGAACATTTACAAAACAAGCATCTCTGCTATACATGCCTAATAACCCATACAAAAACACTTAATATAACAAGCGTAGTTTTGAAAGCAAGATACTCGTACCTACGGCATGCGTTTAACAAATATCCATATGAAACGATATACACAGGTTGTAAAGAAAAAGGATATCCAGTACAACATTGTTTCCATATCATCAGACGATGCAATCACAAGACATGCTGGCTAACAGTGTTGAACAATGTTTACTTCTGACAGGTGATAAAAACGATATTCCATAGTCTGCGCGTAAGGTACATATTCTCAATTGAGCACAAACCGTTGAAAAAACTCGTATTACATAAGACGTCTGCGTGTCTATTTTTATCATTGCACGATAAAACCATCCGAGAAAGCATAAATATCATGAAAAACACGTGCAGTGCGAGCGACTGTGCGTAACAAGTGCACGAGTCTATTTTTGAAAGGTAAACACGCGAGCTCTAATATGACTCATGAATTCTTAGTTCTATTACTTGCCAAACATTGTAACTTTCACATGACCTGATAATACAAGTGAAAGAAAACAGAGAGCATCTATCAAATATTATACTTAATTCGACCCAACGCTATATCTGTACCCTTTAGTGTTTCAAAATGGACGGTTTAAACAAAGACAACCCCCAATCAGAAGTTATTTTGACCGTGGGAAAAGGCTGTAGATGCGTCAAATTCATGTTAAAAGTTAATAAAGATGAATAAGATTCAATCAAATGTGGTACGGAAATTAATAACGACAAAAGGAGCAACTCAGACAACCTAGTAATCGTCCGCTAGCCGAAATCACGATGGCCCATTTTTCTAAAGGAATGCATCTCACCTCTCACAAGGGGTACAGTTATCACCGCTAACACTAAAAACAGTGCTGCGACTATCCCCTTCGCTGTCCGTAACATTGCGCACAGAATTTGTAATCCAATTCCTCACGAATTGCACATATCCTAATTCCATATAGAATAAATCCGCATAGCGTCCGAGGAGTGTAAATCCCTTCGTATTGGTCCCTCTCACTGGTAATCCAACTTTACTTCTCCCTATTCCTTTCAATAAAACTTTACTCGTGCCAAGCCGCTTGCGGCGAGCGTCTTACATATTACTACGCCCGGCGCGCGGATACCTGGAGTGAACACCTTCGATAAAAACCAGAATCAATAACAGATTCCCTTCTTGCAAGATTGCACAAGCTGTACAGTGCATTGGTAACTGAGGGTATAGCTAAAAATAATGTTTCCAGGCCGTTGAACTGCAGTGGCATCGAGGGACTATATCTTCCCGTTCTCGAGCCAGGGTAGTGAAGAGGCACATTTACATAGAATCACAACACCGGCGGCCCGTGTGTTCAAAGGAGAGAGCGTTCCGCTCTGGTAAAGCACACGACAGCAAACGCTGGCACACGACAGGTCCGCGCAACCGAGAGTGAGATTATAAAGGCTAGGTTCAGTACCTTTATACCACCAGGCCATATCCTGGTTTTCCGTGATACACGTGCGATATGCACAGTGTCAAAAGCCAAGGCTGCTTTGAAACCCAATTCGTATTTTGAAAGATAGAATTATAAAAACGTGTGGCTGAATAGATCCCCTCACAATGCGCGACACTGAGGTACAATATGTTTATTCAAAAAGAATTAATAAAACCGGACGTGTTGAGTTTGCTTTTGTTTGTGGTGTTTATATTCTAATTTTGCGTATTTAAACGACTTCGCTTTCAGTTGGCATTTCGGAGTATAATGCCAGTTTGGCTCAATCAAAGTTAAGTTTATTGTTCATGAAATCAAGATGCTTTCCTTAGAAAATGAAACCGAAATGTGACCAAAATCTGCTTTAAAGTTGTGTGTGATCTGTATGCTACCCACACTGATAATCTATACTTTTGAGTTAAATAATTCACTGAAAGCAAGTACCGTGTCTTGGGCTCTACTCAAAACGGCTCATAATTAAAGTCGTGTTCGAAAAGGTAGCATTTATTATTGAAGAAACCTACTCTTGAGTTGAGGTTTTATATATGGAGTTATACGTATGGGAGGTAGTTGACATTTTGATTTATTATGCTCTTCAAAAACGTAATTCCGCTTTGATAAGAAAATTCGCCGATTTTAACAAAATATAGTTGTGAATAAACGGCCGTTAACTAAACCAAAATCGGATATATGAACTTAGTGCACACATGCAGCATCGACAACAGCGGCAGGCTTTTCGGTGAAGTTATGTTCAAAATTTTTAATATGAACTTTAATTCTTACTGATGGGTGAAATGGGTTCTAACGTCGATCAAGATTATTGCTTTGTGTGTGCTTTTTTTAGTTTAACACTGCACCCAGCAATATTCCAGCTATGTGACGGCGGTCTGTAAATAATCGAGTCTGGACCAGACAATCCAATGATCGACATCATGAGCATCAATCCACACGATTGGGATACGATGACATGCATTGGCCAAGTCTACGAGCCTGACCACCTGAACCCGTTAGTTGCCTCTTACGATAAGCATAATCGTCATTTATGGCAAGCATGAGTTGCTGAAGACCTATGCTCCCCCGGATCTTCACGGGTCCAAAGATTATTGCACTTGCATAGCGACATGTATGCACGTGTGTTTGTCCGGATGCATGCTGGTTTCATAGTGCTAGCCCACTGAGATACTATGTCGCAGTTTAACAGTGATACCCAAACTCAAACACAGTAAACTGACTCTGAGCCGACCAGTCCTTGTTTTAGCCCATTAATGCCGAGCTCCAGGCAGGGTAACAACAAGTACAATCTTTCAGCCACTTTTGGTAAGACACGACCAGGGGATCGAACCACCGACCTTCCGCTCTCCGGGCAGACGCTTTATCCATTAGACCACGGAGACAGATGGACTAGTTTGACGCAATATCGACGTGATTGTTACCAAGAACGACGTCATCCTTTGTTCATGGCGTCACTCGAACAATTGATTTTTCTACATTTTCTGATAAAGACTATGTGAAATATAAAGATTAACCCACGACCTCTGTACAGGCTTGGAGTAGTCAATAATAATGACTCGTAGGGTATTCGCCACAAGTCTTCGTTAGCCCAACAACCTTACGGACAATTACTGGTGAAAACGTCTGTATACAATTCCAGGGACAAAAAACACGTATTCATGATAATATCATCTTAACATTAGGTAACAAGGACTATTTTATAATATTTCTAGATGAACATTGTAACATGTTAACTTACATTTGTGTTTGTTTGTTGTTTAACGCCGCACTCGGTAATATTCCAGCCACATGTCGGCGGCTGTTAACTTAAAACGCAACTTTTAATCTTTTTTCCCCTATATACACTGATTGTATGGTTGTATTTATATCATACTTATGTTGTGATTAATGTCTAATCGTTTCTCATAAGGTTTTTATAAGCCTTGTGACTATTATATGTGTCATCCATCCATTGTAATCAATATCTATTGAACTATTGTTTTATTCATCATCAGAACTATAACTGCGTCTCTCTCTCTCTCTCTCTCTCTCTCTCTCTCTCTCTCTCTCTCTCTCCCTATCTCTCCCTCTCTCTCTCCCTTCCCCTCTCTCTGTCTCCCTCCCCTCTCTCTCTGTGTCCCTCTCTCTCTCTCCCCCTCTCTCTCTCTCTGTCTCTCTCTGTGTCTTTCTTCCTCTCTCTCTCTCTCTCTCTCTCTCTCTCTCTCTCTCTCTCTCTCTCTCTCTCTCTCTCTCGTGTGGTGGTTCGTGCGCTGCGAAAGGCCGTTACTCTGGACTCCGTTAGACCGAAACCCTGTTTCCCGGCTGAGAACTACTGACAAGGTTTATGTATATATAAAGGGAATTACGCCGTATACGATGACACCTCCGCCTCACGCCCTCGCCAGTAAGCCACTCTGCCGCTCCCCTATTCGGGATCCAGGCTTGTTTACACGATAGTATTTACATTTCGTGAAGTGTCAGTACACATACACACGGGAGAGTACACAAATGGAGGTCAAAATTTGTTATAATAAAGTTTGCGAAAAAAATGTACCCCTCTCAGAAAACTTGAAATTTAAACCAGTGTCACCGGCATTTATATTCTTTATCATGTTGATAGAGATGGGTTTATGTTGAAGAGGTTGAAAGTGGTTCGCTTGTTGTTTTACGCCGCAGTCAACAATACACAAGCTATATCACGGCGGCCTGTAAATGAGTGAGTCTGCACCAGACTAACTGGTAACGACCGCCTCCGTGGTCTAGTGAGTCCGCCCGGAGAGGACCCGTGAAGATTCCGGGATAGAATAGGTCTTCAGCAAACCATGCTTGCCGTAAAAGTTGACTATGCTTGTCGTAAAAGGCGACTAACGGGATCGGGTGGTCAGGCTCGCTGACTTGGTTGATACATGTCATCGGTCCCAATTGCGTTGATCGATGCTCATGATATTAATCACTGGATTGTGTTGTCCAGACTCGATTATTTACAGATCGCCGTCATATACCTGGAATATTTCTGAGTGCGGCGTTAAACAACAAACCAACCAACCAACCAACCGCCCGGAGAGCGGAAGGTCCGGGGTTCGATCCCCTGCCGCGTCATACCAAAAGACGTTAAAAGATGGTACTTGTTGTTACCCTGTCTGGCGCTCGGCATTAGGGGCTAAAACAAGGACTGGTCGGCTCGGAGTCAGTATACTGTGTCTGAGTGGGGTATTCATGTTAAACTGCGGCATGGTATCTTAGTGAGCTAGCACTATAAATCGGCATCAGTCCGGACTAGTACAAGCAGCCACACACACACACACGTACATGCACGTCGCTATATAAGTGCACACACACACACACACACACACACACACACACACACACACACGTTATATAAGTGCAATAATCTTGGACGCGACGTTAAACCCCAGTTCACCTCAGCACAGTTCTACGCCGCAGGTGCGGTCGGGTAGCCTTGTGGTTAAAGCGTCCGCTCGTCACGCCGAAGACCCGGGTTCGAATCCCGACATGGGTACAATGTGTGAAGCCCATTTCTGGTGTCCCCCGCCGTGATATTGCTGGAATATTGCTAAAAGCGGCGTAAAACCAAACTCACTCACTCACTCTACGCCGCAATTCGCTGTGCAGAGTTGCGTCCCTTTGGCACTCCAGAAACCTATGATCGTGGGTTCGAAGTGCAATAATCTTGGACGCGACGTTAAACCCCATTTCACCTCACCTCACTAACTGATGATTATCAGCAACCCCCCACGCTTTGTTGGCTCGAGGAGGCGCAATCAACCAAATCACCGAGCCTGACCACCATATTCATCAAGTCACCTTTTACACCACACCCATCGCTATATCGGTGAAATAATGCCGATATGACGTTAAATTTTAGTTCACTATACGACAACCAGGATAGTGAGTGTGTGAGTGAGTTGGGTTTGACGCCGCTTTTAACAGTATTCCAGTCATATCGCGGCGTGTCAGCTTAATGTGGGAGGAAAGCCCGAAGTGATGCAGGTCTCAGACATTTACCACTTCGGTGAAACCCACGAGCACGGGTATGGTGCTGACAAACCTAGAAACATAACTGGGGCGAACCGGGATTCGAACCCACAATCATAGGTTTCTGGCGTGCCCAAGGGACGCAACTCTGCACAGCGAATCGGGGCGCCTTAGACGACTGAGCCACCCGTGCCCCCGACAACCAGGATAGAGCTGGGGACCTATTCTGTGTCCCCACAGCGTCTGGTGGGCATGACCATAGGTTTAAAATACTCTTTAGTGAGTAAGGTTTAACGCCGCTTTAACAGTATTTCAGGATTATTTACAGACCGCCGCAATATAGCTTGAATATTGCTGAGTGCGGCGTTAAACAACAAACAAACAATTTTTAGTCCTCCGAGAGTGTAGTCTAGTCAACCACGCATCCTTATCTGGGGTTTTAGGTGAACACACCAACCTTGTCGAAGCAGCCATTTACAAAGTACAGAACGTTTCAGCCTGTGGCTTTCTTACTGTTTTAAACAGGAAAGATTTTTTAATAGTTGCTATATACACCAACCGCGAGTGAGTTCACAGAGTTGCTCCAAGGCTGCACCGAAAGTCTAGACTAAAATCTAGTCTCTGAAATGAACATATCGTACATAAAAAAAAACAGTTGTTCAGTTATCTTAATAAAAATATAATAAAAAGGAGCCCAGTGACTCTCTTCGCCCTGATACTGCAGTGATCTAGACTTGCCAAACATTATAGACTTGCATGGGCTGTATTTGATATATATTTGTATCAGGGTCTGTAAGACAGACTACCGAAAGTCCATAGATGTGTAGTAATTCTATCCTCCTAACAGGCAAGTCTAGATATGTGGACAGGACAAGGAATCCAGTCTCTTATAGGGACAACTTGTTCTTATTATTTACAAAATCTAGAAATTAGGATTTAAACTAATACTTATTGCCTAAGAGACTTGTGCAAGTTTACTGAGTTCTGTGTAACGCTATTGTGCACAGTATTCAGTTACATATATATCACGGCATGTCAACTTGATGTGGGAGGAAGGCCCGAAGTAATGCAGGCCGCATACGTTGACAAACGCGGAAATATTCCTGACAAGACATTCATTGTGGCATACTAACTTTCATCGGCGCGAGTATGCTTGTAGTAAGCCCGGCTCTCACATCATACTTAGGGGTACATACATACTTCAGTATAGCAGGACCTGTCGGACAGAACTTGGTATATACCCACTATTAGTATCAATAATCAAAAGATCAAAAGACCCGTGATGATCCGGGGTAGAATAGGTCTTCAGCAACCCATGCTTGCCGCAAGAGGCGACTAACGGAATCGGGTGGTCAGGCTCGCTGACTTGGTTGATGCGTGTCATCGTACCCCAATTGCGTCGATCGATGCTCATGACATCAATCACTGGATTGTCTGATCCAGACTCGATTATTTACAGACCGCCGTCATATAGCTGGAATATTTCTGAGTGCGGCGTTAAACAACAAACAAACATACAAACAATAACACAAAAATAATTGATTACAAGTTTTACTTAGATAACTCAACAAATGTCATTCTTAAACATGCCTTGGAAGCAAATATCAATCTGGTCATAAATTTGCTGGGTTCATAAATTCAATAAAATAATGCAAACTTTTTAAATAATAAATTCAAATAAATTTAATTCGTTAAGAGATTCTCTTATATCCAACAGCAAGTTAAAACATATAACTTTGTCAAGTCATCTATAAATGTTGAGAATTATCTTACTCGTTGTAAACACAAAGTCATAGGTAGATACTTTTAGATACTTTAAAAAACCCACCCGCCAGAAGAACGTCTCAGTGAAACAAGTAATGTCTTAGAGGATGAGTAACACTATACAATGTCCTGTATAAAATATATACTTGTAATCATGAAAGAGAATCACTTCTACAAATAATGCTCAATCATGATAAACAATTTGGTACACATTGCGAAAAAGTTCAATTACAGTAAACTACGGTTATAACGAACTCGAAGGGACCACCAATTTTAGTTCGTAATAACCGTAGTTCGTTATAAGCATATATACAGCATTTATACAACAAATGGTCGGGACTAAAAAAATAAGTTCGTTATATCGGTCAGTTCGTTATAAAGGTGTTCGTTATAAACGTAGTTTACTGTATTATTAATTTTAACTAACCGTCATCAAGAAACAATTGCTGAGAACTGTAATCATATCTACATTTTGAAATAAGTTCCTTGTATGTGCAGATTTATCATAGCTTCTCAATCCTCACATCATGTTTCCATATCTTAATATAACCTGTCGTGAAGATCCGGGGAAGAATAGGTCTTCAGCAACCCATGCTTGCCACAAAAGGTTCCCATGCTTGTCTAAAGAAGCCACTAAACGGGATCGGGTGGTCAGGCTCGCTGACTTGGTTGATGCATGTAATCGTATCCCAATTGCGTGATCGATGCTCATGACATCAATCATTGGATTGTCTGGTCCAGACTCGATTACTTACAGACTGCCGCCATGTAGCTAAAATAATTGATTACAAATCTTATTTAGATAACTCAACAAATGCCATTCTTAAACATGCTTTGAAGTGAGTGAGTGTGGGTTTAAGCAGCTTTTAGCAATACCCCAGCAATATCACGGCGGGGGACACCAGAAATGGGTTTTGGAAGCAATATCAATCTTTCTTGTGAAAACTTCAGCTGGCTTAATATATTCAATAAAATAATAAAACTTTTTCAAATAGTAAACACAAATAAAAGCAATAAATCAACTGTAAATAAAACTTCAGTCCAAATGTCAAAACATGTTCAAGGATTCATTAAGGGATTTTCATATATCCAACAGCAAGTTAAAAACATACAGGTTGGTCAAGTCATCACAGAGTTCTATTCCCCAAATGGTTACAATTTGTGAATCCCATTTCTGGTGTCTCCTGCCGTGATAATGCTGAAATATTTCTCACAGTGGCATCAAACACAACTCACTCACTCACAACCCTCAGGGGCGGTGGAGTAGTCTAGTGGTTAACGCGTTCGCTAGTCACGCCAAAGGCCCGGGTTCGATTCTCCACATGGGTACAACGTGTGAAGCCCATTTCTGGTGTCCCCCGCCGTAATATTGCTGGAATTTTTTTAAAGCGGCGTAAAATCACACTCACTCACTAACCCTCACGATCCATCTAATCAAATTGTCGCGGATTTGGATTTCAAAACTGTATATTTAATGCACGTATGTATATATAAATCATTATTCACTTCATCAGGTTCAGCAAAATGGTTTATGATTAAATGTTAAGATACGGCTCTCCTATTACAAGTCTTCCATTATGTATATACACAAGATGTCGGGACAGACGCGGGATTCAGGGTCGTCTTATTTATAGTTTAAAAAATAATAACTTGGGCACCACTTTCAATATAGCCATCTTTTATTAGCTGCAAATTACAATGTACATGTTACGATTTTGCAGCTCAATGTTTGTAAATGTATGAAAATGTGTGTACATATGTGAAATGTTATGTTGGTTGTTTGGTTGGCTGGTTGTTTTACGCATCACTCAGCAATATTCCAGCTATATGACGGCGGTCTGTAAAAAATCGAGTCTGGACCAGATAATCCAGTGATTGATATCATGAGCATCGATCCACGCAATTGGGATCGATGACCTGCATCAACCAAGTCAGTGAGCCTGACCACCCGATCCCGTTAGTCGCCTTTTACGCCAAGCATAGTCGCCTTTTTCGGCAAGCATGGGTTGCTGAAGACCTATTCCACCCCGGATCATCACGGGTCGAATAGTTATGTACATGTGCGAACAGGTGTGTAAATATATACGTTATATGTGTGTAAGTGTCTGTATATCGGTTGAATGTGTGTAAATATGTGTGTTCATGTTTTACAGGACTCCCGCAACTCGCAAGATGGTTTTCACTTTTGACGCTCTGGATTTACGTCTGCGCCGCGGACCGCCTCCGTGTAGTGGTAGAGCGTCAACCCGAAGAGCGGAAGGTCCGGGGTTCGATTCCTGGCCGCGTCATACAAAAAGTCGTTAAAATTTGGTACTTGTTGTAAACCTGTCTTGCGCTCTGCATTAAGGGGCTAAAACAAGGAATGGTCGGCTAGGAGTCAGAATACTGTGTCTGAGTGGGGTATTCATGAGTGAGTTGGATTTGCGGCATGGTATCTCAGTGAGCTAGCACTATAAATCGACATCAGTCCGGAGTAGTACAAGCAGCAACACAAACACACACACACGTATTGCACGTCGCTATATAAGTGCAATAATGTTGGACGCGACGTTGAACCCCGTTTCACCTCCCCTTCAAGTTAACTTGAACTTGATACTTGTACAAATATCCCCCCCCCCCCCCCCCCCCTCCCCCCTTTTCAAAACAAGTTAACTACGGCCTTGAATCTAGTAGTGTATTAACTAGATGTATACTCTTATACGCATGTGCACAGCTTGCATACTGAGACATGACATACACACATTCTGCAAGCGAATGTAAAAGTCATTAAAATGAATAAATCATAATGAATTATTTTTTGGGGCCATCACGGATCTGATAGTTGGCATGCGTTATCTCCTACAGATACTAGTACTTTATTTACGGCATGTGTATGTCTTTTTTTGTGGTATAATATTGCAAAAACAAATCGGGGAGTCGTATTTCCCCTTTTTTATGATGCCAAACCTGTACTTCATCCCCAAAATATTTAATATTTATTTTTGATATTACATGTTTTCCAGTGATGTGTAACATATTCCGTATCTTCAAAATACTTCGATGTTATGCAATTCATGAAGTAGAAATTCACCATAAACCCCAAGGAGGAGTTTTAGATGATTAATTTGAACTCCATTGGGTACAAGCAAGGTCAAACCTGTAATCACAAAGAATCTTAGTTTTCTGTGAGTGAAAAAAAAAGTGAACGTGAAAGTAGTGTTCACAGACGATCTAATGGGCATCATGGGGGGAATGGGTGGTTCTACAGACGTACTAGCCTGCCTCTCAGACCTTGGAGAATAGAATAAGAAATGAATCCAACTCAAATAAGGATAAGAATCTATGGATAAACAACTTCTTTATTATAATTAAGAGCGACGTTTCGGTGTAGGTTCTAACACCGTTATCAAGAAAGTGACGGTGTTAGAACCTACACCGAAACGTCGCTCTTTATTGTAATAAAGAAGTTGTTTATCCATAAATTCTTATCCTTACTTAGTACTCCAACTTCTAAATGCCTATCAAAGAAGAATCCAACTCAAGTTTAGAATGAATTGACAAGTCCACATTGCCTCGAATTGAGCTGGGCTCTATTTGGAATGCAATTTATATTTTGTAGATATGTATTTTTAAATAAGATAACTTGATTTCTGGGACTAAATGTTACGCTACAGACGTTTAACCACCACTCATTCCTGCAACAGTTTGTAAAAAGTAATCTGTGGCTTGGCGATTTTAAAAAAAAACCATTGGTTCAAAGACGACTGGGGTAAGAAACGAATTTGCAACCGAGCCCTACCATGTTTGAAATTTAGTAGATTTGTGCCGAAAAAAACAAATTTATTGATTTCCAATGATGTCACCAGTTGTGCAGTATGCAATTTTTTTTTTATAACTTAAGATACTTTCAATTAAAAATCAAACATGTGACAAAATCAACTGAGGGCTATAGTTTCAAAGTAGACAAAATGTATGGATAACAACTTCTTTAATACAAATATAAAAGAATATTAAAGAAGTTGTTATCCATAAATTGTGTCTACTTTGTCATCCGTCAACTCCTTAGTAATGCCTATCAAATAATTCAGCTATAGTTTCTTTCGCTCCAGAGCTTCCTACGTTCCTATTGTCCGGGGTACCACGTCCCAAGGACCCCTGACACACTCCACCGCTTCGTGGCCCCTGTTTTTACTCCCGGCTCACTTTTCTTGTCGTAAGAGGCGACTAACGGGACGGAGTGGTCAGGCTCGCTGACTTGGTTGATGCTTGTCATCGTATCTCAATGGCGTGGATCGATGCTCATGATATCAATCACCGGATTGTCTGGGTCAGACTCGATTATTTACAGCCCGCTGTTATATAGCTGGAATATTGCTGAGTGCGGTGTTAAACAACAAACAAACAAATAAACGCTCCTGGCTCACAACGGTTTACTACGGCCCTGATGACGCAATGGGCCAGACCATAACACACAATGTAACTGACTGATCCGGGTTCATACTCTGCCTTTGTGTTAGACACAGGGGCTATAAATCTCACTAGCTTTCTATGACATGGCTACATTTATGACGCCTTCACTATTGACATTTTCTGTGTACCATGTTTCAGAATATAAAAAAACCCGGTTCATCAGATGAATCTCGTTACAAAAATAGCGATAAACAAAAATCAAAATGTAGACATGTTGTCACGTATTTGAATAAATGTTATAGAATCTGGTAAAAGGAACGTTTTGGTGGTAATTGGGTAACAGAAGGTTTTGCCTGCCGAAGAGACACCTGCAATGTTTGCCCGAATCGTTCCATTGTTATTATTACCCCTCATTGGATCCGTGTGCAGTCACAGCTTCCTGGGGAGTATAAAACACAGGTGACTGTGATGCGGCCGACGTGCAGCGTGTTTGAGTGTGGTGCCAAGCTGCCGAGCACAGTAACCCTCCTAGTCCTCTCCGCGAACAACGCTGGTCAGCTTCGCCTGACTTGTGTCCAGCATCTGTCCATCAGTCTTGCATCATAATAGTTGGATGTCACGATGTCACGATGTAACTTTAACTCACTCACTCACGCACTCACTCACTCACTCACTCACACACTCACCCAAACCACCCACCCACCCACCCCCTCACTCATTCACTCACTCACTCACTCACTCACACCCTCCCTCCCTCCCTCCCTCCCTCACTCACTCACTCACTCACTCACGTGGGGTTTCTACCTTTATAATATTTTACCTGCGTTTGAAGGTTGGCTGACTTGCATGTCTGAAGCAATCCCACAAAGATTTAACTTTATATTCCACGCTGTCTTATATCTTAACGCTGGACATGGATCAACGTCGCTCGGGAACAGAGCCTCATTGATGCAGCCAGGCCTTAGCCTGAGATTGGGATTCAGCTCAACAATAATCTCGCCACGACACCAGAATGCCAGGAAACACATTGACATAGATGTACGGATGGTATTTATTACCTCAAATCGCAAACGAAAAAACGTGTTGTGAAGAGAAAGTGTAACACTGAATCCCAGTGGGAAGACACACATAAAGTGCGAAACACGTGTAACACTGAATCCCAAAGGGAAGACACACATGAAGTGGGCAGCACGTGTAACACTGAATCCCAGTGGGAAGACACACATAAAGTGCGAAACACGTGTAACACTGAATCCCAAAGGGAGGACACACATGAAGTGGGCAGCACGTGTAACACTGAATCTCAGTGGGAAGACACACATAAAGTGCGAAACACGTGTAACACTGAATCCCAAAGGGAGGACACACATGAAGTGGGCACCACGTGTAACACTGAATCCCAAAGGGAAGACACACATGAGGTGCGAAACACGTGTAACACTGAATCCCAAAGGGAACACACACATAGTGTGGAGCACGTGTAACACTGAATCCCAAAGGGAAGACACACATAGTGTGGAGCACGTGTAACACTGAATCCCAAAGGGAAGACACACATGAAGTGGGCAGCACGTGTAACACTGAATCCCAAAGGGAAGACACACATGAAGTGGGCAGCACGTGTAACACTGAATCCCAAAGGGAAGACACACATGAAGTGGGGAAAACGTGTAACACTGAATCACAATGGGGAGACACGCATGTAGAGGACAGCACGTGTAACACTGAATCCCAAAGGGAACACACACATAGTGTGGAGCACGTGTAACACTGAATCCCAAAGGGAAGACACACATGAAGTGGGCAGCACGTGTAACACTGAATCCCAAAGGGAAGACACACATGAAGTGGGCACCACGTGTAACACTGAATCCCAGTGGGAAGACACACATCAAGTGCGAAACACGTGTAACACTGAATCCCAAAGGGAGGACACACATGAAGTGGGCAGCACGTGTAACACTGAATCCCAGTGGGAAGACACACATGAGGTGCGAAACACGTGTAACACTGAATCCCAAAGGGAACACACACATGAAGTGGGCACCACGTGTAACACTGAATCCCAGTGGGAAGACACACATAAAGTGCGAAACACGTGTAACACTGAATCCCAAAGGGAAGACACACATAGTGTGGAGCACGTGTAACACTGAATCCCAAAGGGAAGACACACATGAAGTGGGCAGCACGTGTAACACTGAATCCCAGTGGGAAGACACACATAAAGTGCGAAACACGTGTAACACTGAATCCCAAAGGGAACACACACATGAAGTGGGCACCACGTGTAACACTGAATCCCAGTGGGAAGACACACATAAAGTGCGAAACACGTGTAACACTGAATCCCAAAGGGAAGACACACATAGTGTGGAGCACGTGTAACACTGAATCCCAAAGGGAAGACACACATGAAGTGGGCAGCACGTGTAACACTGAATCCCAGTGGGAAGACACACATAAAGTGCGAAACACGTGTAACACTGAATCCCAAAGGGAAGACACACATGAAGTGGGGAAAACGTGTAACACTGAATCCCAAAGGGAAGACACACATGAGGTGCGAAACATGTGTAACACTGAATCCCAAAGGGAGGACACACATGAAGTGGGGAAAACGTGTAACACTGAATCACAATGGGGAGACACGCATGTAGAGGACAGCACGTGTAACACTGAATCCCAAAGGGAACACACACATAGTGTGGAGCACGTGTAACACTGAATCCCAAAGGGAAGACACACATGAAGTGGGCAGCACGTGTAACACTGAATCCCAAAGGGAACATACACATGAAGTGCGAAACACGTGTAACACTGAATCCCAAAGGGAAGACACACATGAAGTGGGGAAAACGTGTAACACTGAATCACAATGGGGAGACACGCATGTAGAGGACAGCACGTGTAACACTGAATCCCAAAGGGAACACACACATAGTGTGGAGCACGTGTAACACTGAATCCCAAAGGGAAGACACACATGAAGTGGGCAGCACGTGTAACACTGAATCCCAAAGGGAACATACACATGAAGTGCGAAACACGTGTAAAACTGAATCCCAAAGGAAAGACACACATGAAGTGGGGAAAACGTGTAACACTGAATCACAATGGGGAGACACGCATGTAGAGGACAGCACGTGTAACACTGAATCCCAAAGGGAAGACACACATGAAGTGGGCAGCACGTGTAACACTGAATCCCAAAGGGAACACACACATGAAGTGGGCAGCACGTGTAACACTGAATCCTAATGGGAAGAGACACATTGTATGGAGCACGTGTAACACTGAATCCCAATAGGAAGACCCACATGAAGTGGGCAGCACGTGTAAAACTGAATCCCAATGGGGAGACACACATAGTGTGGAGCACGTGTAACACTGAATCCCAATAAGGAGACACACATGTAGAGGACAGCACGTGTAACACTGAATCCAAATGGGGTGACACACATAGTGTGGAGCACGTGTAACACATGAAGTGGGGAAAACCTGTAACACTGAATCCCAGTGGGAAGACGCACATAGCGCGGAGCACGTGTAACACTGAATCACAATGGCAAGCCACACCTGTGCTTGAGAGCACGAATGTCACAAAATGTCAATGTGGGAACAAGATAAAGTACAAATTTCCCCAAAGCACAGATATAATGTCTCAACCGAACAACGTCTCGACCTGCAAAGATAATCTGCATCCCACAGTGGCGCCAAGCCCCCATTGAGCTTGCTTCAGTTTCAACTTTCAACTTCAGTATCAGGCAGAACTGGTGTTACATCATGTTGGTTGGTTGGTTTGTTTGTTGTTTAACGCCGCACTCAGCAACATTCCAGCTATATGATGGCGGTCTGTAAATAATCGAGTCTGGACCAGACAATCCAGTGATTAATATCATGAGCATCGATCCACGCAATTGGGACCGATGACATGCATCAACCAAGTCAGCGAGCCTGACCACCCGATCCCGTTAGTCGCCTTTTACGACAAGCATAGTCACCTTTTACGGCAAGCATGGGTTGCTGAATACCTATTCTACCCCGGAATCTTCACGGGTCGACATCATGTATAAACAGCTGCTTAACACTAAAACTGACAGAAGGCATTAACTGTTAAAAATGGGGACAATTCACAAATGACTTTATTACTCAAGAGCATGCTATGAAATCAACCACAACCTATGCATCTTCTCTATATACCTATAATTAACACAACCTTCGATACAATACTACCACCTCTGGTGAAGAAGATCTTACATTCTTAATGACTATCAAACCGCCGGGCAGATACACTTCATAATTGGATTTCACAAACACATTACAAACGTTATCAAACTGCTGCTAGGTGAGAGAGGATTTGATATTTTGGTATTTTGGACCCCTCCCTTTTAAAAGTGCTGGATCCGCCCTTGAAACACAGTTACGAGACCCGCATCAAATACATCACCATCGACTACTTGGTAACCAGTTCTTGTATGTTTCATCGTTAGCCACTTTAAAACACACTCGGGTAGCCTTGTGGTTAAAGCGTTCGCTCGTCAAGCCGAAGATCCGGGTTCGATTCCCGACATGGGTACAATGTGTGAAGCCCATTACTGGTGTCCCCCGCCGTGATATTGCTGGAATATAGCTAAAAGCGGCGAAAGACCATACTCACTCACTCTTTTGCCCGGCAGGATAGAAGAAATGGTCCACGCCTGATTAGCCAAAGGATTATCTGTAACTTTTTGAATGAACTATGTTGAAACTAAAACAAATGGTCTTTTTAATATTATATTTGTCATTTAATGTTTTAAAGTACACTGAACTTCAAAGGAATTTCGAATAATGAGACCATTATGATGACGTCACGCTATGTTTCTGGCAGTTGATTCTGAGCGGGGAATTCACTAGTCATTCGTGAACGTGCATTTTAAACAAGTTAAACTGTCACAACCATAGGTCTTTGTGCAAAAGTATTGAGAAATTCTTCATCGGAGAAAGTCGGAGAAATCACACGCAGCCGATGATTCCGGAAGTAAGATCAACGGACCCGAAGGTTCGAGTGATTTCTCCATTACAGCTTGTATTTCTTTAAATTTTATCTTGATTAAACAAGGGATGTTTTAAAAATGTCTCGCACAAGGATTTACTAAACATTGTCGACGTGGCGTTAAGGTATTCCAAGGTGAACATCCAACAGCAAGTACTGTAGACAAGACCCTTGACGAACGCTGCTCATCTGTTGTCGGCGAGGCAATCCGCCCACAGCGGACAACCGATCCTTAAGAAAAGATTACAGTAGATTGTATCTGTTCTGTGTTCTATTATTCATCTAAGATCTTTTCACTGATTACAGAAACCGACATCACGATGTGATTAATTGTTGATGGTTTAGCTTGTAGTTTCGAGTACTGTGTAGATTCGAGACTGCATAGTGTCGTCAAATATCCTCCCACTAATATCGCCAAGTTAGAGCAGTGAACGTGGAAGTTAGCATGTGAAAGTGTCAGCTAGTAGTGAACGTGAAACTTAGCAGAGAACGTGACGGTTAGCAGTGTACGTGACAGTTAGCAGTGAATGTGTCAGTTAGCAGTGGACGTGACAATTAACAGTTGACGAGGCAGTTAGCAGTAAACGCGACTGTTAGCAGTGGACGGGACAGTTAGCAAGTGAACGTGTCAGCTAGCAGTGAATGTGAAACTTAGCAGACGGTTAGCAGTGGACGTGACAATTAGCAGTTGACTTGACAGCAGTGAACGCGACATTTAGCGCGTCAGTTTAGTTTGGAATCGGGACTTTATAGTCAGTTAACTCCCTTACCTCGGGAAGATGCGGTCGTTTCGTGGCCGTATATTTCATTGTTCGTATATTGCAATCGTTCCACGACCGTTTCGTCGAAGTATATTAGATGTTTTATAGACTGTGATCATTCCACGATGGCATAATTGATTGGTTGTATATGGGGATCGTTCCACGTTTTTCGTTGTCGTATATTTGATTGTTTGTATAATGATCGTCCCACGACCATTTCGTGGTCATATAATTGCTTGTTTGTGTATTGTGATCGTTCCACAATCGTTTCGTGGTCGTTTAGTTAATTGTTTATATACTGTGATGTGAAACCCATTCCTGGGATCCCCCGACGTGATACTGCTGGAATAATAGCGGCGTAAAACCATACTCACTAACTCACTCACTAATATACTGTGATTGTCCCACGGTCGTTTCGTGGTCGTATATTTCATTGTTTGTATATCATGATCGTTCCACGACCGTTTCGTGGTCAACATTGTGATCGTCTAGGGGCGGTCGGGTAATCTAGTGGTTAAAGCGTTCGCTCGTCACGCCGAAGACCCGGGTACAATGTGTGAAGCCCATTTCTGGTGTTCCCCGCCGTGATATTGCTGGAAAATTGCTAAAGGCGGCATAAAACCATACTCACTCACTCACCCACTGTGATCGTTTAGGTCACTGCCTCTTCGTAATTGCGTAATGTGATACGCATATGGATATGATGCTATATACGCGAAATCAAAACACAGATTAGAAAAAAAACCCACATGGCCTCTCCTCAGGCCAGTAAGAATAAAGGTCCCCAGCGCAACATATGCTTGTCGTACTAGGTGTCTAAATGCATCGGGTGTTTAGGCTCGGTGACTTGGTTGATTGTCATCGTATCCCAATTGCGTGGATCGATGGTCATGATGTGAATCACTGGTTGGTCTAGTCCAGACTCGATTATTTCCAAACCGCCGTCATACAGCTGGGATATTGGTGAGCGCGGCGTTAAACAACAAACCTCAGCAAATACAGACAATACCCCAACATGGGCGGTCCACGGTAGGTTGGCGTGATAATGGGGGTGGGCGTGAGGTGGGGGAAACTGGATAGCCTAAATACAAGGGGGCACAACGCGCATCGTATTAGTTCCAAAATGCAGCAGTTTAACGTGCAGTGTAGCGTCCTTAACTGTGGTTACTTGCGGGAATTCGTTTTTCAAGACAGTACAGGCATTGTTTTCGAAAAGTAAATGCAGAAAAGTCAATCAGTTCCTAAATGTAATCGAGAATTGTTGTAAAAAACAACAAGAGAAGCAAATGAAACTGTTTAAAATGTGAACTCGTAAAAGAACGGAAGGCAATAAGAAGATGTCTCTCATTGATTTGATTATTTTTTCATTTCGGCACCTTGTGTACTTCCGAGATATTTTGTTTTTCGCGTTGGCCTCTGAAGGGTGTTTTTCTTTTTTTTTCTTTTTTTTTTTTTTGGGGGGGGGGGGGGGGGGGGGATAGGCCCCCAACATCCACGAAGTAATGTCAAAACTATCTGAAATACGTAAAAGGTGGCCACGTTGGGTTCAGCTGGAAGGTATGTATGACCAACAGGAGGATCAGCTGGCCTGATTGATTGTGTTAAAGTACTATCGACATTAGACACTACGTGGCGAGTTGTGGGTTGTCTTCCCCTGGTGAATGAGTGAGAGAGTTTGGTTCAACGCCGCTGTGAACAGTATTCCATTTATATCACGGCGTGTCAGCTTGATGTTGGAGAAAAGCCCCAAGTGATGCAGGTCTTAGACGTTTACCTGTTTGGTAAAACCTACAAGAAAGGGTGCTGACAAACCTAGAAACATAATCGGTGCGAACCGGGATTCGAATCTACGATCATGTGTTTTTGGCGTGTCCAAGGGACGCAACTCATCGCAGCGAATTGCTACCACAGACGACTGGCCCCCATTCAGATGTGAGAGGACATTTTTTAAAATCCTAGGTGTGTTGCACTTGGACCTTTTGTTGAACACCTTTCCAAATAATGTGATTTTGAGTATGATAGTTTACTTTAAAAAAATACAGCTCGCTGTAAAAGGCGACTATGCTTGTCAGAGTGAGTGAGTGAGTTGGGTTTTACGCCGCTTTTAACAGTATTCCAGTTATATCACGGCGTGTCAGCTTAATGTGGGAAGAAAGCCCGAAGTGATGCAGTCTCAGACGTTTACCACTTCGGTGAAACCCACGAGCACGGGTATGGTGCTGACAAACCTAGAAACATAATCGGGGCGAACCGGGATTCGAACCCACAATCATAGGTTTCTGGCGTGCCCAAGGGACGCAAGTCTGCACAGCGAATCGCGGCGCCTTTGACGACTTGGCCACCCGTGCCCCCACTTGTCGTAAGAGGCGACTAACGGGAAAGGGTGGTCAGGCTCCTGACCTGGTTGATGCATGTCATCGATCCCAATTGCGTGGATTGATGCTCATGATGTCAGTCACAGGATTGTCTGGTCCAGACTCGATTATTTACAGACCGCCATCAAAAAGCTGGAATATTGTTGAGTGCGGCGTTAAACAAAAAACAAACAAACAAATCAAACTTTCACCGTGGAAGATATTGACAGTGCAACAAGAACTTCTAAAACTTTCAAACAGGAAGTACCAGAAAGAATCATGAATCTGAATCTTGCGAGAATAGAATGATTGACGTGAGTGAATTCTTATTGTATAATATCACGACAATATCAAGTGATGACTGAATTCTTATTGTATAATATCACGACAATATCAAGTGATGACTGAATTCTTATTGTATAATATCACGACAATATCAAGTGGTTTGAATTGTTGTATTGTTGTTAAACAGTGAGTGAGTATGGGTTTACGCCGCTTTTAGCAATATTCCATCCGAATCACTGCGGGGGGCACCAGAAATGGACGTCACACATTGTACCCATGTGGGAAATCGAACCTGAGCCTTTGGTCTGACGAGCGAACGCCTTAGCAACTGGGCTACCCCACCGCTTAAAAGGCTTCGACCGCAGATTTACTCAAGTAAAGCACGCCTGGATGAACTAACCTTAGTTGGAAATTATTTCGAAACCATGGGGCAACATTTTGTCTGAAGGTGGATGCTTTCAAGGGTATTTGACTACAATCTGCACCGACGACCATGACATACTGGAATATGTGTGACGAGCTATCGCTTTCACCACTAGGCTACCCCACCGCCCCCTCTAAATAGAAACATTTACTCAAGAGATTTAAGACAATGAAACAATGAATATACCCCAGACTCGATGCTATATGTGTAGCCCTCTAAATCTCAGAGACTTAGCAGTGTACTTCCTGACTTACTTCACAAAGTATAAGCCTGTTTATGAATTTCTAAACACAGAATTGGGCCATAAGTGTTCATATTACCCAACTAAACAGAAACCACTTTGATGAAATATTGTGGTAGCTAAGACACAAACGTCATGAGCAATGATCTTAAGATGAGCTTGATATTTAACGAGAATTTCTGCTGAGAACACAACGTCAATACATCCATCAAGGAAATTAGAAACATTGCAAATTAATTCAATGCTAATCTACAAATTTTGAATAAATTGGCCAGACATATACTAACTACTCAGTTACAATTTAAATCTGGAGCACCTCCTTTACAAATGATTTGATCTTACACACATTAAGGATGAATATATTGAGAAAATGGCAATTGCTCAAACCATATATACTTGGCTTCATTGTAAACTAACCAGGAAAAATGATAACGTCAGTGGGAAAATTTATGCATATACAGAGACATAGCCAAATAATTACATCCATTTGCGCCGTACTTAAAAGACCTCACCTATAGAACACGCCAATTACGTGTATGCTTGCAATCGTGCGAATCAACGGGGGATATGTGTACCGTGGTGTGTTGAGCACTTCCGGTATAGGTCTAGACGCTGAAATTAGGCCCTTGTCTGAAACTGGGACACTGTCTCTCTGTAATAATGACTGCTCATTAATACCGTTATACTGATTTAGAAGATAGCTAGGCGATAAATCGCAAAGAACAATGAAGAACGGGGTGTGGTTTATTTAGGAGATAAACCTACTGTGTTTTGAAATTTGATGTAATCCCGTTGTAGAGTAGATACCTCTTTATTTCAATTTGGAACCGACCGCTTTAGCGTGACGAAGTGGCGAAAGTCACCAAAAGCGGCAGAGGTCATTACCTCGCTAGTCAGTGTAGGCTCTGTCGCTTCTGTAGGGGCAGCGTCTGGCCCAAATGGACAGTAAATACACTGTAAAGTTTACATATACTGAAAATTGGTAACAATATTTTGTCATGTATGAAGTTTTTCTTATTTTTTGGTAGCTAATGTTATTTTTTATATTAACGTAGTTTATTGCGTTTTTTCTATAAACGTTACAGTTTGTATGCAAACGATATACCTTCGTTGGTGTTCCCATCTCATCCATTGACATGTCATCATTAAACCAGTCAGGGTTAACCTCTTGGAAGTCAAAATCGTCGCCAAAAACATCCGTAAGCGAATGATCTAATGATGGGTTATCGGCATCCATCTTTGATGGATCGATATGTAGGCTGTCGATGTATACATACGCACGATAGTTTGGTGAAATGGCTTGATATATTTAAAGGGGGTTTCCGTGGCAAAAAGGAAACCTCTTTTTAACCAATCAGAATCAAGGATTCTTCAATGTCATGGTAGAGTAGAAGATAAACCAGTATTCAATCATGACGTCATTTCTGGAGATTCGAACACATTGGACGACGTTATTTGCGAGAGGGGAGTGTCTATAGTGAATTGCTTTCCAGGGATAGAGCTGAGCAGCGCAAATAAACGCAGTGGCCGAACGATCGCCTCCCTTAGTGGGAGAGATATGATAACCGGTATTGGGAGAAAAGGTGCAGATAATCGACGTGTGGATTGTTAGAATATGCGGGAAATAAAATGGACTTGCCCGACATTGGCGAGGGAGTCATCATTATTTAAATGCGGGTAAATATTGTTAAACCTTGTACATTTTAATCATCATCCTTAAAGAGGCTGTACATAATGTTGATATATCACATAAGAAATACATCGTGGTCGTTGTTCATCGTACAATAAAACACTGCAGGGAGAATAAACCCTTGCGCCCTTCATGGTTTATTCTCCCTTCATGTTTTATTGTACGATAAACAACTCCCACTCGTCGCTTATTTATTAAATACATCTGCCCAGTGGGGATTCAGTATGCTTGTTGGGATCCGACTGCAAAGCATATATTTGATAAAACAATCACCCCCTTTCCACTCATCCCTGTTTAGCTCTTGAAAGCAGGCTATACACTTCCCCTTCTCAGTCAGGACATTAAGAGACAGGGATACTCGAGGGTTCCGTCATGAAAATATTTTTAATTAACCTTTAAATCTTTATTTCAGAGATTATTTGTTAGTCTATTGGCAGTGTGATGAGGCTGAAATATTACCCACTGCGGCGTAAAATAACAGTCATCCGCCAAGTAATATATATCTTAAATTAGATTTAGCAAACAAACACGGTGCAGTTTCAATGCCTTAGATCAAACTTGATAGGGCTGCCAATTTATCCCCCGAGTGGGTGCGTGTTGATGTGGAAAACATGCTTTTATCTTAACAAAGGCCTGTAGAAAACCGCTAACAGAGGAAGACTCCAACAGTTCAAATAAATCTACAAACTGTACAAATAAATCTACAAACTGTACAAATAAAGTGACGGATTTTCTCATTTCATAATTAATATTGTGGATAGAGTCACTGAGAATATTTCCAGGCAAATCGGATGTTTTAAATAGAGGCATGTTATTGCGATTTGAAACCTCTGACTGCACAGTCAGATTTTAGCTTTTTTATTGTTTACATAATTTTTAGGGGTGACCATAGGGGCTATTTTCACACTTGTGATTGTATTGAGATAATAGCCCACACTATTTGCAATATTACTGTGATAGTAGCCCATGTTATTTATAAAAGTATTGTGATATATAGTTGGCAACTATTGCAATAGTAATAAAGCAACTTAAAGGCTCGATACTTATAGTTTGTTTGTTTGTTGTTTAACTCCGCACTCAGCAATATTCCAGCTATAATGAATGAATGCATGTGGTATTTATCCTTAAACCCCTCATAATTATTGTTAATCATGAACTTTCGTCACACTTTGAGTGAGTGGGGGCCAAGCTGTAGGAATGCGGAAGCACCGAGTACGGATTGTGTGTTGTTTTACGCCGCATTCGGAAATACCCCAGCTATATGACGGCGGTCTGTAAATAATCGAGTCTGGACCAGACAATCCTATGATTGACAACATGAGCATCGATCCACGCAATTGGGATACGATGACATGCATCAACCAAGTCAGCGAGCCCGATCACCCGATCCCATTAATCGTCTCTTATGACAAGCATAGTCGCCTGTTACGGCCAGCATGGGTTACTGAAGACCTCTTCTCCATTGGTCCACAGAGTACAGTACCAAGTCATGCCGCGAACAAGGAACCCGGTGACAATAGAAATCGTTCAATGTCCTTGAACCCAAACAAAATGGAAAATAAAAATGAATAAGCCCGAATTTGTCGGAAATAAACTCTAAAACGTGAGGTGATGAACAACCTAATACAGGACCTCCACTCTTTGTCAGGGGCGTAATATAACATATAACTCCCCCGTTCTCGGAGTGCAGCCATTATACCCCACTTATAAGGCTGATCACGCCTGTACATATTTAATCCCGCAAGTTTTATGCATTGAAGGCTAGTTTAGAGTATGATGTATAATTTTCATGTCCTGTCAAGGGTATAAGTATCACCATTGGCTAACAGTCAGATACGTTGTCCCGTTTTCTCAAGTCCTACTAATAGCTTATTCAGGCGCCATTATCTTCTTAAATATTCCCAAACATGACCATACCACTGTACTTCAAGCTTAAGATGTGGGGGTACTGTGAACTTATATCACCTGGTTGTATACACGCAGCCACGCTTCGCGGAAAAGTGTGGGTTCATTAAAAATTGGACATGGAATTCGCATCGAAATGTGAATTGTGAGCCACACTTGACGTTTTGTTGTAGGTGCAGTTCGTATCAGATATTAATTCTATTCACATTTCCAGGGTATTTGAATAGATCAAAGGATCCGATCCATAAACACAGAGATAACAGGTTCTTATACTTATCAATGTCAAAACCAGTCCGTCAATATGTCCGTCGATTAAATGATTTACATAATATGTATTGCACCCAGTGACTTATTTTGGTGGTATGAAACATTTCCCTTTAACAACAAAATAATACAACTCTGCGATATCCTAAAGAAGCGGATCCAGATTTTGTTGCAGGGGTTGTCTCTGTGTTGCGGTATTGGGTTGGGGAAGAGTGTCCTTGACAACGATAATTTCAATATCAAGAAGGTAATTTCGCGGTTTCCTGTCATTGGGGTACAAGGTTTTCTTAACGAAAGGCGGGTTGGGAGGATCGAACGGAGTGAACCCGCTTTGAACAGAATCTTGGTTAAATCACACCGCGACAGGGGGTGGTCGGGGAGCCTAGTGGTTAAAGCGTTCGGTCGTCACGCCGAAGACCCGGGTTCAATGTGTGAAGCCTATTTCTTGTGTCCCCCGCTGTGATATTGCTGGAATATTGCTAAAAGCGGCGTAGAACCATACTCATTCACTCACTCACACCGCGACAGCTTGCTTTAAGAAAAGAGGTCAAAATGTAGACGTTTGCCCCTCTGTGTAACCCACGAGCAGTGGTATAATTGTTGTTTTGTTTGTTTGTTGTTTAACGCCGCACTCAGCAATATCCCAGATATATGACGGCGGTCTGTAAATAATCGAGTCTGGACCAGACAATCCTGTGATTGACATCATGAGCATCGATACATGTTATTATGATATGATGACATGCATGGTATAGTGTTGACAAAACAGGAACAATAATCGGGGTCAATCTGGGTTTCGAACCTATGATCAGCGGATCCTGACAGTGCTATTGGACACAACTCTGCAAAGTGCGTATAAGAACACTTGGCCACCCTTGTTAATTTTGTCATAATTTTGTCAATTTTGCGACAGGAGGGGCGACCTATATGTTTGGCATCCATGATCTGCCTCGGTAGTCCCCTTTCTCTCTTTGTGCGATACTAGTATTCAAGTCAGAGTGTGCCCAAGCAGAGAATCCAAGCTGGTGCTTTAGCATGACGAGCAAACACTTCAACCACAAGGCTATACACCATAAAATGAATTGGAGAACGCGAAGACAGGAGTTGGGTTGTCACAATGACTGCAATTAGTACAGACTTGTCGTAAGAGGCGACTAACGGAATCGGGTGGTTAGGCTCGCTGACTTGGTTGATGCATGTCATCGATCTCAATTGCGTGGGTCGATACTCATAATGTCAATCACTGGATTGTCTGGTCCAGACTCGATTATTCACAGACCGCCGTCATATAGCTGAATGCTGAATGCGGCTTTAAACAACAAACCAACCAACCAAACAACTTGGTACTTGGCCATCGACCCTATTGATGCAGAATCTTTCGAGTGAGTGAGATGGATATGACGCCGCTTTCAACTATGTTATAGTTCAACAATGCATGACAAGTTAGCTTGATGAGGGAGGCAGAGTAATCTTCTTAAATAAAGAAATACGACGAAACTTCGAACAGGCTCGCTGACTTGGTTGATGCATGTCATCGTATCCCAACTGCGTGGATCGATGCTCATGACATCAATCACTGGATTGTCTGGTCCAGACTCCATTATTTACAGACCGCAATCATATAGCTGGAATATTGCTTAGTGCGGCGTTAAACAACAAACAAACAAACAAACATCTAACGAGACATGTGGCTGTCCACATAGTCGACTATACATGTGTATGCAGTTAGCTTGAATACCGAAGTAATTTTCAACCCGTGCTCCTATTACAAATATACGTCCAATTGTGATTTGTAAAATGTGCCAGTTTAATTGCGTTACGGATAAATACGTCCTTTTAATACCCCTGTCTATCCCAACACTGATTTTGAGCACCAATAATGCTTTAGTCAGCATTTGTGGTTGTCGTCTGCTTTAGCTTCATCCCCACCGTGTCAATTATTTCATTCCATTAGGCACACCGATCGCATCAACAACATAAACGCCACTCAGAGCCTTTTATCTTAACCCATGAATTTCATTCCTGCAGAAGAAGCTTTCCCCGCGCTGCTCTCGATCCTGCTCAGCTATTGTACGGCATGGACAAAATAATGCCCGATGACCAAATAACGGTCATTACACCAACGAAATACATTGATGCCCGACTGTAGAAAAATAGCAAGATCACGTAATGATCACGGCACCTCCGCGAGAGTCTCGTTAATTACAGGTGGGTGAATTACAGAGAAACCCACTCGGTGGCAATTGAGGGCAGATTGACTCGGTTGTGTTAGGATAAATGAACACTAACGGCCAGTTATCGACAGCAATGATAAGCGGGATTAGGTGAATACCGCTTCTGCGCAATATTGGCCTGATTCGGGCGACATGGCGTAATTGCCCGGATGACCCATTGGTATACGGTCACGGCCTTTCTCACGAGATCTCGTTTAGGATGAATCAGTATTTATTTGTGCTTCTTCAGCAGTGTAACGTTATTAAAACGAAGTCCTAATGGCTATCAAACATGCGAATATGTATCGAGTATGATTTCCTATCGTGGGACAAGCAGAGCCACGACAAGGATTCAGCTAAAAAATGTATTGATGACAATTGAGATACATTGTCTTCCTCGATGTATATGAAGTTAATCTATCTAATTAAATCAGATTGTAGTTCTCGCTACCGGTGAAACAAAGATCTGAGGACATCCCATTACAGATCACATAAGAACGACCTTTGCGGACTTTGACCGACCAATGACTAACTGAAGTCGACATTACCCAATCAGAGAGCAGCTTTCTCGTGCTGTACGGCACAAAATAAAAATTCGTGACTAGAATTCCAGACTACGCTTTGAAAAATATTTTAAGAAAATTCTCGAATAAAAAATTGAAAACTGAACAATAGAAAATTCTGGAATTTCTCCTAGATGGCCAATATTGTACGTAAGTACTTCTCGAAGGCTATGCAAAGTCTCTTCCGTGCAAATGTTTATCCCATTGAAGGGACAGATATAGATGATGATTTTGACTGATTCAGTCGTTCAACCCGTAACTGTCATTCGCAATACCTCGTGTTAACCTTTTCAAGGTTGCTTGATTAGAAAATACAATCCGATACTTTCCCCATGTAGTAAGCGAGGCTCTGATTGGTCGGATGAAAGGACGTTGTTATGTGACGCGTAATGGGATGTCCCCACGTAATGGGGTAGTCACAATGTGTGCGCATTCTGATTGTACACGTGGTATACGTTGATGTGGTTCAATACTTGTTACCACTGGTTCGTCTGCTCCAGACTCAATTACTTACAGGAGATGGTGGTATAACTGCAATTCTGCTTATTTTGAATGGGCATTTGGCTGACACGTTTGTTAATAACAGCCTCCGGTAAAACAGACGATGCTACATATACAATTCTCCTCGTGAGGAGTCATGTAGGCAGAGTAAGTCCCAGTACACAATGAGTGCTCCCAGTGGCTATTCCGGGAAAGAATAGGCACCAGCACACAATGACTGTTCCCCTCGGAGGTCCGGGTGCAGAATATGTCGCAGCACATAATGACTGCTCCCCATAGAGATTCAGAAGAGGCACCAGCACGCAATGATTGCTCCCCTTGGAGATTCAGGCGAGGAAGAGGCCGCAACACACAATGACTGCTCCACAAAGAGATTCTAGGGCATAATAATTATGGCCGACTGCTCTACATAGAGATATGGGGTAGAATATGTCCCAGCACCCAGTGACTGTTCCCCATAGAGATTCGGAGGAAAAATAGGTCCCAGCACACAATGACTGTTCTCCATGGAGATTCGGCGGATGAATAGGTCCCAGCTAGCACACAATGGATGTTCCCCATGGAGATTCCGGGGGAGAATAAGTCCCATTACACAATGGCTGGTCCCCATGGAAACTCCTGGGCAGAATAAGCCCCAGTACACAATGATTTCTCCCCATGGAAACTCCTGGGCAGAATAAGTCCCAGTACACAATGATTGCTCCCCATGGAAACTCCGGGGCAGAATAAGTCCCAGTACACAATGATTGCTCCCTATGGACACTCCGGGGCAGAATAAGTCCCAGCACACAATGACTGTTCCCCATGGAGATTCCGGCGCAGAATAAGTCCCAGCACACAATGACTGTTCCCCATGGATATTCCGGCGCAAAAGTCCAAGTACACAATGACTGGTCCGCATGGAAATTCCGGGGCAGAATAGGTCCCAGTACACAATGACTGGTCCCCATGGATATTCCGGGGAAGAATAGGTCCGAGCACACAATGATTGCTCCCCATGGAAACTCTGGGGCAGAAAAAGCCCCAGTACACAATGATTGCTCCCCATGGTAACTCCGAGGCAGCACACAATGACTGGTCCCTATGGAAACTCCGTCACAGAATAATTCTCAGCACACAATGATTGCTCCCCATGGAAACTCTGGGGCAGAAAAAGCCCCAGTACACAATGATTGCTCCCCATGGTAACTCCGAGGCAGCACACAATGACTGGTCCCTATGGAAACTCCGTCACAGAATAATTCTCAGCACACAATGATTGCTCCCCATGGAAACTCTGGGGCAGAAAAAGCCCCAGTACACAATGATTGCTCCCCATGGAAACTCCGAGGCAGCACACACTGACTGGTCCCTATGGAAACTCCGTGGCAGAATAAGTCCCAGCACACAATGATTGCTCCCCATGGAAAGTCCGGGGCAGAATAAGTCCCAGTACAGAATGATTGCTCCCCATGGAAACTCCGAGGCAGCACACAATGACTGGTCCCCATGAAGATTCCGGGCAGTAAAGGCCCCAGCACATTATGATGCTAATGATGTCGATCACCGGATGTTCTGGCCCCGACTCGATTATTTACAGACCGCTCTCATGTAGCTGGAATATTGCTGAGTGCGACGTTAAACAACAAACAAACAAACATGGTCTTGTTGTCTGAGCGTCACACGTCTCTATGTACAGGGCCGCCTCCGTGGTCTAGTGGTAGAGCGTCCGCCCGGAGAGCGGAAGGTCCGGGGTTCGATCCCCGACCGCGTCATACCAAAAGACGTTAAAAGATGGTACTTGTTGTTACCCTGTCTGGCGCTCGGCATTAATGGGCTAAAGCAAGGACTGGTCGACTCGGAGTCAGTATACTGTGTCTGAGTGGGGTATTCATGTTCAACTGCGGCATGGTATCTCAGTGAGCGAGCACCATAAATCGGCATCAGTCCGGACTAGTACAAGCAGCCACACAAACACACACGTACATGCACGTCGCTATATAAGTGCAATAATCTTGGACGCGACGTTAAACCCCATTTCACCTCACCTCACCTCTATGTACAGCAGTGGCAGGATATAATCCCTGATTCGCGTTAATTATGAAGTTTGGTTTGCCACCACCATGCTGTGCTCGTGAGTTCTACTAAAGTAGATATAAATGTCTATTCCCGACTTGTGACGCTGTGGGCTTTCCCATCTGGTTTGTGTTGCAAGTTAATGTCCAAATCAACAACAGATTTATCGGAACAACGGTACTCAGTCTTGTTAAACCCTGGAGAACACGTGAGTGACGTCGCTAATAAATAACGTATAAAATTCCTTTAAACTAATAAAAATAAGCTTAACCCTGTTCAACTTTGAAAGGTCACAAATCAATTTGCAGGGTACGATCTTATATACCGGTAATCGATCCTTTTGGGATACAGTGTCAAGATCGCCTCGTAGAAATCGGGCCTTCTTCTATTGGCAAAATGCTTGATATAGTCTTTTGTGCTTGACGGTTGATAAACAGAGAATATTATACGAGCTTATGTGTCAAACTGATTTGTCGAAACGAGAGTCGGAATTGTTGTATTTCCCAAGCGAGTTATCTTACATAAGTATCGTAAATGTAGTATGATACACATACGAGTGTAATGCTTTTTTTATTACCCATTATTTCTTATCCTTTTTCAGCCCCACTGATCGCGATCGCCGTAGTTTAAATCCACAATAGATTTGTGACGCATGACGTCAACAATTCCTTATCCATGACGTCGATTCTAGTCTGACGTCATTCCGACCTTACGTCACAATATGATTCGTCCGGATTACGTAACAATACACTGGTGCGCGAAAAGTATTATTTGCACTAGTGCATATACGATTTTCATTAATTCTGTTATTTCTAACACTATTGGTAATAAACGGGAATAATATTATGCACTTATATTATACGAGCTATATGATGTATAAATATTTTCAACATATGAAATCGATTGGCGGCTAAAAATAACTACGTCGCCTGTGTATACCGAACGTATTACAGCAATCATGACATAAAGGTGAAGGGGCGGTCGGGTAGCCTAGTGGTTAAAGCGTTCGCTCGTCACGCCGAAGACCTGGGTTCGATTCCCGACATGGGTACAATGTGTGAAGCCCATTTCTGGTGTCCCCGCCGTGATATTGCTGGAATATTGCTAAAAGCGGCGTAAAACCATATTCACTCACTCACTCATAAAGGTGGCAGTTGTGTTACCTGGTAAACGGCTTAAAATACTATGCATTTATTGAAAACATATTTTCAACAGTCACACTTTCAACATTTGTTTGTTCAGCGAGAAGACGGCGGCCTGTAAATATAGTAATCTGGACCAGACAATCCAGTGATTCATAATGTGAGCAACGATCCTTGTCGTTCGGTCACGTACGATGACACGCATTCAACAGAGTCACCCAGCCTGACCACCCGATCCTCTTCGTCGCCTATTGGGGCCGTATCTAAACCGTATCTAATAATGCCCTTGCTAATCGAGGATGGAGAACGAGTGTCAGCCCGCGAATTAGTGTCCTCATTTAACTCTATGACGTCAATTTGAATATTAAACTACTGTTACTTGTATGTGTTATGTGCTCTTATAACCCATTACAGAAGAAGCAAACATAAAACCGCTTTTATATTCGTATATAAAAGCATTGTCATTATTTTTTCATAATATAATTTTATTACTTGAAATTTACAAAAGGGCACGTTCATATACCGATTCATTAGTTCACAATTCACACTTTTTGTAGAGCGGTAACTGTTATAGATAAATGTAAACTTTGAATAGAACTAAATAATAGACGAATCGCTATAAATTGAGCCGCACATGAGAGAGCTCGAAGCTTCTATTTGAAAGGATTCAGTCGTCAAAAGCAAACAAAACCAAAACGGTTTTCATGGAAGTCGTAAATTTCCATACAGTGTTCTAATTTGTCCATTCTTCTAATAAACTATCACACTTAATAATCCCTATTTCCAAATAACAATAATTCCAGGTCATAAAATTATTTTGGGTGTCGTTTATGTTGAGATATTGATTCTAAGCGAGATCCTGGTTGCGCCACGCGCCTTGGATGAAATGATTGGCAGGTTTGTTATTGACAAATGTAAATCGACAAGCAAAATGAACAATCTCCTCAGGCATTTCCCAGTTCATACTCTATGTTTTATTGTGTGAGATAACAATATAATTATTCCGCTGTGTCCCGGAATAAACCACGTGCATCTCGTGAAGTTTTACGCGTGGGATATGCCTTTGTTATTTTGCCTTGAAATATGAGATATTTAAAAAAAAATCGTTATATAAGGAACAAAGGAACAATATTTGTATGTTTAAGTTAATATGTATTTCTTTATGATCTGTATGTGGAATATTTTAATTAGAAATTAATTGCAATAATAACACGGAATAAAATATAATTTTATTCATGTTACGTTTACAGAAATTAATTATTAATTATTAATATTTATCCTGCTTTCATTCAATTTGCTTTGGTTAAAAAGACAATACAAAATATTACGTAGTTCATTATTTCAATAATCATTGAACAAATGTTCAAAAATTCTATAGCGACTTGAACTGTATTATGATAAGAGTTATACCCCTTGTATTTACCAACTTCCTGTTTTTAAGGAACACGTGCAAAGATGGTTCGTAAACTGAAGTATCACGAAAAGAAATTGTTGAAAAAGGTCGATTTCATTTCATGGGAAATCGACAATAATGTTTCTGAAGTCAAGGCATTGAGGAAATATCATATTCAGAAGCGTGAAGATTATACAAAGTGAGTTATCTGAAAAATATAACCAATTACATATGTTTTGTTCTGTTTTCGATCACAACAACAAACCGAGCAACGTTATTATTTTCGTTCATATAACAAGCACAGTCCTAAAACTGTAGGGTGGTCGTTTAGTAATAGTCGTATACACGAAGACTGTACATTAATATCAATGTTTACTGCGGTTACTAACTTTCCATCACTCATTCGTTTATTGTTTTTTGGATAGATAACTTTGGGCCGGTTGGCACAGTGTGTTCGTCTTTTGCCGTTCCCCCTGATTATGTTTCTTGGTTTGTCAGTACCGTACCTATTCTCGGCTTTCACCAAAGTGGTAAATTTCTAGTTGGGGAGTAATGAAGTGCAACCCATAACTCAAACACTTGCCGCCCATTTTGTCTAAAATTTTCCACAGAAGATGCAAATAAGAAGTCACAAGCTGTGAAGGGATTTTAATCAGAATTATTTTGAAAAAAGGTCAGCTCACTGGTTTAAAGGGGCACTAACCTCTGGCTTCTTCCTAGCTGTCTAACACTGCCTACTAGGGCTTACTAGCTGCTGTTAGTTGATTTGCTGGCTAACACAACTGATCATGACAAGAATCTGGGCTACCGTCTGTAAGGACAGTATGAATAAACTTTGAGACAATATCTAAACATGCTAAACGCATTCCTGAACACTGATTTGTTACCCATGATGATTTTGATATGACAAAAGGTGCATATTAATTAATTTCCTCAACCTAAACAAAAAGAATGTGGAAGATCATTGAATGTCATTATTTGGAAAAAAACTAATTGTTATAGTTTAATAAAAAAAAGGATCCCTGCAGTGAAAGCATTCTTGGATTTTGGATTGCGTGGATATATATACACCAGTGAGATGATTCAAAGATAGACTATATGGACTTGATGATAATATGATTGTTACTCCTTAAACATTTTTTTGTTGTCATCCATGTTTTCTGGTATAACCCTACACCTGTGTATTTGTCATCATTAATTTTATGCTCAGTCATGGACCCTAAATATATTAAGTGTCCATGGCTCAGTTAATGAATTTATTACAGGTATAATTAGTGGTAGCAGCACTCAGATTTCCTGACCCTTGGCAGGTCTTGTGTCAGGGGTAATTATTCAATCTTAATCCAGGTTTGACATTGGGTGAAACCTGAAATGTATTTTCTATAATATCATATGCAAGTGCCAGTGCAGTAAGAAAGGAATGATCGGTTGAGTTACAAAAAATATATCCATCAAAGGATTAACTGAAAATACGCTTATTAATAAATAACTGTTATCTTGCACAATGGATTTATCAAAAGTAAGTGTTTTCATGTCTAGGTTAACATGGTTAACAAAAGCAGACTGAATACACCCATATCTGGGCGTGAAGTGGCTATGAATTGGCAGGTTGTACGTTGCTTCATTGCTCATTGCTCATTGCTATGTAACTCAATTGATTTTTTAAAAGAACCATGGACATCATGATAATAGTTGTCACATGTTATATCTCAGCTGACCAATGAAACTTGACACCTATGTGAAAACACCTGAAACAAACTTACGTGATCAGTTGAGAGACGAACACGAGGTATAATTTCCAGTGACACTATATCTATTTTTAAATATTATATTGTTACAAAGACACGTGACTTCAAACAAGTTTCTTTGTACAGCTGCAGATGTATGAGATTGTTCCTTTATGTGGGTATTCACAGATACATTCCTCGAACTTGGTAATTGCCTTATATAATACATATAACTTTGCCGGTTGTAGTTACGATATTTGCATTTTGTTTTCATTCATTTGCTGTAGCATTGTTCCTCTATGTTTTTGTTGGGAAGTTCTTTGATACGGGACAAGCCTTTTCGTTTGTAGTCATGTATTTGTTACAGTAAATGGGTAACATGTAATTCAATCAGGCAATTTATAACATATCTAAATATTTCAGTCATTTTACAAATTGACTGAAAAAATTGTCCATTTATTTGACAGATTGCCTAAAATTATAAAGACTTTTGAAAAGGCTTAAAACATCACAATAGACCAATTACACAAGGATTAGAAGCTCAAATATATATACTTTGACTTTCGTTTTCTTTTAATCCTATCAATTTCAGTAACTGGGTGATGAAATTAAATATTAGTATGTTTGGAATTTGGTGCCATAATAAAATAAATGGACCGATTTTTCAGTCAATTTGTAAAATAACTGAATATGTAGGCATTGAAAAAATTGTCATTGTGAAAGTTTTAGTCATTTTATACATTGACTATAACATATATACACAATAGAATAAACAATGCTCAGGTGAAATATTTAATTTGTGTTACAAGTGAAAATAGTGTTTGAGGAAATTAAAAATCTCACAATACCAAGCAAGTGACTTATCAAAACTTTGTCACTATTACAGATGCTACCCCCAAAGATATCTACATTTCCTTATTAAATCCACCTGTATTTCATTTTATTGATCAGTTTGACAATTCGCCCTATTCTATCAATAAAAGCAACAAATGCGCTGTAAATAATTTATTTTGTGAATCTGGAAATTCAAACAAGTATGACTCTTTGAATCATGGGTACCAATCAAACTTGTAGATTACATCTTATCATGCTTATGGGTGAAATGATTAAACGTTTTTCTCTGTATCGATACAAGATGATTCACTTGCTGGAATAAATTACTTACCACTCGTAAAATGACACCTTGCATTTTTGTCAGTCAAATATCTCGAATTGTGTTTCAAGGTCACTACTAAAAATAGCTGCTACAACAGCTAGCTTTACGTTTTGAACGTGCTCTGAAATATTTCTAAGCAAGAACTTTTCATGTGATTTGATGTATCTATAGTGAGCCATATATTGTGATATGTATCGTATCGTGGCCTTGCTGTATCGTTTGACCCCTATTACATGCCACATATGACATTTCTATGTTTGTACGAAGTCCACCAAGTTCAAGTGTTGATTTCTTCATTCGAACATTGAAATCCCCTTCTTAAGGCTTCTGAGCATGGACAATGATAGGACATCTGCAGACTTCTTGAAAATCAAATGAAGCATGCCTCATGTCGCCTGCCTGTGACTACTATGTTCGTGCCTTGCACCAAAAAAACTTAATTGTACCACGATCAGGTGTTGATTACTTGTTGGTTCGAATCCCGGTTCGCCCTGATTATGTTTCTAGGTTTGTCAGCACCATACCCGAGCTCGTGAGTTTTCACCGAAGTGGTAAACGTCTGAGACCTGCATCACTTCAGGCTTTCCTCCCACATGATTAAGCTGACACGCCATGATATAACTGTAATACTGTTAAAAGCGGTGTTTAACCCAACTCACTCACTCACTCTGGTGTGGCGTTAAAACCTCTAAAACATATGAGTTTGTGTCTCATAGAATGAACTTGTGTAATACATTTCCGATATTTGTACGTGCATTTTGCGATTTAGCTCCATTGTTCATTTTCATAATTGATTACACAACATCATCGGAACAATAGGCTGCCTTCTGTGAAATTTATCTGTAGGGTTGACATTTCATACGTATTTCTTCCTTTTCTCTCTTAAAATGTCAATGAGTAATATATAGAATAACCTACTCGAAACAACGAATTATCTTTCCCTCGCCAAAGGCCCTTGATTAACACCAGTCATTCACTTGGGACTGATAATCCGTAATGCCTCATAGGTCATTGATTATCCTCTGAACAATTATGGCGTTTTTGGATTAATTTCAATGGCCAGACCCCCATCTATTTTGATAACAAGCACAGGTTACCAGGCCTGCATCCTGTCTCAACATTGCATAGTGGCTGTCCAGCACCCTCTGTTACATGGCAGTGTAATTTTTAGTTTAAACAATGATTGTAACTGTATAATATTGTGGGCACGTAGAAGTTTATTGTATTGTATTTGGACAATGATTGTTGTCAGGAATGTAGTACTATTTTATGTAAGCAGTGGTGAGGAAGTTATTGTTTTTTGATGCTCGAATTATAGGTAAACGTCCGGAATAGTATGAATGGATGTCAAGCGTTATAGAAATGTGGAATGTTCTGTGATGTTCTAGTGACACAGGACTGGTCAAGCACTGTGTGGAAAGTGCGGGAAGCCAGTGAGACTATGTAAGTGGAGCAGACACGTGCCTGTCTCATCCCAGCTTTTGTGTGAAGATCACTTTTCACTCTGGTGTTCAGCCTAGGCCTATGCTTGTCGTAAGAGGCGACTAACAGGATCAGGTGGTCAGGCTCGCTGACTTGGTGGATGCATGTCGTCATATCCCATTTGCGTGGATCGATGCTCATGATGTCAATCACTGGATTGTCTGGTCCAGACTCGATTATTTACAGGCCGTCGTCATATAGCTGGAATATTGCTGAGTGCGGCGTTAAACAACAAACCAACTAATCTTGGTTAACATATTATTTAGATTTCGGAATCGACGTGTAACACTACCAAACACCGTCTGGGAGTACAGGTCTTGAATGAGCGCAGATTTAGTGCCATTGAGTTCCTGTCTTTACAGTATCCCAGGGAAATTACGCCTATCATTGCTTATCTCCACTGATGCATGACAAAGCTGTCTGCATCTGACAAACGATGACAGGTCGGGATTGTACTTTTTTTTGAAAAACAGAAGGTAGATGTTGGTTGTAGGAGGATTAATGACACAATGCCTACTCCCAGTGATAGTTTGCTCTCTTGTGATACAGATTCATGTCAGATGGCGGCACCATCCACCAAGTGTGCTTGCTGTACCCATTGGCCTGTGTGCTAAGATTTTTATCATTTTTTTTCCTTGGTTGGTATAAAGTCATAATGAGACGTGTATTCTGATTCCCCAACTGATAGACAGTATTTTGGTCCACACCAATCTGTAAAACACACACACACACACGCACACGCGCACACACGCACGCATGCAAGCACACACACACACGGAGTAAAACTTTACTGTTGTTACATCACAGTTGCAGGGTTTAAAAAAATACGAAAGTAATAAAAGCCTACCTACCAATCTTAAGGCCACACATCTTTTATATTTCGTTTCATGGGCCTGCAATCCCTTTTGAGAAGCAGCTGGTCCAAGAAATAAAATAAAAATAAGGATATTGTTGGGTTTCTTACGTCTTGACTTGGTTGATTGAATGTTATCGTATCCCAATTCTGTGGATCGATGATCTTTATGTCAGTCAATGGATTGTCTGGTCCAGATTCGCATATTTACAGACCATGACAAGACAGCACTACATGACATGTTCCATGGTAGAGGAAATATGTTTGTGTGTTGTTTAACGCCGCACTCAGCGATTTTTCAGCTGTATGATGGCGGTCTGTAAATAATTGAGTCTGGATCAGACAATCCAGTGATTGATATAATGAGCATTGAGCCACGCAATTGGGATCGATGACATGAATCGACCAAGTCAGCGAGCCTGACCACCCGATCCTGTTAGTCGTCTCTTACGACAAGCATAGTCGCCTTTTCCGGCAAGCATGGGTTGCTGAAGACTTGTTCTAACCCGGATCTTCACAGGTCAAAGGAAATATGTAAATACGCAGACTTTGTCAATTTGCCCAATAATCATCACAACATATAGAAATTATTATGATTTCATTTCATGAATGTTTTAACCTTATCTGGTTATATTATCTTAAGAAATTACATGCTATTAATGACACTTGTGTCTCTAAGGCAGTATTCATCAGTTTAAATCATTAGTTCTAGATTATATGTGAATATGAACAAGTTGTCCCTATAAGAGACTCGAGTCCTTAGACTTGAAGGATGGTATTACTACACATCCATTCTTTCAGTACAGCTGCCAAACCGAATTGACTTAACTGTTTAGTTTACACACACATATATCATTTTCACTCAGTAATATTTGAACTTATACACTACAAGACTGATGGGCCCAGTTCAACAAAGTGATCCGGGGTAGAATAGGTCTTCGGCAACCCATGCTTGCCGTTAAAGGCGACAATGCTTATCGTAAGAGGCGACTAACGGGATCGGGTGGTCAGGCTCGCTGACTTGGTTCATGTATGTCATCGTATCCTAATTGCGTAGATCGATGCTCATGATGTCAATCACTGGATTGTCTGGTCCAGACTCGATTATTTACAGAGTATTGGAATATTGCTGAGTGCGGCGATAAACAACAAACAAACAAACAACAAACTTTCAGTACTGCCTTGAAACAAGCCTAAAGTGTAACAAAATTATTATACAGTAAACTACGGTTATAACGAACTCAAAGGGACTACTATTTTTTGTTTGTTATAACCGTAGTTTGTTATAAGCATATATACAGCATAACTACAGCAAATAGTCGGGACTAAAAAGTAAGTTCGTTATATCCGTCAGTTCGTTATAAGCGTGTTCGTTATAACCGTTGTTCACTGTATGTATATTTGTACAATACTTACCTTATCTTGGAAAAAGTTAAATGGTCACCATACAGACAAGTGGACATCCTTCAGAATCTCATCAGAAAATAACTTCTCACTGACATTTTTGTTGACATGAAGCATTTCTGTGTGTTCTGCTACCAGTAAAATTCTTTGTGTTTCTAAAGTTTGCCATGAGTGTAGTGATTGTTTCATGATGTCAGTAAGTCAAGGTACAGAAAAATGCTTGGTTCTTATTAAAACAATGCTATCAGTGCGCTTGCTGCATTTAGTCAAGGCCCAATAGGCATCACATGGTTGACAAGTTCATACATCAATAAATGACACTGATACCGTGCTAGACTATCGATTCAATACACTCAGAAGAATAATATCATTCCAGATAAATTTAATTAATTTTTTACAGCTCTTTATGCCTGAAATATCTGAAGGCAGAAGAAGAAAAAAATATTTTTTAAGTTAAAATAATGTGGACAAACATTTGTCCTGCATTGTGTCGATTATCATTTCATCTCACTCTCTCACGCACTCAATAACTCACTCACTCACGCACCCTCTCACTCACTCAAACATTCCCTCAAATACTCACGCAATAACTCACTCCATCAAACTCTCTCAAACACTCCATCAAACACTCACTGACTCAATCACTCACTCCCTCAAACATTCCCTCAAACACTCACTCCCTCACATACACACACTCAAATACTCACTCAATAACTCCCTCACTCACTCACTCTCTCACTCACTCTCTCACTCACTCAAAATACTCACTCAAAATACTCACGCAATAACTCACTCCATCAAACTCGCTCAAACACTCCATCAAACACTCAAACACTCACTCTCTCAAACACTCAATCACTCACTCACTCAAATACTCACTCAAATACTCACTCAATAACTCACTCCACCAGACTCTCAAACACTCCATCAAAGATTCTGTCAAAGATTCTGTCAAACACTCAAACACTCAAACACTCAAACACTCACTCTCTCAAACACTGGCTCTGACTATAACACCTTGTACAGGTAGCAGTTCCTGATTCATGGGAACATTCTTGCTCTCACAAATTAGTGGGTGACTCACCCATCTTGTGTTGCGGCAGTATTGGTTATGACACAGCTACCTGTGATGGGGGAGGCAGTGCTGTTAATGTTGCAGGCTGCCGCCATCTTTGGAGCCTCATTTCATCATAAAAAAACATGTCCCCATCTCAACTTCTCCTCACAGATGACAATGACTAATGTGCTGTGTGAAGGTCACTGCTCTTCATACTGTATTTCATGCTCCTGATTGGTGGAGAGATACCGTATTCGACGTAATAAGCGCCCAGGGCGCTCTCAAAATTAGAATGAGGGGGCTCTTATTAGAATATTTTTTTGGTGAATAACAACAGAGTTGAAAGATCGTAAATTTCGTGATTTATGCTGACAGCCTGAAATGTTTATATACGACAGATATATTTTTTCAGAATTTAATTGCCCATAATTAAGGGTGCATATAACAAACGTATTATGCACGAATAAATAAGTCTTGTGTACATTGATCAATCGGAAGGGGTGCCAATTAGGATTGTTCACTAGCCAGTATATTAGCAAATATCGCAGTGGGCGCTTATTACGTCGAATACGGTAGTTTTATTATGGTTTGGATATTCTTGTTAATGGGATTTTGTGTTTGTGTTTTGTCAGGTTTGAATTTATTGCTGTTGTAGAATTTGAATGTTCCATTGTATGGATTGAATATTTAATTTGCAGGGTTTTCCTGTTGTTGGGGTGGATTATTGTTATTGGATTTAAATACTCTTGTTGAGTTTGAACATTCCTGTTGTGTTTGAATGTTCTTGATTGATTTGAACATTCCTGTTGTTGTGTTTGAATGTTCTTGATTGATTTGAACATTCCTGTTGTTGTGTTTGAATGTTCTTGATTGATTTGAACATTCCTGTTGTTGTGTTTGAATGGTCTTGTTGGGTTTGAATATTCCTGTTGTTGGGTTTGAATGTTCTTGATTGATTTGAATATTCCTGTTGTTGTGTTTGAATGGTCTTGTTGGGTTTGAATATTCCTGTTGTTGGGTTTGAATATTCTTATTGGATTTAAATAGCCTTGTTGTTGAATTTAAACAGTCTTGTTGGGTTTGAATATTCTTGATTGATTTGAATATTCCTGTTGTCAGGTTTGAATGTTCCTGTTGTAGGGTATGACTGTTCCTGTGTGATATGAATATTGCTCCTGTGTGGTATGAATATTGCTCCTGTGTGGTATGAATATTGCTCCTGTGGGGTATGAATATTGCTCCTGTGGGGTATGAATATTGCTCCTGTGTGGTATGAATATTGCTCCTGTGGGGTATGAATATTGCTCCTGTGTGATATGAATATTGCTCCTGTGTGGTATGAATATTGCTCCTGTGTGGTATGAATATTGCTCCTGTGGGGTATGAATATTGCTCCTGTGTGGTATGAATATTGCTCCTGTGTGGTATGAATATTGCTCCTGTGGGGTATGAATATTGCTCCTGTGGGGTATGAATATTGCTCCTGTGGGGTATGAATATTGCTCCTGTGTGGTATGAATATTGCTCCTGTGGGGTATGAATATTGCTCCTGTGGGGTATGAATATTGCTCCTGTGTGGTATGAATATTGCTCCTGTGGGGTATGAATATTGCTCCTGTGGGGTATGAATATTGCTCCTTTGTGGTATGAATATTGCTCCTGTGTGGTATGAATATTGCTCCTGTGTGGTATGAATATTCCTCCGTTGGGGTATGAATATTGCTCCTGTGGGGTATGAATATTGCTCCTGTGTGGTATGAATATTGCTCCTGTTGGGTATGAATATTGCTCCTGAGGGGTATGAATATTGCTCCTGTGGGGTATGAATATTGCTCCTGTGGGGTATGAATATTGCTCCTGTGGGGTATGAATATTGCTCCTGTGGGTAATGCATGGTGAATTATCAAAGAGGCACGGTGGTCAATTGATCCCAAGGGCTGCATCTCGCCATGCAGAGTTGTGCCCCTTAGCTGTGCCAGGATCAGTTTATTGTAGGTTTGCCAAGACTTCTCCAAACTATAATGTTTGGTTTGTCAGCACCATGCATCTATGACCTGTATCACTTTAGCCTTTCCTATGTACAAAGTCAACGCATTATTTAAATTCACCCTCAGTCCGTGCTTTTTTAATATGTCCTGTGGAATCCATGTCAGTAGATCCTCATCTGATCACATGGACTTTCTTTAGCTAATCCAATTGGACAGAAATAATGGCAGCCATGTTGTAAATGAGAGTCAACAGATTGTTGATTGAATACAGCATAATTCTGGCTCCAATAGTGTGACTATGAAAATATTGCAGTACATTCTTGTAGGCATTGTCCCTTTGCTTTCTTTACAAGCGGTGACACGGGTGGCCCAGTTGTCTAAGGCACCACAATTTGCTGTCCAGAGTTGCATCCCTTGGGCATGCCAGAAACCTATGATTGTGGGTTTCGAATCCCGGTTCGCCCCGATTAGGTTTCTAGGTTTGTCAGCACCATACCCGTGCTCGTGGGTTAACCTGTATCCCTTCAGGCTTTCCTCCCACATTAAGCTGGTACGCCGTGATATAACTGGAATACCCAACTCACTCACTCACTCACTAAATCTTAACAAGCTGTGTATATTATGATAACGGCAAGAATAATAGTTGTATTTGGAAATATAGATGAGGTAATATAATAATATGTGTGCATTATTCAGGTACTGTTTTCCGTCTACTTTGTGGTTGCTCAAAGCGCATTTCTTACTCCAATTGATCAGTGTGCACCCTATAATCATTCTCAGCTCCCTGGGGAGTATACATGGCATGATACCTGTTGCCATCTCATTCTGCTTGGTACCCATTCACTGCTGGGTGAACAGAGGCTGACACACAGACAGTAACCATGGCATTTTAATGATTTTTTTTCTAAGTTTTGCATAATTCATTCCAAGCTTGTTTGTAAAACAAAAAGAAAATGGCCTGACCTTAGTGTGAATTGTTGGTGGTTTAAGAATAGATGTTGTGACAGACTGACCGATTGTGTGTCAGTAACAAAGGATTACGCCATCTTTAGAATGTGGTTTGGTTTGGTTTGGTTGTTGTTTTACGCCGCACTCAGCAATATTCCAGCTATATGACGGCAGTCTGTAAATAATCGAGTCTGGACCAGACAATCCAGTGATTGATATCATGAGCATAGAGCCACACAATTGGGATCGATGACATAAATCGACCAAGTCGGAGCCTGACAACCCGATCCTGTTAGTCGCCTATTACGACGATCATAGTCAGTCGCCTTTTACAGCAAACATGGGTTGCTGAAGACCTGTTCGACCCCGGATCTTCACGGGTTGTTTAGAATGTGAGTTTGTGTGTTCCAGGTACAAGAAGCTTGCCTATCACATACGGGAGCTGGCCAAGCAGATCCGTGAACTCGATGCCAAGGATCCGTTCCGAGCCGAAGCCATGTCCCAGCTACTGGAAAAACTGTGAGTTGCACGCTTTGTCACAGAGACTTTCCTGTATCCCTCTTATTTCTTACAGACATCTCACGTTTTTACATATCTTGTGTTTTCAGCAGGACGTCATTTTGAAATAGTAGTTTGTTGATGTTTATTGAGCATATAGTTTTTTCGGGGAGGAAATCCTCCATTTCTTTAAAGATTGAAATAAACTTATGTTTAAATTATCTGAAAATGAACCTTAGAGTCTTTTGAAGGAGTTTCTTTTCACACTTCAGAATTAAATAAATTTATAATTTCAAGTCACAAGTCTTCCAAGCAATTTATCAAAATATTTCTTGAAATGTCTGTGTGGTTTTTTCCCCAGTATGTTCATCTGTCAGTTTTATAGACAAAGAGTCTTCTTCATCATCTCAATATGAATATGACATCAAGCTAACCTGGTCTGCCTGGTTTGTTGTGTACAGAGGATGCACAATTTGTGAATATAGATACTAAATTAATCATTCACTGTAACAGAAACGTTTATATTTATCAAGATTGCCATGATTGCCATGGACAATGAGAAGGCAGATGAATAAAGCAACTTTATACCTTTAATGGATCCGCCTTGTTCATATTTAGCATTGAATTTATTTATTGCAAGCCTAGAGATTGTCTATATTGTCTATATTTCGTGATACTTTTGAGTCAATGTATCAAAACTAAAATTTCAAATCAGTGACACCCCCATTTCCCAAATCCTGGATCTACCTTTGCAGTAGTTTTGGTGTGCCGGTATGAATGCAGGTATGAACAAAGGAATGCAAGTATGAACAAAGGAATGCAGGTTTGGACAAAGGAATGCCGGTATGAACGAAAGAATGCAGGTATGAACAAAGGAATGCAGGTATGAACAAAGGAATGCTGTTATGGACAAAGGAATGCCGGTATAAAAGAATTCAGGTATGAAAAAAGGAATGCAAGTATGAACAAAGGAATGCAGTTATGGAGAAAGGAATGCCGGTATGAAAGAATGCAAGTATGAACAAAGAAATGCAGGTATGAACAAAGGAATGCCGGTATTAACGAAAGCATACAGGTATGAACGAAAGGATGCCTGCATGAACGAAAGAATACAGTTATGGACAAAGTAGTGCAGGTATAGGAATGGATAATATAATTCCTGACTCTGTCCACTGTTCTTTATTTTTGGACATTAATATGATGTTAATCATTGGTTCAGTTTGTGAAAGAAGGAATGTATTGTTCATCAGTTAATTCTATGCAGACAACAATTGATTTTATTCTTTTGTAGATGTTAATTGTTTTGGAGATCAATATACAATTTACAATTAGGAAATAGAATCGGGTACTTGTTAAACCTTGTTGATTTTCAGTTGATCATCTAATGAAGAATCAATCTAAACTGTCAACTATTCCTGCTAATATTGTCCCCCGTCCGCGGTTCCAGCTATTGTCATTCTAATCAGCCAGTCAGTCAAAGCTCGCCTCTGTCACCCGACTTTTCACATATTAAGCTTTCCAATAGTATTTGCCATGTTTATTTAGAGTGTGTTTTATTTTGGCGTGTGCCACTTTATTAACAGTGGATTTTGTGTTGAGATTATCGATTTGATAAAGCTACATCACAAGCGTGTTGGGTTACATAAAAGAGCACGAGAAATTAATTTCTCTGCATGATTCTCATTAATTTCATCGGTTTAGACGAGGTAATATTCTGCAGCGGTAGCTGCCTGATTGCACATATTGTTCTGAAAATGGCAACATTTACCAGTGGATGTGGCGTACTGTGTGGATGGCCTGGTTTGATGTTGGGCTGAGGAGCCTGATGTTGTGTTCTGCACAGAAGTACAGCATGTAGTATGTAGTCAATGTAGGGAAACATTTCACTGTAGTGTAGAATCTTGTGATGAACATTACAGTAAGAGTAAAGTTATTGGTGCCAGTTTTGTCTTTGAACATTCAACCTCTACAGTCAGTGAGTGGTGTTGTGTGAAATATCTCCACAGGGATTCGAACAATGAATTGACCTCCATGCGCTCTTACAGCTCCTGGAGCATTGTTTGTTTGTTGTTTAACGCTGCGCTCAGCAGTATTCCAGCTATATGACGGCGGTCTGTAAATAATCGAGTCTGGACCACAAAATCCAGTGACTGACAACATGAGCATCGATCCACACAATTGGGATACAACGACATTCATCAACCAAGTCAGCGAACCTGACCATCTGATCCCGTTACTGGCCTCTTACGGCAAGCATAGTCGCCTTTTATGGCAAGCATGGGTTGCTGAAGACCTATTCTACCCCGGATCTTCACGTGTCAGGTCCTTGAGCAGGGGAACACACTACTCAACAACTCCGTTTGGACTAGTGGTTTGTGTAAATTAACTAGATTTTGGGAGAAATCAACTACATGTAGTCCCTTCAAAACGTCTATTAAGCCATTAAAAGCCAAACTGACACATTTGTACGTTTACATATACATAAATCGTTCACTGTGTGTTGTGAAGGGTTACTTCTATTATCTTGTAGAGGTCTTCAGATTAGCTTTGTGCTAGTTGTCCAATCTGATTTTCAGTATTTATTAAAAAAAGAGGCCTTCTTACTTTTCAGTAGTCTCAGACTAACGACCTAGTGGCCATGTCTTTCCCTGATAAGACATTCAGCCCGATTCTATGCTCATCAACTCCAGAACGTAAAGTGTCATACTTGAGGAATCCATTAAACTCAACATGCTCAAGGGTTCCTTTGTAGAATTATTTTTGTAAAATCTATTTGGGGACTATATGAATGGAGAGGGATCGTCGCAAATGTTCGCAGTCTACCGCTAGATGTCATTTCTTTAATACTGTGGGTGGTCAGGTATTCTGCTCATCTTGCATTTTTGCAGTTTTGTGATCGATTGAACATATTTATGAATAGCCTTTATATTTGCTTTCGTGTTTCAGTTGTGTTTTACCCAGAAATCTCAACATATGTATTACTCCTAATGTATGTACCCCTTTATATCTCATATTCAGGGCCATGTAGTACACTCGCTTTGAAACTCTATACGGGGTTGTTGCATGATAGTGCTTGAAGTAGGTGTCACTTGAGATGAGATGTGGAGTTTTTAGAAATATCTCATTATCCAGGGCATTAATCTGAAGGGTGTAGATGGGTGGTGAGGTCCAGATTAAAGTTTTTAAATCTTGTGTTTGACTGTGAACTTTTGAGACAGTCCCTAAGGGTTTGTCAGCTTCCAGTACTTGTGTTCAGTGAGATGACTTCTAAGAGGTTGCAGGGTGGTAGGGTGGGGTACCTAGTGGTTAAAACATTCGCTCGTCACAACAAAAAGACCCCTGAAAATCCGGGGTAGGGTAGGTCTTCAGCAACCCATTCTTGCAGTAAAAGGGAACTATGCTTGTCGTAAGAGACGACTAACGGGATTGGGTGGTCAGGTTCGCTGACTTGGTTGATGCATGTCATCGTATCCCAAATGCTCAGATTGATGCTCATGATGTCAATCACTGGACTGTCTCGTCGAGACTCAATTATTTACAGATTGCTGTCAAATAGCAGGAATTTTGCTGAGCATGGCGTTAAACAACAAACAAACAACACTGTCTAAGAATGCCGGTTCAGACAGAGTGCCGGACTATTCAGATTTTGGCAATTTCTAATTTGACTTTGTATCTCTGGTGATGGGTTTGTTAATTCAACTGCTCCAGTAGGTTATTACAGATTGACTCACTCACCAATTAGTGACTGTCTTTCCTCATCATCAGTGCTATTTGACTTGCTTGGTAAGCACTATCATAGCAAGCTTCCATGTTCAGATGTTTTATCGACAGCTATTGTCAGTTATCCTCTCGAGCCAGCAAACATCTTGACAGAGGGACAATGACGGTATATAGAGAGAAGACTAAAGGATAGGACCAACACTCAGTGTCTGGAGTGGACAGATGCAGGCGCTCTCGGGGTTTAAATAATGATATTTTAACTAAGTTTATTGAGAGGCCAGAGTACATAGATGCTTAGTTTAGACTGTCCACTGTACTTCAAAAAGCCATTAATTCATAGAGCTCAGGGCTTTGCTTTGAATTACAAGAGTGGGAGTCAAGGGGACTCCGATAATTAATTGTAAGGCTCCTTGCAGGCAATATGAGGGTCCTGTAAGTATTGAAATGGTGTAGTGTAGCGTACATTTTGATAATTAATTTAAAGCTTGGAATGAATCAATGATCATGTGGACAGTGGTCATGATGTGCTGTGGGTGCAATGAATGTTATCATACCCCCATGTCAGAATGGTGAGATCTGTTTATCTTGATAAAATATGAATTTGTCAGTGGGAGAATAAATACCTTATACCATGTATACCCCACCATGAATAAGACAGGATGCACATGGATTTTAGAGAGGCAGAATAAATCCCTGCCTGGTCCAGACTTGATTATTTACAGGTCATCGCCATATAGCTAGAAAATTGCTGAGTGTTCCATTAGCCAAACAAACAAACAAACAAACAAACAAACAAACAAACAAACATATATAATAGTGATGTAGTGTAGGCTTGCTTCCAGTGAGTTCCACTTTCATGTTATGCTACAAACTTTCAATGTCTGTCATACGTTTTTGTTGAGTATGATGATGTTAATAAGCAATATTTGAGCATATATCAGTGCCGTAGTTTCCTTAATTCAGAACATCTGGGATAGAATAGGTCTTCAGCAACCCACGCTTGCCGTAAAAGGCGACTATGCTTGACGTAAGAGGCAACTAACGGGATCGGGTGGTCAGACTCGCTGACTTGGTTGATGCATGTCATTGATCCCAATTGCGTGGATCGATGCTCATGATATTAATCACTGAATTGTCTGGTCCAGATTTGATTATTTACAGACCGCCATCATGTAGCTGGAATATTGCGGAGTGAGGCATTAAACAAGAAACCAACCAACCAACCTTAATTCAGATGGACAGCCCACTCAAATCATTGGACTCTACTCATACAGCTTCACTTATTATCCCAGGGAACCGGAGGTCGGTGGTTCAATCCCCGTCCACGTCATACCCAAAGACGCTAAAAGGTGTTACTTGTTGTTACCCTGCCTCATGTTCTGTAGTACGGGGCTAAGACAAGGGTTGATTGGCTCGGAGTAGTATACTGTGTTTGAGTGGGGTGTAAAAAGGCGACTATGCTTGTCATAAGAGGCAACTAACAGGATTGGGTGGTCAACATGGTTGATGCATGTCCTCGTATCCCAATTGTGTGGATTGATGCTCATAATGTGAATCACTGGATTGTCTGGTCCAGACTTGATTCTTTACAGACCACCGTCATTTAGCTAGAATATTGCTGGGTGCGGCATTGAACAACAAACAAACTATTCATGTTAAACTTCTCACTGGGATAGCACTATGAAACTGTCATTAGTCTGGAGAAGCATAAGAAGCCACACACACACACATTTACGTCACTATGTAAGTTCAATTATTTTGAACACAAGGTTTTAACCCATTTCTCCTCACCAACCTCACATTGGTATAAACGTGTATTGTGGAGGATTCTACACTGTCAGGAAATATGGCTGTAAAAGTAATTGCCATCTAAAATCAAAGGACAATTGCAAGATATTTTATAATGAGCACAGCCGCTGTTGTTTGCATGGCCCATAGCGTCAGTAAGACTTGGATCAAGTTGACAGAATGTGCAACATTGTTATGCTTTTAGCTTGATTAGCATCATGGACAGGCCTTTTTTTTACTGTTTACTTACAAAGGTGCAGTCATTGGTAAATGTATGTCGCCTCATAAATCAGCCTTTTCTAAATGCCTGTCCATTTAGCTGGGATTCAGTATAACCTATTGACACTTTTATGATACATTGGAATATAACTGATTCGTCCACCAGGGTCCGGTGACTGAAATGACCACCAGGAGCAATATTATTCATCTTTGTGTGTGCTCCCTTTTTCTCTCCTTCTTCATCTTCAGTGGGTTATTGACTGAAACAGTTTGACATGTGATTGGGTTTTGACCTTTATTTGAAGTTGTCTTTTTCTTTGCAATCAACGACTGTCAGTCAAGTCAAGTCTTGTCATATTTGGGTTACCAAACAAAGAGGTCAGTTTGAACGAAATTGATCAGGTTTTGACCTTGCTGGCTTCAACCCTGGTGCTTGATGGACAGACAAAAGAATATATGACAGGTTGATTCTGAATTTGATTACGTTGTTGACCTTATAAAATACTGTTATAAATCTAGATCAGGTTTGTTGAGTAAAACATTTTAGATATTGCTTGTTTTTTAACTTGACATTTTCATTAAAAAGAATATTACTGATGGCTGTTTCTTAGAATACTGGGCGGTGGGGTAGCCCAGTGGAGCATCCGCTAGTCATGCTGAAGACCTGGGTTTGATTCCCCACATGGGTATATTGTGTGAAGCCCATATCTGGTGTCCCCTGTCGTGATATAGCTTGAATATTGCTAACAGCGGCGTAAAACCAAACCGACTCAGAATGTTCACCGCGAATAGCTGCAAGATCCTGATGTATCATTAATCAAGCAATAATCTCCCTCACTCATACAACAACTATGTTGCCTCATTTAGGGGAGAGACAATTGTTTTATTTTAATTTTTATTTTAAAGGGCTTGAGTCACATGACCAATTTATTTTCTTCTTTGAATTTGCAAAGTAAACTTTATTTTGAAGATTTCTTTTTAGGATAAACTTGACAACATGATAACATATTTATTTTTTCTTGTTTTGCCTGCTCTTTGCAAATTGACCAAGACAATCTATCCAAAATATTTAGCTACAAACATTTTGTTTCAAAAAGATCTAATGGGTGTTTAAAAACTATGTTCTGAAGGTGAAATTGAAAACTATTTGGATCCCTAACAAATATTGTCTTCACCATTGGATCTTTATAATATTGTCTTCACCAGTGGACCTTATAATATTGTCTTCACCAGTGGACCTTATAATATTGTCTTCACCAGTGGATCTTTATAATATTGTTTTCACCATTAGATGTTATAATATTGTCTTCACCAGTGGATCTTTATAATATTGTCTTCACCAGTGGATCTTATGATATTGTCTTCACCAGTGGATCTTTATAATATTGTCTTCACCATTGGATGTTTATAATATTGTCTTCACCAGTGGATCTTTATAATATTGTCTTCACCAGTGGATGTTATAATATTGTCTTCACCAGTGGATCTTTATAATATTGTCTTCACCATTGTATGTTTATAATATTGTCTTCACCAGTGGACCTTATAATATTGTCTTCACCATTGGATCTTTATAATATTGTCTTCACCATTGGATGTTTATGATTTTGTTTTACCAGTGGATCTTTATAATATTGTCTTCACCAGTGGATCTTATGATATTGTCTTCACCATTGGATCTTTATAATATTGTCTTCACCATTGGATGTTTATAATATTGTCTTCACCATTGGATGTTTATAATATTGTCTTTACCAGTGGATGTTTATAATATTGTCTTCACCATTGGATCTTTATAATATTGTCTTCACCAGTGGATCTTATGATATTGTCTTCACCAGTGGATCTTTATAATATTGTCTTCACCAGTGGATCTTATGATATTGTCTTCACCAGTGGATCTTTATAATATTGTCTTCACCATTAGATGTTATAATATTGTCTTCACCATTGGATCTTTATAATATTGTCTTCACCAGTGGATGTTTATAATATTGTCTTTACCAGTGGATGCTTATAATATTGTCTTCACCATTGGATCTTTATAATATTGTCTTCACCAGTGGAACTTTATAATATTGTCTTCACCAGTGGGTCTTATGATATTGTCTTCACCATTGGATCTTATAATATTGTCTTCACCAGTGGATCATCGTTCAGTACTGTGAGGGAAATAGGGTTAGGCTCTTCTTTGAGCAGTATTTCAGTTATGTGTCCCGTGTGGGAGAAGGAAGCTGAGGACCGGGCAGGTCAAGTTGACGACAGCTGGGGACAACAAGGGGAAGATGAACATTAAGTTATCATGTCTCTGTCAATCACTTCCAGTCATACAAACTCAATGAACTGGAACTGCTAATCATTTTTATTGTTCATAGTAAGGTGTTTGGATCTGACTTGCATTTCTAAACTTAGTAAATCATGGCTGAAATATAAACAGTTTACAGTTTGTTGACTGTAAAAGCTAAATACTTAAAGGTGATGTAAGACTCAAACTTGTTCTCATGCCTTTCCATCCAAGATGTAGTGAGTATTTGTGATTCCCAGATTACAGAGACATGGTTAAAAATCTTGAACAAGGAGTGAGTGAGAGAGCTGTTTAAAGCACCAAACAAAATTTCAGTTAATCACAGCATGTCACCTCAATGCGAAAAACGTCATGGGGATTCTGGTTAGAACTGGTCCCCAGCAGCCAGTGCTGGTTGTAAGAGGCGACCAAATGACTTGGGTGGTCAGGCTCGGTGACTTGGTTAACTGTCTGCCATCATAACCCGATCTGGACATTTACTTATAACATCAGTCACTGGATTGTCTGGTCCAATTATATTCAGGCCAACACAATAGAGCTGGAATATTGTTGAGAGCAGCATTCAGCAACAGCCTCCAACAGCAAACCTTAGACCACTTGATTAGCATCATTGTGTAGATTCAACATGTTCAAAATAAACTGTTGTTTTTAGATAATGAGGCTTGAACTGTAAAAGTAATAAACAATCTCTCAGAGTTATCTTCCCGTCAGCTTATTCCTGTCAAATTGGATGAGATGTTTCTATTGCACAGCGGGAGAAGTATAAATTGTCCTAACATTTCTAAAAGAATGTGATAGATTATCTAGGATACGTTTTCTCTGAAAGTTGTTCTTATTGACACTGCAAAAATAAGAAAACATTATTAAAAGGTGAAAACTTAATATTAGTTATCATTGTCTTTTGTGATTACATTGTTCATGAAGAATCTGGGACGGTCGGGTGCCTAGAGGTTTAAGCATTTGCTTGGCACGCCGATGTCCCGGGTTCGATTCCTGACATGGGTACAATGTGTGAAGCCCATTTCTGGTGTCCCCCGCTGTGATATTGCTGGAATATTGCTAAAAGCGAAGTAAAACCATACTCACTCACTCACTCATGACGATTCTCCAACTGAGCCAGACCTGAGGAACTGTTTGTGATTTCCCTTCCTATTCCGCATGGTTTGTTTGTTTGTTTGTTTGTTTGTTTTAGTGCCGCACTTAGCAATATTCTAGCTGTTTGACGATCTGTAAATAATCAAGTCTGGACCAGACAATCCAGTGATTAACATCATGAGCATCAATCTACGCAATTTGGGTATGATGACATGCATTAACCAAGTCAGCGAGTCGGACCACCCGATCCTGTTAGTCGCCTCTTACGACAAGCATAGTCGACTTTTACGACATGGATGGGTTGTGGAAGTTCTCAGGTACAGAATATACTATTCAGGTAGACAGTATCAGTTATATACTGGTGTGCAGTTCTCAGGAAGACAGTATATGTGACAAGTGCAGCTCTGAGGTAGATTATATATGCTGTACGTGCAGTATTCATGTAAATGTTATATAATCAGTTCTCAGGTATTCAGTATTAGTTGTAAGTACAAACAGTTCTCAGGTAGATTGTATTCTTCCAGTGGGTGTAAGCGGATTAGTTGATACTGCCACCCTCTGATGTAAGGTAAGAATTTTTAGTAAACAACTTAGTGATATATGTCATAAACTTACTGTGTGTCCGAATCAAGGGACTGGTTGATAATGACCCTTTTTGTCACATTGGATCAGTTATTTCAGAAATTAGGAAAACCTATTAAAATCACTTTGAGAGATCAGATGCACTTCTGTTCATATTGATGAGAATACTGTTATGGACATTGAAATACACACAATGACTGTAGTATCTTGAATATAATATACTACTCAAAAGAAGTTAAAGAACACCATTTTTTCATTTTTAATATGTTATGGCCTTGACAGATTAACTATAGTCATATACAAAAAATTGGGTGTTCTTTAACTTCATTTAAGTAGTATATTATCATTGTGTTAAGTAAAACTTTAAGTGTACTTATTATCCTCTTATGATACTTTCTACCCATTCATTACAGATGACAGTTTTCAATGATTTCGAGCAATAACGTAAAGTTGAAACATAACTTTATGTTATGCATTCTATTCAATATACCTTACTCATTGCATTGACAACCCAGGTGAGGATTCTGGGTTAAAATATATCCCCAGCTACCTGTGCTGGTCGTTAGAGCAGACTTAATGGATCGAGTACCATTATAGCAAGAATTGTTATTCGCAATATCAATCACTGGATTGTCTTGTCCAGGTTTGATTTTTTTCAGGCCGCTGTCGCTAAGCAACAAACATACACACATACTCATGTTGATGTCAAATACTACCCCTGATCCAGATTTCATGTTCTTTCACGTCAACTTGGCTCATTAATTATACACATGAACTCATCAGATTTCATAATTTGTCCTAACGTGTTTGAATCTCCCCCAATTTCCCACATACATTACAGCTAGCTGGTGGCCAGGTCATGACAACTAAAGCCGTGCAGGGATACTTTGTCTTGCTTGAAAAAGTCTCTGTTTATTTTGCCCACCGCCAGCAACCTCTAGGGTGTTAAACATGCTACATTAAAGATTATCTCCTTCAAACAAATGTTACAAATCCGTAACATAAGCACTTCATACCAGGAATCTTGTGAGTGTTGGGGATCCGATTCTGCAGCAAGTGGAAAAGGTCGGCTTATGTGATACGTTAAATTTGCTCCATGTATTAACTTTAAGTACGAGGATATTGGAGATGGCTAATTTTCAAAATTTAACGTTTTTGAGTTTGAAAGATGGAGGGGTGCTCAAGCAAGCCCGGTTTGAATTTGGAGAAGTTGCATTTTGAAAATTAGCAAGATGAGAAAGAAAGAAAGTTTATTTCTGTTTTGTAGGCCAGTTAGCTCATTTAGAAATGAGAATAAAATTGAAGTTTAGAAAGGAATAATAGTTGCCAAGATGTAGATTTGAACATCAGTACTTTGTAAATTTAAAGTAAATATTTACATGGTGATGCTTTGTTGCAATTCAGAACGTTTCTTGTGGAGTTGTGGAATCTTTTGCAGAACAATGGCAGAATTTGCCTTTCTAAGTGATCAATACACTAAAACAGCTTTAGACCTTGTCTGTCCTGGAATCACCATAGACAGACCCTCATTAAGTACTTGGACCTTGTCTGTCCCGGAATCACCATAGACAGACCCTCATTAGGTACTTGGACCTTGTCTGTCCCGGAATCACCATAGACAGACCCTGATTAGGTACTTGGACCTTGTCTGTCCCTGAATCACCATAGACAGACCCCCATAAGGTACTTGGTCCTTGTCTGTCCTGGAATCACCATAGACAGACCCTCATTAAGTACTTGGACCTTGTCTGTCCCGGAATCACCATAGACAGACCCTCATTAGGTACTTGGACCTTGTCTGTCCCTGAATCACCATAGACAGACCCCCATAAGGTACTTGGTCCTTGTCTGTCCCTGAATCACCATAGACAGACCCCCATAAGGTACTTGGTCCTTGTCTGTCCTGGAATCACCATAGACAGACCCTCATTAGGTACTTGGACCTTGTCTGTCCTGGATTCACCATAGACAGACCCTCATTAGGTACTTGGTCCTCATCTGTCCCAGAATCACCACAGAGAGATTCTTACAAGGTTCTTGGACCTTGTCTGTCCTGGAATCACCATAGACAGACCCTCATTAGGTACTTGGACCTTGTGTGTCCCAGAATCACCATAGACAGACCCCCATAAGGTACTTGGACCTTGTCTGTCCTGGATTCACCATAGACAGACCCTCATTAGGTACTTGGACCTTGTCTGTCCTGGATTCACCATAGACAGACCCTCATTAGGTACTTGGACCTTGTCTGTCCCTGAATCACCATAGACAGACCCCCATAAGGTACTTGGACCTTGTCTGTCCTGGATTCACCATAGACAGACCCTCATTAGGTACTTGGACCTCATCTGTCCCAGAATCACCATAGACAGACCCTCATTAGGTACTTGGACCTTGTCTGTCCCGAAATCACCAAAGACAGACCCTCATTAGGTACTTTGACCTTGTCTGTCCCGGAATCACCATAGACAGACCCCCATAAGGTACTTGGACCTTGTGTGTCCTGGAATCACCGTAGACAGACCCTCATTAGGTACTTGGACCTTGTCTGTCCTGGATTCACCATAGACAGACCCCCATAAGGTACTTGGACCTTGTCTGTCCTGGATTCACCATAAACAGACCCTCATTAGGTACTTGGACCTTGTCTATCCTTGAATCACCATAGACAGACCCTCATTAGGTACTTGGACCTTGTCTGTCCCGGAATCACCATAGACAGACCCCCATAAGGTACTTGGTCCTTGTCTGTCCCTGAATCACCATAGACAGACCCCCATAAGGTACTTGGTCCTTGTCTGTCCTGGAATCACCATAGACAGACCCTCATTAGGTACTTGGACCTTGTCTGTCCTGGATTCACCATAGACAGACCCTCATTAGGTACTTGGTCCTCATCTGTCCCAGAATCACCACAGAGAGATTCTTACAAGGTTCTTGGACCTTGTCTGTCCTGGAATCACCATAGACAGACCCTCATTAGGTACTTGGACCTTGTGTGTCCCAGAATCACCATAGACAGACCCCCATAAGGTACTTGGACCTTGTCTGTCCTGGATTCACCATAGACAGACCCTCATTAGGTACTTGGACCTTGTCTGTCCTGGATTCACCATAGACAGACCCTCATTAGGTACTTGGACCTTGTCTGTCCCTGAATCACCATAGACAGACCCCCATAAGGTACTTGGACCTTGTCTGTCCTGGAATCACCATAGACAGACCCTCATTAGGTACTTGGACCTCATCTGTCCCAGAATCACCATAGACAGACCCTCATTAGGTACTTGGACCTTGTCTGTCCTGGAATCACCATAGACAGACCCTCATTAGGTACTTGGACCTTGTCTGTCCCGAAATCACCAAAGACAGACCCTCATTAGGTACTTTGACCTTGTCTGTCCCGGAATCACCATAGACAGACCCCCATAAGGTACTTGGACCTTGTGTGTCCTGGAATCACCATAGACAGACCCTCATTAGGTACTTGGACCTTGTCTGTCCCGAAATCACCAAAGACAGACCCTCATTAGGTACTTTAACCTTGTCTGTCCCGGAATCACCAAAGACAGACCCTCATTAGGTACTTGGACCTTGTCTGTCCCGGAATCACCATAGACAGACCCTCATTAGGTACTTGGACCTTGTCTGTCCTGGATTCACCATAAACAGACCCTCATTAGGTACTTGGACCTTGTGTGTCCTGGATTCACCATAGACAGACCCCCATAAGGTACTTGGACCTTGTCTGTCCTGGAATCACCATAGACAGACCCTCATTAGGTACTTGGACCTTGTGTGTCCTGGAATCACCATAGACAGACCCTCATTAGGTACTTGGACCTCATCTGTCCCAGAATCACCACAGCGAGATTCTCACAAGGTTCTTGGACCTTGTCTGTCTCGGATCTCCACGGGGCGGGGTAAGTAAAAAGAAATTATTGCACAATGAATCATCTGTTCTACAAAGTAATATGAACATATTTCCCCAACACAATGTAGATATAAGCCAGCGGGTACTGGGACTGTAACCTTTTGTTGGTGTAAGAGATATGATTTCAATATTAGGTGATAAATGACTTGAGTGGCTTTGATAGGATTAGGTGTGTTAAAGCTGAACATGGTTTTGTTGTGTGGCTGGGGGGTTTCTGGTTTGTCTGGTGTGTGTGTTTTTGTGAGAATGTTACAGCGAACTGCTGACTTTGTGTCGTTGTAACCTAGGTCTGAGCTATGTTCCTTTCCAACAAGGGCGGTCAGGTAGCCTAGTGGTTAAAGCGTTCGCTCGTCACACCGAAGACCAGGGTTCAGTTCCCGACATGAACGAAATTGATCAGGTGCTTGATGGACAGACAAAAGAAGATATGACAGGTTGATTCTGAATTTGATTACGTCGTTGACCTGTTGAAATACTATCATAAATCTAGGTCAGGTTTGTTGAGAAAAACATTTTAGATATTGCTTGTTTTTTAACTCAGAAACTGCGGAAGTTGCATAAATGAAAGTTTGCAAGCTTATCTAAGAGATTCTTGTTCAAGACTGAGTTTGAAAATTGGGCCTGTAAATGATTTTTTTAAAGAGTTAATCCCTTGATCCATGTTATTTTACTTGGTGCATAGTGTCTGCAATGGGGACAAGTTTTGCAGAAACTACTGATGTAAGCTTATCTTAGAGATACTTATGAAGACCGAGTTATTTTTTCCAGAGAAGGGACCTTTTGTGTGTATTAATTTCACATTTTATCATTTTTACTGAAGTCATAAAGGGGACGAAGTGCCTATCTCTTTTTAAGGTTTTGTAGGACGTTTTGTTATAGTTTATATTCACTACTAGATGAACAAACAAGATTCTACTGTGCCCCATGGTAGGGGATAGTGATAACGATGTTTTCTTGTTCATCACTGTTTTCTTGTTCATCACTGTTTTCTTGTTCATCGCTGTTTTCTTGTTCATCGCTGTTTAATTTCTTGTTCATCGCTGTTTTCTTGTTTATCCCTGTTTTCTTGTTCATCACTGTTTTCTTGTTCGTCGCTGCTTTCTTGTCCGTCGCTGTTTTTTTGTTTATCACTGTTTTCTTGTTCATCAATGTGTTTTTGTTTATCACTGTTTTCTTGTTCATCAATGTTTCCTTGTTCATCACTGTTTCCTTGTTCATCCCTGTTTTCTTGTTCATCACTGTTTTCTGTTAATCACTGTTTTCTGTTAATCACTCTTTCCTTGTTCACTGTTTCCTTGTTAATCACTGTTTTCTTGTTCATCGCTGTTTTCTTGTACATCACTGTTTTCTTGTTCATCGCTGTTTTCTTGTTAATCACTGTTTTCTTGTTCATCGCTGTTTTCTTGTTAATCACTGTTTCCTTGTTCACTGTTTCCTTGTTCATCACTGTTTTCTTGTTCACTGTTTTGGAGGATAATTGAGAGTGTTTGTTCTCTCCGATGGATGTATTAGATTCGTCGCTGCTTTCTTGTCCGTCGCTGTTTTTTTGTTTATCACTGTTTTCTTGTTCATCAATGTGTTTTTGTTTATCACTGTTTTCTTGTTCATCAATGTTTCCTTGTTCATCACTGTTTCCTTGTTCATCCCTGTTTTCTTGTTCATCACTGTTTTCTGTTAATCACTGTTTTCTGTTAATCACTGTTTCCTTGTTCACTGTTTCCTTGTTCATCAATGTTTTCTTGTTCATCGCTGTTTTCTTGTACATCACTGTTTTCTTGTTCATCGCTGTTTTCTTGTTAATCACTGTTTTCTTGTTCATCGCTGTTTTCTTGTTAATCACTGTTTCCTTGTTCACTGTTTCCTTGTTCATCACTGTTTTCTTGTTCATCGCTGTTTTCTTGTTTATCACTGTTTTCTTGTTCATCACTGTTTTCTGTTAATCACTGTTCCCTTGTTCACTGTTTCCTTGTTCATCACTGTTTTCTTGTTCATCGCTGTTTTCTTGTACATCACTGTTTTCTTGTTCATCGCTGTTTTCTTGTTAATCACTGTTTTCTTGTTCACTGTTTTGGAGGATAATTGAGAGTGTTTGTTCTCTCCGATGGATGTATTAGATTTGCTGTTGTCATTAAAATGTTGGCTTTTTCAAGCCAAGTTGAAGAAAGACTCACATTTCTTACAAATAGTTGTTTCTCATTTGGTACCCAATAATAGACAAAAGCTTTCTATCACAATTTTGAAGGTAAATTGCTATATTAATTTAGAAGAAATTATGTGAAAATACTGTGGGTGTGTAGTATTTGCTGCTGTCACTGCAAAAAAGGATTTTTCCAGCCAGGTTGGAAAACGGGAACATTTTAAGAAACATTTGTTTCTCATTTGTTACCTATAACTGACAAATGAACCTTTTTTCTTGTGACTTGGAATGGGGGTTGCTATATTAAATTAAAGAAATGGTTTAAAGATAGCTTGACTGAGTTTGAAATAGTGTTGAATGTTGTCTAGTACCTTGACACATCGTCCAGGTATGTTGTATAAGCTTCATAACCTGTTGACTCATGCCCTGCGTGGGGGCCGTCCCAACACTTTCTGCTGTACATGGACATGCTCCAGAGATGCTCTGTTGGATGGATTCCGCACATTCGTAATGTGTTAACATGCTGGAGACACTTACTACATGGAAAATGCAAAATTGAAGGGCGTGAGAGATTTTCGTTGATTGATGTTTTTCAAGGAGCACAGGGAGTTTGATTTAACACATGTGGTCAGATTCTGAAAGAAAACTCTCTGGAATGTGAAGAATGATTTATTTTTTTTACTTTTTATTCTTACCTACATTTGAATCCTTTTAGGTCCTTTTTGTAATGTGTTTTTAACACTTATTCACAACAGCTGTGATAGAGATGGAATATTGCTGATGGCTGCGTGAAATATGTTCATTCTCTCAAAAATCTCTTATCATCACAAAATACACATAAAACAGACAACTGTCAAAGAAATATGTAGATAATAAAGTCAATATTTGCATTTTTAAAATTTAATTATATTTAATTCTTTGGAGTCACCATGACCCAAAAGTAGTTGGACCTGGGAATATCCATGCACCGTCCCTTCAGTTGCATATGTCATACCGGTTCCAGTTGAAGATTGTGGGGTAGCCCTGTGGGCAAAGTGAGAGCCCTTCATACTGAAGATCAGTGTTTGAATCCCTTCCCACTTTGGTGCAATTAATCTCTCATTGAGGCTCGGAGACAGAAATATCCAAACAATGCTATACATGTCTGTAATAGTTGGGCATGTCTAGATTTCATCCGTATGTGAACGTCAGAGATTATTGGGGCTTCTTTCTAGTATACATTATAAGACAAGTACCCATGAAGATCCAGTGTAGAATAGGTCTTCAACCCATGCCTGCCGTAAATAGCGAATATGCTTGTCGTAAAGGTGACTAATGGGATCGGTGGTCAGGCTTGCTGATTTGTCATAGTATTCCAATTGCCTGGATCGATGCTCATGATGTAAATCATTAGATTGTCTGGTCCAGACTCCATTATTTACAGACTTCCTTCATATAGCTGGAATATTGCTGAATGTAGCGTAAAACAACAAACAAATATAAGACAAGTTAAGAAATTGAAAGTCTTAAGCTATTTCCATTTCAGAGACTGAATGTTAGTCTGTGAAGTCTTTTTTCTGGTGTTTGCATCAAGTCATACTCCCCATCTCACATGACCGCCTCCGTGGTCTTGAGGATAGTTTGTCTGCCCAGAGACTGCCTCCATGGTCTTGTGGAAAAAGTGTCTGCCAAGAGATCGCCTCAGTGGTCTAGAGGATAGTTTGTCTTTCTGAGATGGCCTCCGTGGACTTGTGGAAAGAGTGTCTGCCAAGAGATCGCCTCAGTGGTGGTCTAGTGGAATGAGCGTCTGCCCAGAGACCGCCTCCATGGTCTTGTGGAAAGAGTGTCTTTCCAGAGTTCGCCTCCATGGTCTAGTGGAAAGAGTGTCTACCCAGAGACTGCCTCCGTGGTCTTGTGGAAACAGTGTCTGCCCAGAGATCGCCTCAGTGGTGGTCTAGTGGAATGAGCGTCTGCCCAGAGATGGCCTCCATGGTTTAGTGGAAAGAGTTTCTGCCCAGAGACTGCCTCCGTGGTCTAGTGGAAAAAGTGTCTGCCAAGAGATCGCCTCAGTGGTGGTCTAGTGGAATGAGCGTCTGCCAAGAGACTGCCTCCGTGGGCTAGTGGAAAGAGTGTCTGCCAAGAGATCGCCTCAGTCGTGGTCTAGTGGAATGAGCGTCTGCCAAGAGACCGCCTCCATGGTCTTGTGGAAAGAGTGTCTTTCCAGAGATCGCCTCCATGGTCTAGTGGAATGAGTGTCTGCCAAGAGACTGCCTCCGTTGTCTAGTAGAAAGAGTGTCTGCCCAGAGACTGCATCCGTGGTCTAGTGGAAAGAGCGTCTGCCCAGAGACTGCCTCCGTGGTCTAGTGGAATGAGTGTCTACCTAGAGACGGCCTCCGTGGTCTAGTGGGAAGAGTGTCTGCCCAGAGACGGCCTCCGTGGTCTTGTGGAAAGAGTCTCTGCCCAGATACTGCCTCCGTGGTCTAGTGGAAAGAGTGTCTGCCCAGAGACGGCCTCCGTGGTCTAGTGGAAAGAGCCTCTGCCCCGAGACCACCTCCGTGGTCCAGTGGATAAAGATTCTGCCCTGAGAACGGAAGGTGGTGGTTTGATACCAAGTTGTCTTATCTAAAGACGATAGCACTTTTTGTGCCTGCCAGACGCTCAGCATAGGGGCTAAAACAATGACTGGTCGGCTCCGAGTCTGTATAACTGTGTCTGAGTTGGGTATTTATGTTAAACTGCAGCATGGTATCTCAATGGGGTAGCATCATAACCTTGGCATAACCCAAGGTTGGTACCATAAGCCACACTCACACAAAAACGCAAGTGCATGCATGTTGCAATTTAAGTGCTATAATCTTGAACGCAATGTTAACCCCATTTCTCCTTATCCCACCTTCTCACACCATATTGTTGTTTTAAGAGCATCAAGGCAACACTGTAAACTTAAATGTAGGTCATTTAGACATGCAAGTTCTGTGGTTTAATGAGAAATTTCCAAAATATTTTTGAGATGCCCCCTGTGGATGCAGCTTTTTCTTTGATGGGAAACTGCAGTTGGAATGAACACAACACATATCACAATATTCTGTTAAAGCGCTTACCATCTATAGTGACAAACCATATTTCCGATTAGAAACTCATCATTTCATATCAAAGGAGGTCTGCACTCATTGCTTCTTATCAAATAATAATTAATATATGTTGCTTGGTACACAATAATAGATTGTGTTTTGTTTCTGACTGCCAAATTTGATGCTGGTAGAGGCATGAACAGATTTCTTTGATTAAAAATATATTAATTTTACACTGGTTATAATATAGAAGGTTTCAGCAGTGTCAAAAGCTTTTTATGGGTAAAATATTCAAAATATGGTAAAGAAATGCCTAGCAGATTATGAGAAAATGCGTTTGGGGAAGTCAGTGTAATGGATTTAACAAAATTTGCAAAAGCGCCCTTGTTTTGTACTCATATCGTGAAATATTTGGACAATTCATCAGAGAATGCATGAGAATTTCAGCATTACATTGTTTGAAGTTATTTTTTGGTTGAGAAGATATTCTAGAAAATGTGAAAATGCCCTCCTGTACAGGAGATTTTTTATAATTTATTTTTGATTATCTGGTGTTGTAATTTGATTATAAAACACATATTTTGGGTAATATTTTCAAGATATACAATTTCATCCTCTTCATGAAGTTAAGATTGCACATCACATCATAATTCTTCAAAGAACTGTGAGATTTTAATTCTCACTCTCAATAATAATTATTGCTTTCAACAACAAAAATTTCAATTTAAGTTTGACTTCATGAGAACTGTTTATTTTTGTTAAAACACGAATTATTTGTAAAGTCCTTAAAGGAATGACACTTTAAAACTGAGAGAACTTTTGTTTGTATGTTGCAATTTTTGTTTTTAAATAATTTAATGAGTAACGCTTTGAAAACTGGAAATTAGAAAATCATATGTTGTAAGATGGCAGGAGATTTTGATTTCAAAGAGAGTTACGGTTCTGAGAAGGTTTTTTTCCACAGTTATTCCATTTGAGTGACTTTCACTGACATGAAAGTTTGCACACAGCCCAGGGTGTGTGAACATTGCGGGGACTATTTGTCCAGGAATTTGTCATAGATTACTCCTGCTTAAGCATTCATGTCACCTTTGACCTCTTCAAATACAGCTGCACAGATTGTGGCAAAATCCATTCTGATTGGCCAACAAATGGCGCCTTTGTTTCAGGTTTTAATCTTTAGGCTTTGTTGACTTGAATCTTCAGTGAAGGAGTTAAGTTTGTTTGTGTTTGTGCTAGACTGTTGGGTAGTGCAATGTAACTGGAGTGAAGGTTAATCATATCAATTTTGAATTATTGTTACAAATTTTTATTGCAAGATGTCAGCATGTCTGAAACATTAACCCCCAGCCAGTGTATAGTATGTCAGTCTATGCGTAAACACATCAATCCATGTGTATAACACATCAATCCATGTGTATAACACGTCAATCCATGTGTATAACACGTCAATCCATGTGTATAAGACATAAATCTATGTATATTTCACACTAAATATATAACACATCAATCTATATATATATACAGGGTTAGTAACAACAGTTTTTGTCCACTAGTCCTTATAATGATAACATATAGCAAAACCCTTAAAATGGGCCAATTTCTACTAGTCCTTAGGATACCTTTACTATTGGGCAGTTTGGTAAGGACTACAGGACTAGTGCCAATTTCTAACGCTGATATATAGCACATCAACCCATGTATATAACCATGATAACACATCAGTGCATATACATAACATGTCAATCCTTTTATGTAACAATTCAATCCATGTAATTAGCATGTCAATCCTTTTATGTAACACATCAATCAATGTCTATAACATATCAATCTAGATATATAACACATCAATCCATGTATATTATACATCAATCTATGTATATTATACATCAATCCGTATGTATAATGCCAATCATGTGTATCACACATCAATCCATGTGCACAACATGTCAATCCATCCGTATAACATGTCAATCCTTTTGTGTTATTTATTACACATCAGTGCCTGTTACTTTCAGCATGTAAGTTTTATATTGGGATGGCATAAATGCAATCACTGCTCAGACCATCATTGAGTGAGTGAGTGAGTTGGGTTTAACGCCGCTTTTAACAATATTCCAGTTATATCGCAGCGTGTCAGCTTAATGTGGGAGGAAAGCCCGAAGTGAGGCAGGTCTCAGACGTTTACCACTTCGGTGAAACCCACGAGCACGGGTATGGTGCTGACAAACCTAGAAACATAATCGGGGCGAACCGTGATTCGAACCCACAATCATAGGTTTCTGGCGTGCCCAAGGGACGCAACACTGCACAGCGAATCGCGGCGCGCTAGATGACTGGGCCACCCGTGCCCCCAATCACTGCTCAGACACTCATTGAATGTTGTTTGTTGCTGTAGCAATGAAGTAACATCCCACTCATGTCATACTGCTATCATATCAATCAGGCCACGGGGACAGGCGTTCCAGTCGTCTTAGGCGCCACAATTCACTGTTCAGAGTTGTGTCCCTTGGGCACGCCAGAATCCTGTGATCAAGGGAGTTTGATCCTGGTTCGCCCTGATTATGTTTCTAGGTCTGTCAGCATCATAACCATGATAACCGTTCTCGTGGGTTTCACCAAAGTGGTAAACATCTCAGACCTGCATCACTTTGGGCTTTCCTCCCACATCAAGCTGACCATGATATAACTGGAATACTGTTCAAAGCAGCGGTAAAACCATCTCACACGTTCGCTCAAACAGGCGACATTACAAGCCAGTTGACAGACACCCTCTCCTTAATTGATGGCTTACTATTTATCTAGTTATAACTCACGCCGAAAACCAGGATTCAATTCCCCACATGGGTATAATGTGTGAAGCTCATTTCTAGTGTTCCCTGTCGTGATATTGCTGGAACATTGCGAAAAGAGGAGTAAAACAATACTCACTCACTTGCTCCAGTTATAACATTCAACTCAGTTTGAACAAACACGACAGATATCAGCGCCTTTACACTGTTTTTGTAGGACTTTTTGTTTTTGTCCAAATATTGACTTTTTTGCAAGTAACATATATTAAGCTGCAATGTTGGGTATGGAGGTATGTATGAACACGAAAGTAGTTCCTTCAACTGAAGTATTTCACAAATTACCGTAGTCGACGTAATGAGCGCCCAGGGCACTCTCAAAATTGGAAATAGGAGGCTCTTATTAGAATATTAATTTGTTGAAAAAAACAGAGTTGAAAGATAAATTTTGTGGTTTATGCTGACAGCCTGAAATGTTTATGTACGACAGATATATTTTTACAGAATTTAATTGCCCATAATTAAGGGTACATAAAGCACACACATAAATAAGTCTTGCGTACATTAATCAATTGGAAGGGGTGCTAAATGGGATTTTTCACTAGCCAATATATTAGCATGGGCGCTTATTAGAGCGGGGCGCTTATTACGTCAAATACGGTAAGTGTTTCCAAAATCTGACAGCTAGGGCCCCGTGTCACAAAACAATCATAGCTACGAAAGTTGTAAGTCTATGTTAAAGTGTAGGAGTTACGATTGTCTTAGCACTATGATCACTTTGTTGAACCGGGCCCTGCCCATTTACAATCTACCCAGTCGGTTCAGTCCGAGATGTGCATGAATGGCACGACAGTAGGAACCAGCGCTTGAAAGGGAGAGGCTGTTTGCTTGAGAAAAATAGCTATGTTTTCATTATGGCAAAAATCTCCCAAACTTCTCCATTGTTGGTACAACATGGCAGACGAAAATGCAGATGGGGGTTGGAAGGGGAAAAACCTGAGTTACTGGCTAAATGGAACTATTGACATGTTTGTCCTGCCAACATTGACCCCTGTGAGTTTTGCCACCCTGTTACGATGTCGTAGTTTAAATACGAACATCGTACTTGTCCAATTGGATAGGAACAGTGGCCAATAGACCGAGCAAATAGCCCGCAGTTTGACGCCTCTCATTGTAATTATCTTGTATTTATTTTCTGACTTTTCGACAGAAAACCAGCCCAAATCTATTGACTTCCCTGCTTCCTGGATCTTCCTGGACTATGTGATACGCTCATCTGTCATGATGAGGTGTTCCAGCCACCATTTACACAAGTCTGATATTTAGATTTCATTTAAAGTTAGGAATAAAAAATAGATTAATCATGTGAATGTTTTGTAGATTCTTCTACAATACCTGTCCTGTAATGACGTTTAATTTACATGATCATTGTTTAGTGTAAAACAAGCAAATTAATCATTTAATGAAAAAAAGAAATTACTCGTCGTCATAAAAAAATATTTTTTATGTATAAATTTATAAAGATTAAATATATACACATTTTTTTCAATAATTTTCATTTGCCATTTCCAGTGGGCATATTTGCCCTTGTCATACCTAGGTTACAGGCAGTCTGTGTATGTCTTGGTGAATCTTTACTGTGATATAAGACACCTTTAATTGCATTCTCAGACTGTACACTGCCAGTGTTTCTTTGGTATGGGTGAAAAAAATATTTATTGTATTTATTTGTTTATGGAAAATTTGATAAGATAATGTATGTCACAGAAACTGTAACACTATGATTTTATTTTTTACAAATGTTACTAAATCATATTTAGAGGATGAATGGGTTTACATGTGATTATTTACAAATGGTTGAATTTTTAATAAAAATTTGATGCCAGGTAGATCAATTATCGATTATCAAATATCACTACCGGGTATCGCAGATATATTATCGTTTTTCAGGTATTACTACCGGGTATAGCAGATTTATTATTGATTATCAAATACAGTGATCGCTCGCTATTGCGCTACCAATGGGGTCCAAATAATTGGTGGGCGTTATAGACGATGAGCCGTTTAACCGAGGCCGAGGCGGGGGAGCGCGCTCGGCAAATCTCAAATCATCAATAGGCCTATGTGTTTATCTCACGTCACGTCAAAATAGTATATATTTTTATTGACCTAGATCTACCTGTAATATCATTCATTTATTAAATCTGTCATATTTTACAATGTGTGAAATACGTATTCCATTCTAATTTATCATTTTTTATCAATAAATTAAAAAATTATGCACTATTTCCCGCGATGTTATTGAAAATAAAATTCTCGGACACACATTTCGACAACGGGTCCGCATCGAACATGTCAAAGAGCAAAATAAAGACTATTTTAAGCAAATCTTTAAATATATTATACAAAGTGATAAATAAAATCAACAAAAATATATCTAAAAGTAATCAAACTTACATCTAAGTTATTATTTCCATCGTTTCGTGCGATCGCGTGCAATGTAAGTCAAATGACATCTCGGCTTTCGTCGCCTTGAATTCTCTGCTCGGACACAACGTTTAATGCAAAAATATATGCATGAAAAATCTTTGTCACAGCTCGTAACCTAACACGATCCAATCGCGAAGTTCCATATTTTTAATATATATCGTGATTTCCTGCTTAAAACGTTCAGAATAACACGATTTAACAAAAAATCTTTCGCTAACTTCTGAAATTTATCAAACACGAGCTTTGTATCAAAGCTTGATTGGCTGCCTGAGGTCACGTGCTCAAAATTGACCAATCACGAAACTTGTAGCAGATTTCGGCAAGAAAGCGTCATTAGAAACAAATTTTAATCCAATGAAATCGCTTGTTATATCTAAGGGGAAAAACCACGCGATGTTACGAAAGCGCGATTACGAAATGAATGACCGCCGTGTTGTGACAGCAACTACATGTGTGTGACAGTTTAGCCTTAAATTGGATTGCCCACTAATTAAGAATATAAACTTCACTTGTGGTTCTCTTTTATTGCATGCATGCGCTTCTAAGATCAAAGGATGTATAGTGTGAAAAGTTAACTAGTTGAACAATCGTATTTCCGGGACTTGCCGCGGATATTTTCAAACAGATTATTATAACTCCATTCAGCGATAAACCGTTGATTATGCAATGAGAAGCGTTATGTGCAAATAAACAACGAACAACAATACAATCATGTCTGTGTAAAACTCTCAGTATTAAAAGTGTACATAAATTTTGGGAGCCATGCGTTACCGCGCGTAATAACCGAAGTAGCGCTTTATCGAAGAGCGCAATAGCGAGCGATCACTGTATAAGTATAGGCTGTAGCTGATCAATTATCGATTATCAAATATCACTACCAGGTATCGCAGATATATTATTGATTTTCAGGTATCACTACTGGGTATAGCAGATCTATTATTGATTGTCAAATATAAGTATACGCTATAGCTGATCAATTATTGATTATCAAATATCACTACCGGGTATCGCAGATATATTATCGATTTTCAGGCATCACTACCGGGTATAGCAGATCTATTATTGATTGTCAAATATAAGTATATGCTATTGCTGATCAATTATCGATTATCAAATATCACTACCGAGTATCGCATATATATTATTGATTATTAATTATAAGTACAGGCTATAGCAGATCTATTATCGATTATCAAATATCAGCACAGGGTATAGCAGATCTATTATCGATTATCAAATATCAGCACAGGGTATAGTTGGAAAATCGTTGATTATCATATATCATCAGAAGACCACTAATGATGAGGACTTGTGAAATGTTAGAAATTTAATATTGTGATAATATTCTTACAATTCATAGGGGCTGTAACATTATTTTGTGGGTGTAAAAAAATTCTATTCTTGGATTGAAATGAAAAAGAAGCTAATTTATAGGATTAGGAAAATAGTATGAAACGTGCCAATTGAAGAGCCAATCTCTGCCTCTGTTGAGAAGGCTGCTATAATAAAGTATCCCATATCCCAGCTAATTACCAAAAAATACCAGACCAAATACTACCATGACGAGAAAAGAAGCAAGTTTAGATCAAATTGGTCATAATTAATTCATCAGCCTTTTCACCATCTGTTCAGCCTAAGATATCTCAACCCCGGTTTTTGCCAAGAAGCACGTTGATTGACAAATTATAGCCTCTTTCTGACGACTACACTGGTCAGATGCCTATCTCAGGGGGTATTGGTATTTCTGCCAATTTGTTATAATTACGTTAAATGTCTGACTTGAACATTTTAGGAAATACTACCATCAGTTGGGCATGCTGGGATATCTGTCGGCAAGTTGGCAAAGAAACGCTCTCGTGGCAGAAGCAGGTCGGCTCGTTGCAACTGCCTCAAGGGACCTTTTTTTTATTACAAAAATTAAATTTGTGCTACTCAGTGCTGACCAACAAGATTTGAGGTGAATTAGAAAAAGTTGTTTTCTTCTTCCAAGGACCAGACAATCGAAGTCGCAGACATTGTTCAATTCGTAATTAGTTTAGGATAAATCTCTATGTTGTTTGCTCTCCTTCGTGCTCTGGGGTTAAAGTTCCCAAATCTGTGCTGGATTTTTATTTCGCTGGATTATCCCACGGGAAGAAGCCCGGCAAGCGGGGATAAAATGTGGCGAGTTAATAAATTGTTAACGACAATGAGACTAATTTTTCCTTTGTAATTTTTATGTGTTGCTGTGATGAGAGTTATTCACTCTGGCATTAACTGACAAAGGTTTATTTATCAGTAGTTTGGATGCTACTATCATAAATTCGCCATCTTTATGAATTGAAAACTAAGAGTTTTGGCTTTTCAGAATTTAATTACGAAGGATTTCGTTATCTACCTTCATTTGTGGTGTTTGTTGTCACTACTTTCAGAATCTTATTCCGATAGAAAAACAATAGTATAATTACATTGTAGAACTAGGCTCATCTCGAGAGATTTGTAGGGTAGACAACTTGTCTCTTGGAGAAAAATGGCATTTGATGGGGTTAGGGGAGCGATGCACTATACATTAGAGGAGCTGTTGATTATTGCTCTCACTTCTCTATAGTATTTTTTATGTTTTTTTATGAATATGATTTAGTTGGTGGTTATTTGGTGTGTCATACAACTGCTTCAAGTAAAAGGTAATTTTTTTTAGGTATTTCTGATTCATTTTCACACTATACTGAACAAAACAATTTAGAGATCAAGACTATTGTTTTGATTTTTTTAAATAAAATTGTGTTCGCTACAAAAAAAAATATCACCAAAAATATTCATGATCCCTAATTTGTTTTGTTCAATATAGATATTGTTCTCTTTGAAAGTCGTTCAGCAGATCGCCAACATCAGCAAGATCAGTGAAATATATAGGTCAGTTTTATCTTCATTATTTAAGAGGGTTGATTTTACAAGTTTTTCAGAAGAGTTAACAATCCTGAGACAGTCCTTTTAGATTTTTTCTTTTAATTTGTCATGAAAGACTATTTGTCAGTTATCAGACATATGGTTCCCCCATGGTGACATTAGTGGGTTTTCTCATTGTTATGATGCATAAATGTCTCGTAAACCAACTATATATCCATTCTCCGTCCACTAAAGTTTGTTGCAAGGCATCAAGGTAATCTGACCATTGTTGCGGTATATAAGGGTGATTTGTTCGATCTACCGATCACTTCACACCAAATTTCGCCGAGATGAATGTAAACAATATTGAATGAAGTTTTGAATAAAATTAACAAAATAGTTACAAACATAAATCCAGATTTACATTGAACACTTTTTGTAACTTTTTTGTACTTCAGTACGGATTTGTTGACATGGTGTTTCTGGTGTTACATGCTGTTATTAAGGTCTTTGTGTTGGGGGGAAAAAACCCTCTCTTAACTCTCTATCCTTGAAACCCCCCAAACTCTTGGTATGGAACTCTTGCCTTATACATGGCAATATACGGTTATAAAGTACATGGTTTAATCTTGATTGCAATGCTGAACCCCATTTCAGCTCTAGTTATTATTATTTAGGTATAATGTCAAAGCTGTTTCTACCTGACCTTATAATAGTGTAAATATGAACAATAAACATTATTTTATTACTTCAAGGAAACCATTTGAGGTATTTAATTTAAGAAAAATTGATGTGGACAATGATCTTTTCCTTGATGACAAAAAATCTGTAATGATTTGATCCTTGCATACCATATTCGACATAATAAGAGCCCAGGGCGCTCTCAAAATTAGAAATAGGGGGCTGTTATTAGAATATTATTTTGGTTGAAAAAAGAGAGTTGAAAGATAAATTTCGTGGTTTTTGCTGACACACTGAAATGTTTATATGCGACAGATATATTTTTCAAGAATTTAAGTGCCCATGATTAAGGGTGCATATAACACATGAGTGTGTATTATACGCGAAAAAATAAGTCTTGTGTACATTGATCAATCGGAAGGGGTGCCAATTGGGATTGTTCACTAGTCAATAAATTAGCAAATATCGCCATGGGCGCTTATTAGAGCGGGACCCTTATTACGTCAAATACGGTAATGTCAAAGCTGTTTCTACCTGACCTTATAATAGTGTAAATATGAACAATAAACATTATTTTATTACTTCAAGGAAACCATTTGAGGTATTTATTTTAGAAAGAAATTGATTTGTACAATGATCTTTTCTTTGATGACAAAAAATCTGTAATGATTGATCCTCGTATATACAGATTTTGCATTGTTGGCTGGAGCTCAGGCCACACATTGAAACCGACAGACTGTTTGTGGTTTCCTATGAAATCAGTTTCACTATTGTCAATTTCAATCTGTTCAACGTCCATCCTGTTGAAAGATTCTCTCTGATGTGACAGATGCTTCCTTGATTGAAATGAGGGTCCATTTTCTCCAGTCACTCACTGTCCAGTTTGTGAATACCCCACCCGGGCACGTGGTGACCTCTGCTCAGTGACCTGTGACCCTAACAAACTGACCCCTTGTTAGTCGCAGGTTCATTATCTGTCGCTAACTGTTAGGCTAATGGCTGGTCAGTGTAAGCTGGTCATTGTCCACAGTGTGTCCGATGGCTTGATTACAGGGTGGGAGGATTTCAAAGAGATTAGCAGTCATTGATAGGTCAAACTTTCAGTTCTGCTTGTTTAAGTGCTGTGATTGATGATGAGGGCCCTGTCTTTCCATCCACTTTCAATACATCCACCAGGCAACCCACTCCCTCACCCAGCCATACATCCATCCACTCAATACAATAACCAACATGCCATACACTCAAACAACCATGTATTTATCCGCTTTTCAATACATGCAACCAACAACCAACCAGCCAACCAGCCACCCAACCAGTCAACCGACCAACCAAACAACCGACCAACCAAACAACCATTTATCCATCCTCTTTTCAATACATCCAACCAACAACCCACTCACCCACCCAACCCACCAACCGTCTATACATCCACACATCAATACATCCAACCAACAACCCACTCACCCACCCAACCCACCAACCGTCTATACATCAACACTTCAATACATCCAACCAACAACCCACTCACCCACCCAACCCACCAACTGTCTATACATCCACACATCAATACATCCAACCAACAACCCACTCACCCACCCAACCCACCAACCGTCTATACATCAACACTTCAATACATCCAACCAACAACCCACTCACCCACCCAACCCACCAACTGTCTATACATCCACACATCAATACATCCAACCAACAACCCACTCACCCACCCAACCCACCAACCGTCTATACATCAACACTTCAATACATCCAACCAACAACCCACTCACCCACCAACCGTCTATACATCCACACATGAATACATCCAACCAACAACCCACTCACCCACCCAACCCACCAACTGTCTATACATCAACACTTCAATACATCCAACCAACAACCCACTCACCCACCAACCGTCTATACATCCACACATCAATACATCCAACCAACAACCCACTCACCCACCCAACCCACCAACTGTCTATACATCCACACATCAATACATCCAACCAACAACCCACTCACCCACCCAACCCATCAACCATCTATACATCCACACATCAATACATCCAACCAACAACCCACTCACCCACCCAACCCATCAACCATCTATACATCCACACATGAATACATCCAACCAACAACCCACTCACCCACCCAACCCACCAACTGTCTATACATCCACACATCAATACATCCAACCAACAACCCACTCACCCACCCAACCCACCAACCGTCTATACATCTACACATCAATACATCCAACCAACAACCCACTCACCCACCCAACCCACCAACTGTCTATACATCCACACTTCAATACATCCAACCAACAACCCACTCACCAACCCAACCCACCAACCGTCTATACATCCACACTTCAATACATCCAACCAACAACCCACTCACCAACCCAACCCACCAACCGTCTATACATCCACACATCAATACATCCAACCAACAACCCACTCACGCACCCAACCCACCAACTGTCTATACATCCACACATCAATACATCCAACCAACAACCCACTCACGCACCCAACCCATCAACCATCTATACATCCACACATCAATACATCCAACCAACAACCCACTCACCCACCCAACCCATCAACCATCTATACATCCACACATGAATACATCCAACCAACAACCCACTCACCCACCCACCCACCCAACCCACCAACTGTCTATACATCCACACATGAATACATCCAACCAACAACCCACTCACCCACCCAACCCACCAACTGTCTATACATCCACACATGAATACATCCAACCAACAACCCACTCACCCACCCAACCCACCAACCGCCTATACATCCACACATCAATACATCCAACCAACAACCCACTCACCCACCCAACCCACCAACCGTCTATACATCCACACATCAATACATCCAACCAACAACCCACTCACCCACCCAACCCACCAACCGTCTATACATCCACACATCAATACATCCAACCAACAACCCACTCACCCACCCAACCCACCAACCGTCTATACATCCCCACATCAATACATCCAACCAACAACCCACTCACCCACCCAACCGACCAACCATCTATACATCCACACATCAATACATCCTTCTAACAACCCACTCACCCACCCAACCCACCAACCATCTATACATCCACACATCAATACATCCTTCTAACAACCCACTCACCCACCCAACCGACCAACCATCTATACATCCACACATCAATACATCCTTCTAACAACCCACTCACCCACCCAACCCACCAACCATCTATACATCCACACATCAATACATCCTTCTAACAACCCACTCACCCACCCAACCCACCAACCATCTATACATCCACACATCAATACATCCTTCTAACAACCCACTCACCCACCCAACCCACCAACTGTTTATACATCCACACATCAATACATCCAACCAACAACCCACTCACCCAACCAACCAAACTAACATCTAAACATCAATACATCCAACAAACAACCCACTCACCCAAACAATCAACCAACTATCTTACCATCAACACATCAATAATTAGAATCAACAAGCCTCTCCCCCCACCCAGCATTCCTTGTTCCACCTCTCCATTCATCAACCTACTCACACACCTACTGGCCTAACCATCACCTCACTATCAGTTAATCTACCCAATCACTCACCTATTAGCCCAAACCCTCACCCACCCATCCAATCATCTACACACTCATCCCCTACTGGCCCAAACATTCTCCCATATACTGGCCCAAACACTCACCCACCCATCCACTCATCTACACACTCACCCACCCACCTATCCAATCATCTACACACTAATCCCCTACTGGCCAAACACTCACCCACCCATCCAATCATCTACACACTCACCCACCCTCCCACTGGCCAAACGCTCACCCACCCATCCACTCATCTACACACTCATCCCCTACTGGCCCAAACACTCACCCACCCATCCAATCATCTCCACACCCACCCATCCAATCATCTACACACTCACCCACCCACCCACTGGCCAAACACTCACCAACCCATCCACTCATCTACACACTCATCCCCTACTGGCCCAAACACTCACCCACCCATCCAATCATCTCCACACCCACCCATCCAATCATCTACACACTCACCCACCCACCAACTGGCCAAACACTCACCAACCCATCCACTCATCTACACACTCATCCCCTACTGGCCCAAACACTCACCCACCCATCCAATCATCTCCTTACCCACCCATCCAATCATCTACACACTCACCCACCCACCCACTGGCCAAACACTCGCCAACCCATCCACTCATCTACACACTCATCCCCTACTGGCCCAAACACTCACCCACCCATCCATCCAATCATCTACACACTCACCCACCCACCCACTGGCCAAACACTCACCCACCCACCCACCCATCCAATCATCTACACACTCATCCCCCACTGGCCCAAACATTTTACGACAAACTGGCCCAAACACCCACCACTCATCCACTCATCTACAGTAATATGAAACAATCAGATGATAGATTAACGGTAGTAACATAAAAGAATTGGGAGTCCTTTAACTTCTTCTGAGTAATATATTTAGGAGCCTCCTGATCAGACCCACTGGCACGAGGCAATTGTAGCTCTACGGTCATTACAAGTTGATGTTCCGGAGTCACTGTAGTCATTCCTGGTAACAACCCCTTTGTTCAAGAGGACCTGCTGTATTTATCTGATTTATTAAATCTGGACATACACAAAGAAACCCCTAGTGAAGACATAAGCATGTGTTCTGGGAAAAAGTATCACACAAAAATCACTTGCACAATTCCGGCTGCAGACAAGTATCCCGTTTTGAGAAAGACAAATTTCATTGAACGTGTTAATGACTTTATTGTGGTGGAGTGGGCAATTGTCTGACTAATGTTATTGACAACAGAAAGTGACTCCCTTCCACTAACTTGCAGCAAGCTCTTGTCACAATGATCAACAACCTCACAGGTTTCATTTTTCCTGAAACAAATCTAATCCATTAAGATGCAACTTTGATCTTTTTCTCATGTGAACAATCGTCTAATATTCTTGGTTCTTATTCCGTTGAGAAAAAGTAATTATGTTATTTCTCGCTTTTTCATACTGTTGGTGACATTTGAAGTACTTTTAGTGGAAATGTCAAAGAAGAACGTAGCAAATGAAATTCTATTTCATGAAATATAAAATATGTTAAATTAAAAAGATTTTGTTATAAAAAAGAACTGGTTTCACATTTAATAACCCTAGAATGTTTCTCTTATGAATATGTATTGTATATGATGAAGTGTTCAAATTTGGGGAATGATCAAATTAGTATTTCTAAATTCATGTTACTTTGTTCCAAGTGAAACTTCAAGCTTCATGAATAATACATGCTTATGACATTTGTGTTCTAAAACATCCAAATCAAGATATGGAAATTCATCCAGAGCAAATAAATACCATGGTGTTTTCTGTTGCAAATAGAAATAATTTACGTTCTGAATTAAATATCACTCCACATTTGGAGCTGATTTGACTATATTGACCAAAGGTCAGGTGATCTAATGTCATGGCCTGTTTCCACAGCATTCGTTGTCTTTCCTCATCTTCTCGGTTTTTATTTATTTCTGAGGCGAATGAGTGAGTGAGTTAGGTTTAGCACCGCTTTGAACAGCATTTCAGTTATGTTACTGCCTGTCAACATGATGTTGGAAGAAAGCCTGTTGTCGTCCTCTGCTGATGTTATGTAGTTGATGTCTCCTGATGTTATGTAGTTGATGTCTCCTGATGTTATGTAGTTGGTGTCTCCTGATGTTATGTAGTTGGTGTCTCCTGATGTTATGTTGTCATCCTCTCCTGATGTTATGTAGTTGGTGTCTCCTGATGTTATGTAGTTGGTGTCTCCTGATGTTATGTAGTTGGTGTCTCCTGATGTTATGTAGTTGGTGTCTCCTGATGTTATGTTGTCGTCCTCTCCTGATGTTATGTAGTTGGTGTCTCCTGATGTTATGTTGTCGTCCTCTCCTGATGTTATGTAGTTGATGTCTCCTGATGTTATGTAGTTGGTGTCTCCTGATGTTATGTAGTTGGTGTCTCCTGATGTTATGTAGTTGGTGTCTCCTGATGTTATGTAGTTGGTGTTTCCTGATGTTATGTAGTTGATGTCTCCTGATGTTATGTACTTGGAGTCTCCTGATGTTATGTTGTCGTCCTCTCCTGATGTTATGTAGTTGGTGTCTCCTGATGTTATGTAGTTGGTGTCTCCTGATGTTATGTAGTTGATGTCTCCTGATGTTATGTAGTTGGTGTCTCCTGATGTTATGTAGTTGATGTCTCCTGATGTTATGTAGTTGGTGTCTCCTGATGTTATGTAGTTTGTGTTTCATTATGTTATGTAGTTGGGGTCAGGTTGTCAGACTCTCCGACTTGGTTAATGCATGTGATCGTATCCCAATAGCAAAAATCGATGCTCATAATGTCAAATAACTGGATTGTCTGATCCAGAGTTAATTTTTTCACAGTCCCTGTCCTGATATAGCTGGAATATTGTTGAATGTGGCGTTAAACAACAAAAAACAAACAAATTCTCAAACACTCTGTTGCTGGTCATAGAAAATGACGAAAAGAATAGGGTGGTCAGATTTGGTGGCTTAGTCCATTGAGTGTCATGGTAGTCTGACAGTGGAGGATGTCATAATATCAATCATTGGTTTGTCTGGCCCAGACTTTATTATTAGCAGGCTCATTTGAGTTTGTTTAAAAATTGATGCCTGCCATCTAAAAAACCCAAATGAAACATTTATAATGTTATATAGCATTGAATGATATTTTAGCTTATTGTAGCGGATGGAGCATCTACCCGAAATGCTAGAGGTTGGTAATTCAATCTCGGTGTATCCAAATATTTATTTTTTTCGCATTTTTTAAAATCAGTGACAGGCAGATCTGTATTAGAACTAATTACATCTGTAAGGACTGACTTGAGAAAAAATAAAATAAATATATTAAAAAATGCTAAACAGTTTTATTCAACATATTTTACAACAAGGAGGAAAATGCAATAAATTGTATCAATAGCATCAGATAATTCACATGTACAGCAGCAATTTCACCACAACGACTGCAAACAATGAACAGTTGTCCGGACAAGTATCAGCTGTCCCTCACGAAATTGACAGCTTTGCAGAATATTAATCTTTTTGACCATCATTAATGATCAAAGTCTAATATTTATTACATTATTGTCAAAAAGGATTATTTTATTTTCACATGAGAAAGCAAGATTGAGAAGAATGTCTCTGCCCTGCCGTCCTGCATCTGCGACGGTGCAGTATCAATTACTTGTAGTGATTGGCGGCAATTGATGAGACTGTGTGGATATCATGACTTGGACCACTGCTAGAGACCATCCGCTCACGAGCTAATTAGTAATAAAGTGTTAACGATCATTCTAATTATTCACCAGACCCTCAGGACAACAGATAGAAGAATGATATTTCTGAGAAAGAAAAAGAAGGCTGATCGTGAGAAAGAAAATCTAGGACAGTGATCGGTATAATCAAATTATTTACTTTTTGTCGGCTGAATCAAACTTGCATAGAATTATTTTCAGTTGGCATTTTTTGGTTTGTACCAGATCAATCATATTTCTTATATTCTGAATCACTATCCTAATATGCCAGTAAGGAGATAAATCTAATTTATCACATGAATACCACCTTTCTTATATTGCCCTATTTCCCTGCTGGAAATTCCATCGGCAAGTCTAGACTCAAGTTGAAATCAAAAGGACAAGGACGATCCCTTTTTGGCCCATGGGATATGCATAATTTACTAAATGAGGAATTGGTTTTCAAATAACCATGAAACTATCAGATGTGTTCATATAAATGAGGAAGGACTTTGTTTAATTCAACAATTCCTTTTGGGTATTTATGGTGACACTACATGAATACGTATATTACTAAGGGTAAAGTGTGTCAAAACTACTGAGGTATTGGGGAAGCATTTTTCTCATTATTGAACATAAGAAAAGTCTGTTAAAATTTAGTTTGGCTTGTCCTTAAAACAAGACCATTAATTGGTCTGGTCGTATTTAGAGAGAATGAATTGTCATGTTGATGTACATGATGTCCTGGGAATTGCCAGAATGGATTCTAAGAGGCAGGGCTATTTAGAATAGTGAGTGAGTGAGTATGGTTTTACGCCGCTTTTAGCAATATTCCAGCAATATCACGGCGGGGGACACCAGAAATGGGCTTCACACATTGTACCCATGTCGGGAATCGAACCCCGGGTCTTTGGCGTGACGAGTTAACGCTTAAAACACTAGGCTACTCGACCGCCCCTATTAGGATAGGAAGCAGGAAGTGTGATCTAGCACGATGATTCATGTCTGACAATGCCTCCTAGTCTTGGAGCACTAGCTATACTTATATTGAGATTATATATACAAAATACTTAATTATGCCTTGTATATTTTTTTAGCTGGTTTATGAAAGTTACTGACCAAAAAACCCTTAAATTAGACGAAAAAGGAAAGAAGATTTTGACAAAAGAATTTTTTGAAAAAAACCCATAATATTTTATTTTCACAGTTTTGTAAGAAATGATGAAAAATACATATGCAAATCTTTATTCTATAAAAAACCCAATTAATGATCTTTTGGTATCGATTCTCAATCGTACGTCTATGATGGTGAAACCTACGCATATGTTTTTTGTTCCTTAATAGCAGGACTAACCTGTAAGTTGAATTTATTAAAAAAATCATTTGTAAACCAATTAACAAAAGATAAAAGGCCTTTAACGATCCAACAGCTACTATAACACCATCATTAGCAGCAATATGTCCTACATTTTGCATTAAACAGAGCAGATGCTCATTTAAAAGCTTAGCACTCTCAATTGAAGGGAGATAAGCCTGCATTACCTTAACTTCCTTTATTCTCAGAATTAAATCCATTCACTTAATCATATTCACACATGGCCAAATTAAAAGGTAATTTTTGATCCATGTTCCCATTGTTGATGATGAGCAGTTATTAGACATGTGTGCATTTGTGTTCCCTGACCTCTGGGCCCTAGAGGTCACTGGGGTCATCTGACCACATGCTCGGAGTTCAGATTTCAAAATTTCACAAACAGGAGATTTGATCGTGTAGACAGATGGTTTTAACATTTTCTTTTCACACTTGCATTTCATCTAGAAAGTTTGTCACATTCTCAGTGTAATTTGTAAGATTTGATTGGGCAGTGTCAAAGCGGTAGACCGTTTTTGGCGCCACCAAATTCCAGACATGTTGGACCAATCTGTGCTATGTTGAACTGTTTCATGGGAACTGGGTGGCTTTTTGTTACAAGTTTACTGTCCTTTCTTTAGTGATGTGGGAATTCTTTGTTTTATCATTCCTGCTGCATATCGAGATTCTAATCTAATTTTGGTGCTCGGAGACGAGACGCAGTACATGTTTGTTGAAATGATGTGGCACTTGATGACCAACCATCTCCTGGACACTCAGTGTGTTCAGGACGTGTACCCCCATGGTTTTCAAAAGCGCAGTGCGGTCGCCTTGTGGTCAGGTAGTTCTGATGTCCCTGCCGTGGAAAATTACTAAGAGCGACTATAACTGTACTCACTCACTCAGTGAATGCTGAACACATCTGATATTGTCTTTGCTGTCAGTGCACACTGACAGAAATAATCAAGTGTGCTTATGGCATACCATGTTGTCTGGCATCTAGGACTCAGATCTGTTCATGATGATTAACAAAAAGAAGTGTTTTGGTTGTTGTTGTTGTTGGTTTATTGTTTAACGCCGCACTCAACAATATTCCAGCTATATGACGTCGGTCTGTAAATAATCGAGTCTAGACCAGACAATCCAGTGATTGATATCATGAGCATCGATCCACGCAATTGGTATTGATGACATGCTTCAACCAAGTCAGCGAGCCTTACCACCCGATCCCGTTAGTCGCCTTTTACGACAAGCATAGTCACCTTTTACAGCAAGCATGGGTTGCTGAAGACCTATTCTACTCCGGAATCTTCACGGGTCGAATTGTTTTGGTGAATATCCTTTAGAATCTTCTCAGAAATTTCAAGGCCAGACAACTAACTTACGAAAATGAGTTGAACTATACCTTGTCAGAAACCACACTTAGAGAGTGATATTTTGGTTGGAAATGTAGCATTAAAATGTCTAATTCGTTTAGTTTTCAAAAGAAATTAATAAAATTGGAGAGAAAATGAAGTTACAGTTTCAGAAAATATCAAAGTGTTTGAACTGAAACTTGTGTCGATAATAATGATTATTATTTATTTTTAGGCTCCATCATCTACACTTAACGTTGTCTGATGTTACCTGAGTTAGGAATATAAGAGAATGATCTCTCGCTACAATTCTACCTTTGGGGTCCATTATATTGATGAGCGATATAGACGATCCGCGGTTTAACCAAGGTGGAGTCGTAGGGGGTAGATGACCAACACAACAGTACATGCTCTGCCCACCTAACATGATCTATGCCACATGTTTCAGTGTTTGAAAAATGATTAGAATTGTAGTTGTTTATGATTCATAGTGTAAACAAAGATTTATTAAGTGTTATCCACAGTTAAAAAACACATCGTATCCCTTCAGCAAACTCAGGTGAACGAACAGGTACAACAAACTTAGTCAATAAATATATAAAAGTTTCTATAAAACATCACTAGACATGATGATTTACCATTTATAATGTATTTCCTGCTCTCCAAGGCATTGTTTTCTATGCAGAGATTAAGATTACCGTGTGTATTTTCTCATAAACTAGGGGGCACGGGTGGCCCAGTCGTCTAAGGCGCCGCGATTCGCTGTGCAGAGTTGCGTCCCTTGGGCACGCCAGAAAGCTATGATTGTGGGTTTGAATCCCGGTTCGCCCCAATTATGTTTCTAGGTTTGTCAGCACCATACCCGTGCTCGTGGGTTTCACCGAAGTGATAAACGTCTGAGACCTGCATCACTTCGAGCTTTCCTCCCACATTAAGCTGACACGCCGTGATATAACTGGAATACTGTTAAAAGCGGCGTTAAACCCAACTCACTCACTCACTCTCATAAACTAAGCCAGAAGTAGCAATCAGCTTTACAATTTTTCTCCCAATCTACCAGTGATTTAGTTAATAACTACCTAATGATATAACATCAAAGAATTTTCATGCAATGGTCGAAAGAAATTGTATCTGCAATTATTATTTTATCAGGAGAAATATATTCCGATATCGTAATATATTAGTTGCAGCTTTTACTGTATGTATTTAAAATGATAAGAACCATAAGCGTAGCACTTTGGAACAGCTGATTGCTATTGCGGGATATTTCCTGTGTATGGAACAGGTTGACCAGTCACCGTTGCGACTTCCCGCGCTTCATTTATTTTGAGTGCAAAAATGTAATGTTGGCATATAATAGTCAAATTGCCACAAATATTACTTTTTACATGTCAATTTATGCCATTTATGATATATGTATCCATTCTCTGTCAACTAGTTTGTTTCAAGGTGTCAATAACAGTAATCTGACCATGGTTGCTGTTAATAACTGTGAGTTGTGCGATCTACCGATCACTTCCCACACTTTCGCTGAAATTAATGTGAACTACATTGAATTAAATATTGAATAAAATTAATAAAATATTTGACAAACATAAGTCCACATATACAATGAACACATTTTTATAACCAAATAGTGTCATGATTTGTTGACTTGTATTTCCAGTAACGTGCTTGCGGTGATCAGCTGGTTATGTTTTTTATAATGGGGAAGCGAGTTTGTGACTGTATAAAACTTAAGGTTATTAAAAAGGTAAGAAAATTTTGGGAGCCATGCGCTACCGCATGCAATAACCAAGTTAGTGCTTTATTGAAGGACGCTATAGCCGAGTTAGTGCTAAATTGAAGGGTGCAATGGCCAAGTTAGTGCTATCTTGAAGGGCGCAATAACCGAGTTAGTGCTATTTTGAAGGGTGCAATAACCGAGTTAGTGCTTTATTGAAGGGTGCAATAGCCGAGTTAGTGCTATATTGAAGGGCACAATAGCAGAGTTAGTGCTATCTTAAAGGGCGCAATAACCGAGTTAGTGCTATATTGAAGGGTGCAATAACCGAGTTAGTGCTCTCTTGAAGGGTGCAATAGCCAAGTTAGTGCTATCTTGAAGGGCGCAATAGCCAGGGATCACTGTATCTTGTATTTTTAGAAACAATGCTACCAAATGAGATGATGCTTTTCCAACAATGTTCTTTAAAGAATATTACACTGAGAACTTACTGACCTCACAGACCACTTGACACAGACAATTAACAGCTGCACTCTTCTGATTTCATGGATAAAGATTTCACTAAATAAAACATTCAGTTCACTTTGAAAATACCTGTTGAACAACAGTGCCATTGCTCTGTTTTTGGCAACTGGAAATATCAAGATACCAAGGTATTACTAAGGTAAGATTTATGCAGACATTGTTACTTTTGTAAGATTTATGCACAAATTGTTACTGTTGAAAGATTTATACACCCATTGTTACTATTGTAAGATTTATACACATATTGCTGCTATTGTAAGATTTATGCACACATTGTTACTGTTGTAAGATTTATGCATATATTGTTACAATTGTAAAAGTTATTGACATATTGCTTCTATTGTAAGATTTATGCACATATTGCTGCTATTGTAAGATTTATGCACACATTGCTTCTATTGTAAGATTTATACTCATATTGCTGCTATTGTAAGATTTATGCACACATTGTAACTATTGTAAGATTTATGCATATATTGCTTCTATTGTAAACTTAATCCACATAGTTACTATTGTAAGATTTATACACATATTGCTACTATTGTAAGATTTATGCACATATTGCTGCTATTGTAAGATTTATGCATACATTGCTTCTATTGTAAGATTTATACTCATATTGCTGCTATTGTAAGATTTATGCACACATTGTTACTATTGTAAGATTTATGCATATATTGCTTCTATTGTAAACTTTATGCACACATTGTTACTATTGTAAGATTTATACACATATTGCTACTATTGTACGATTTATACACATATTGCTACTATTGTAAGATTTATACACATTGCTACTATTGTAAGATTTATACACATATTGTTATCATATTGTAAGATTCATGCACATATTGTTAATATTGTAAGATTTATACACATATTGCTTCTATTGTAAGATTTATGCAGATAATTATTACTACTGTTAGGTTTATGCACATATTGTCACTGTTGTGAGATTTATTCAAATATTGTTACTATTGTAAGTCCCATGGAAAACATATTCACACATCAAAATCTATGGGAAAGGAAATAAATATTTAAAGGCATATCAATTTTGCTGGATCTTTAGTCATGCTGGCCCTGATGTAAGCAATGTGGAAAAGACATTATAAATTATATTGTGAGATCTGAGGACACAATATTACTATTGTGAGACCGAAAGACATGATAGCATTATTATGAGACCTAAAAACATGATAGCACTATTGTTAGACCTAAGGACATGATATTACTATTGTGACACCTAAAGACATGATAGCACTATTATGAGACCTAAAGACATGATAGCACTATTATGAGACCTAAAGACATGATAGCATTATTATGAGACCTAAAGACATGATAGCACTATTATGAGACCTAAAGACATGATAGCATTATTATGAGACCTAAAGACATGATAGCACTATTATGAGACCTAAAGACATGATAGCACTATTATGAGACCTAAAGACATGATAGCATTATTATGAGACCTAAAGACATGATAGCACTCTTGTGAGACCTAAAGACATGATAGCATCATAATTTGTTCCTTGCGCCTACAATCATGTGTGACAGCATCGAAACACAAAATGAAAGTCCTTCCTATGGATGACATATTGTGCTATGTATGTGTATGTACAGTGAGATGCAGGTCAGTGTGTGCTGTGCCTGACGTTCCCCAGCATCTGGTGCCCCTGGAGGCTGGTGGAAGGTTCTTTCTTGCCCTTTGTTCATCAAGTTTAAATCTTGAAATCCAAGAAGGCTACCACACGCCTGACACAAGTGGAACAGCTTATGTGACATGGGGGAGGGGACCAGGCCTGGGTGTGTGTGTGTGTGTGGAGAGATTCCGGGATGAGAGGGTGGGGGGTGGTCCATTGGTGGGGAGGAGACTGTGCAGAGATTCAGGGGATGTGGTCTTTGGCTGTGGCTGGGGTGGTTGTGCCGAGATCAACGGGAGGAGAGGGAGGGTGGTCGGGTCTATGGCTAGGGTAGGTGGACAGAGATTTCTGGGAGGGTGGTCAGGGTCTATGGCTGGGGTAGGTGGGCGAAGATTAAAGGAAGGAGAGAGAGGGTGGTCTGGGTCTATGGGTGGGGTGTGTGGGCGAAGATTAAAGGAAGGAGAGAGAGGGTGGCCTGGGTCTGTGGGTGGGGTATGTGGGCGAAGATTAAAGGAAGGAGAGAGAGGGTGGCCTGGGTCTATGGGTGGGATGGGTGGGCAGAGATTTATAGGAAGGAGAGAGAGGGTTGTTGGTTGATCGGGTAATTGGCTAGGATAGGTGGGCAGAGATTAAAGGGAGGAGAGGAGAGGGAGGGTGGTCATGGTCTATGGCTGGGGAAGGTGGACAGAGATTAAAGGGAGGAGAGGAGAGGGAGGGTGGTCATAGTCTATGGGTGGGGTGGGAGGGCAGAGATTAAAGAGAGGAGAGGAGAGGAGAGGGAGGGTGGTCATGGTCTATGGCTGGGGAAGGTGGACAGAGATTAAAGGGAGGAGAGGGAGGGTGGTCGAGTAATTGGCTTGGATAGGTGGGCAGAGATTAAAGGGAAGAGGGGGAGGATGGTCTGGGTCTATGGCTGGGTAGATGGACAGATATTCAGAGGATACATTTGGATAAACTATCAGCAACAACTTGAAGCAAATTCCACCGTTCTCGGTCTTTAAGTCTCTCCTCACTCAATACATTTCTCCCCTCAAAGGTTTTACTTTTTTAAAAATCTATAGGTTGGCTTTGCTTTCATACAATACATATATTCCACAGTCATGGTACAGGACTAGGGAAGAGAGTCAGTGGGTGGTGGTAGATCCTAAGGGGGTATATTAGTCTGTCTTACAGACCCTGATACAAATATATATCAAATACAGCTCATGCAAGTCTATAATGTTTGGCAAGTCTAGATCACTGCAGTATCAGGGTCTGTACAAATCTGCTGAATTCACAAGCGAGCACAGAGCTTGTAATTATCAGTAAATCTCTAGCTGTCATTAGTGTTTAGTATTAGGATGTGGCGAACCTAACCCCCACTCCCCAAGACCCCTGACTGAGACAAGACCTCCCGCTCCCGCTCCGGCCCTGCCAACTCACTCTGGCCAGACAACATGTGGGATTATATTGGAGACTTAGTGACATATATAAATTCTAGTTTCTTTACTTGTTTCATTGTTACCCTGGTGCGGAGAGAGGAGGATTTCTAAAGGTTTTACATTGCTGTGTAAGAATTGCCATTCTTCATTTCTGCTTGTAAGAATGAATATGAACATGGATGAGCTTATTGCTTCATCACTGATGAATGCAAACAGAGCATACGTCCAAATCAAAAGACAGTCATTGAAAGGTATTTAAATGGTAAAGATGTGTTGTTTTGCTCTCCAACCGGGAGTGGAAAATCGTTGACATTTGAACTTTCTCCCTATACATGCTACTGTCATTGTTGTGTCACTCTTGATCGCACTTATGAAAAACAAAAAGTGAGAAATGTGTGTCATTAGGACTCATACTGTGTACGTGAATGATGTCGCACAGAAGGCAACACTGACGAATGATGACAGTCTGGTATCTACCATAGAGAAATTGACTGTCGATGACATAAGGGATGGATGAAGTCAAGTTGTTTAGCCATTTTCACACTAAATGCTGCCCCTAAGCTAGTACCCAAGCTTGCTCTCAAAATAGATTTCTGGACATTTGATACTTACTGCCCTCTAAACTGACCCCCTGCTTCCACTGGGAGGGTGTGTGTTTGGGGAGAGGTGGTGGGGGCAATAAATTTTCCTGTCACACACACTTTCAATGTCATGCCAGTGATGGGTGATAGGATCCTTTACATGTGTCGTAAAATTCCAAGAAATTATAGCTCTGCAGATTTGTTTAGTCTCTGAAAATGAAGAGAGTCACTGGGCTCCTTTTTATTATATTTTTATTAAGATAACTGAACAACTGTTTTTTTATGTATGATATGTTCATTTCAGAGACTAGATGTTAGTCTAGGGGTATATCACTAGGGGACAGACTGATGAAAGTTTAAGGTGTCAGATGACAGAGCTGGAATGAAGAGGCTGGAGAGGCTGGAGGAGAGAAAATTGAGTGAGGGGAGCCCCCTCCCCCTCCCTCCCCTCCCAGGGAACCACGTGTCGGGCACAAGAACTAGTTCTCATGTATCAGTGGAAGAAATGTGTGTTTATTGCTGGGGAGGAACGTGGTGACATTGAATCTGGAGTGAAGTGTATGGAACTACAGCAGCAGCACTGATATGGAGGACACTAGGCAGCACTGATATGGAGGACACTAGGCAGCACTGATATGGAGGACACTAGGAAGAACTGATATGGAGGACACTAGACAGCACTGATATGGAGGACACTAGGCAGCACTGATATGGAGGACACTAGACAGCACTGATATGGAGGACACTAGGCGGCACTGATATGGAGGACACTAGGCAGCACTGATATGGAGGACACTAGACAGCACTGATATGGAGGACACTAGGCAGCACTGATATGGAGGACACTAGGCATCACTGATATGGAGGACACTAGACAGCACTGATATGGAGGACACTAGGCGGCACTGATATGGAGGACACTAGGCAGCACTGATATGGAGGACACAAGGCAGAACTGATATGGAGGACACTAGGCAGCACTGATATGGAGGACACTAGGCAGCACTAATATGGAGGACACTAGGCAGCACCGATATGGAGGACACTAGACAGCACTGATATGGAGGACACTAGGCAGCACCGATATGGAGGACACTAGACAGCACTGATATGGAGGACACTAGGCATCACTGATATGGAGGACACTAGGCAGCACTGATATGGAGGACACTAGGCAGCACTGATATGGAGGACACTAGGCAGCACTGATATGGAGGACACAAGGCAGCACCGATATGGAGGACACTAGGCAGCACTGATATGGAGGACACTAGGCAGCACTAATATGGAGGACACTAGGCAGCACTGATATGGAGGACACTAGACAGCACTGATATGGAGGACACTAGGCAGCACCGATATGGAGGACACTAGACAGCACTGATATGGAGGACACTAGACAGCACTGATATGGAGGACACTAGACAGCACTGATACGGAGGACACTAGGCAGCACTGATACGGAGGACACTAGGCAGCACTGATATGGAGGACACTAGGCAGCACTGATATGGAGGACACTAGGCAGAACTGATATGGAGGACACTAGGCAGCACTGATATGGAGGACACTAGGCATCACTGATATGGAGGACACCAGACAGCACTGATATGGAGGACACTAGGCGGCACTGATATGGAGGACACTAGGCAGCACTGATATGGAGGACACAAGGCAGCACTGATATGGAGGACACTAGGCAGCACTGATATGGAGGACACTAGGCAGCACTAATATGGAGGACACTAGGCAGCACCGATATGGAGGACACTAGACAGCACTGATATGGAGGACACTAGGCAGCACCGATATGGAGGACACTAGACAGCACTGATATGGAGGACACTAGGCATCACTGATATGGAGGACACTAGGCAGCACTGATATGGAGGACACTAGGCAGCACTGATATGGAGGACACTAGGCAGCACTGATATGGAGGACACAAGGCAGCACTGATATGGAGGACACTAGGCAGCACTGATATGGAGGACACTAGGCAGCACTAATATGGAGGACACTAGGCAGCACTGATATGGAGGACACTAGACAGCACTGATATGGAGGACACTAGGCAGCACCGATATGGAGGACACTAGACAGCACTGATATGGAGGACACTAGACAGCACTGATATGGAGGACACTAGACAGCACTGATACGGAGGACACTAGGCAGCACTGATATGGAGGACACTAGGCAATACTGATATGGAGGACACTAGGCAGCACTGATATGGAGGACACTAGGCAGCACTGATATGGAGGACACTAGGCAGCATTGAGGACACTAGGCAGCACTGATATGGAGGACACTAGGCAGCACTGATATGGAGGACACTAGGCAGCACTGATATGGAGGACACTAGGCAGCACTGATATGGAGGACACTAGGCAGCACTGATATGGAGGACACTAGGCAGCACTGATATGGAGGACACTAGACAGCACTGATATGGAGGACACTAGGCAGCACTGATATGGAGGACACTAGGCATCACTGATATGGAGGACACAAGGCAGCACTGATATGGAGGACACTAGGCAGCACTGATATGGAGGACACTAGGCAGCACTAATATGGAGGACACTATGCAGCACCGATATGGAGGACACTAGACAGCACTGATATGGAGGACACTCGGCAGCACCGATATGGAGGACACTAGACAGCACTGATATGGAGGACACTAGGCATCACTGATATGGAGGTCACTAGGCAGCACTGATATGGAGGACACTAGGCAGCACTGATATGGAGGACACTAGGCAGCACTGATATGGAGGACACAAGGCAGCACTGATATGGAGGACACTAGGCAGCACTGATATGGAGGACACTAGGCAGCACTAATATGGAGGACACTAGGCAGCACTGATATGGAGGACACTAGACAGCACTGATATGGAGGACACTAGGCAGCACCGATATGGAGGACACTAGACAGCACTGATATGGAGGACACTAGACAGCACTGATATGGAGGACACTAGACAGCACTGATACGGAGGACACTAGGCAGCACTGATACGGAGGACACTAGGCAGCACTGATATGGAGGACACTAGGCAGCACTGATATGGAGGACACTAGGCAGCACTGATATGGAGGACACTAGGCAGCACTGATATGGAGGACACTAGGCAGCACTGATATGGAGGACACTAGGCAGCATTGAGGACACTAGGCAGCACTGATATGGAGGACACTAGGCAGCACTGATATGGAGGACACTAGGCAGCACTGATATGGAGGACACTAGGCAGCACTGATATGGAGGACACTAGGCAGCACTGATATGGAGGACACTAGACAGCACTGATATGGAGGACACAAGGCAGCACTGATATGGAGGACACTAGGCAGCATTGAGGACACTAGACAGCACTGATACGGAGGACACTAGGCAGCACTGATATGGAGGACACTAGGCAGCACTGATATGGAGGACACTAGGCATCACTGATATGGAGGACACTAGGCAGCACTGATACGGAGGACACTAGGCAGCACTGATATGGAGGACACTAGGCGGCACTGATATGGAGGACACAAGGCATCACTGATATGGAGGACACTAGGCAGCACTGATATGGAGGACACTAGGCAGCACTGATATGGAGGACACTAGGCGGCACTGATATGGAAGACACTAGGCAGCACTGATATGGAGGACACAAGGCAGCACTGATATGGAGGACACTAGGCAGCACTGATATGGAGGACACTAGGCAGCACTGATATGGAGGACACTAGGCAGCACTGATATGGAGGACACTAGGCAGCACTGATATGAAGGACACTAGGCAGCACTGATTGGTTGTAACGCTCTCACCGACATGGATGTTAAGATAAAGAAATATGTTTGGCTTGGTCTTGTGTCAGAAACTTTGCTATGACTTCTTTGTAATTCTGCAGAAGTAAGTAAGAAGTAAAGTTCAGATTCCATGCATGGAGAGAATCCAAATTGCAGAAACATGCTAGTATAATTAATATAAAGGTTGCAGGGCTTGTCAGTCACAGGGGGAGTCTGGGGTGTACATGGAGTGATAGGAGCAGTTTAGGGAATGAGATTGTGCTTGATTAGCTGACTTCCTTTATATAAATAAGTTCATACTATGAGTGTAAGGACAACCTACATCAGTCATTGTGGGTGCTTCAATAACTTATAAACACTACCGGTCCTATTTCTTGGAAGAGCTATCAGCATGTGGTCTGGGTATGGGTTGAGGAAGGGTGGGGGGTAAGAGCAGGGTGGGGGAAGGGATTGGGGGTGGGGGTAAGAGCAGGATGGGGGAGGGTGTGTGTGTTCATATGGATATACCACCTGATATATGACACTGGCACCCCCTCCCCAAGCACACATGTGGTATGGAGTGGTATGGCGTGTGTCACTCTAGCTTGACCCTGCTTCCTGCAAACTCCAGTACATCGGTGGCTTTGAGGGGGGAGGAAATGTTGGAATGGGGGAGGCGGGTGAACACGCTGTCTTTGTGTGACCACATGTCAGGGTGCTTATATACTTATCATTGCATCTCTATCAGTCTCACAAACTAGTCTGGCAGTTGATGAAACAAATTCCTGGCTGTAGACAGTGGATGGCGTTATGCTCTGTGCACATAAACGAGTACCTTATGTGTGAATGAAGTATCTTACTTTTGAATTTTGGTTTCATTCATGGAGTTTAGCTGTCTGCTTGACAAGCTTTTCGAAATAATCCCTGGCTTCTTCAATACTTGTGTTCAAAGTGCAGTAAACATAAACAAGTAAACAGACATGTTTTTGAATAAATAACTGTACATCAAATTATGGCATACCATGAACTAATAATAAGGCTGAAATGTTACATTGGTGCACCGGTGCATCGTAAGGTGTCATTCAATGATGCGATACATGATGTATTTTTTTCTGTATCGTTACAAGATGATACACTTGATAAATAAATTACTTACCGATGCTTCTCATTTAATGACCCCTAGGGTTTTTGTTAGTCAAATATCACAAAAAGAGTTGTAATTAGTGTTTCAAATTCACTACTTAAAATAGCTGCTACTAACTGTCTACTGCTAGATTTTCCTTTTGAACCTGCTCTGAAATATTGAAAGTCAAGAAGTTCCGACAAGATATGATGTAAATATGTGTAGTGCACTAGACATTGTATTATGACCTGCTATGTAGCATATTGTGACCTGTTATGTAGCGTATTGTGACCTGCTATGTAGCGTATCATGACCTGCTATGTAGCGTATTGTGACCTGCTATGTAGCATATTGTGACCTGCTATGTAGCGTATTGTGACCTGCTATGTAGCGTATCATGACCTGCTATGTAGCGTATCATGACCTGCTATGTAGCATATTGTGACCTGCTATGTAGCGTATCATGACCTGCTATGTAGCATATTGTGACCTGCTATGTAGCGTATTGTGACCTGCTGTATTGTTTCTCCCCTACCAATAATGGCATACCATGAACTAAAATTTGACCGTGAATAAATAATGGTATATCACCATGAACTATAATGATGTATCACCATGAGCAAATAATGCATATCATGGTATATCACAAACTTATAATGGTATATTATGAACTAATAATAGCATATCACGAACTAATAATGGTATATCAAGAACTAATAATGGCATATCACGAACTAATAATAACATATCACGAACTAATACTGGTATATCAAGAACTAATTATGGCATATCATGAACTAATAATGGCATATCAAGTACTAATAATGACATATCACGAACTAATACTGGTATATCAAGAACTAATTATGGCATATCACAAACTAATAAGAGCATATCAAGAATTAATAATGGTATATAAAGAACTAATAATGGCATATCAAGAACTAATAATAGCATATCACAAACTAATAATAGCATATCACGAACTAATAATGGTATATTATGAACTAATAAGAGCATATCACGAACTAAAAATGGTATATATCAAGAACTAATAATGGCATATTACGAACTAATAACGGTATATCAAGAACTCAAAATGGCATATCATGAACTATTAATAACATATAACGAACTTATAATGGCATATGACGAACTAATAATGGCATATTATGAACTAATAATGGCATATCATGAACAGATAATGCGTATCATGGCATATCAAGAACTAATGATAGAATATCATGAACAAATAATGGCATATCATGAACTAAAAATGATATTACACCATAAACAGATAATGGTATGTCATCATGAACTAATAACAATATATTACCATAAGCAAATAATTTCATATCATGAACAAATAATGGTATATCATGAACTAATAATGGTATGTCACCATGAACAAATAATGGTATGTCACCATGAATAAATACTGGTATGTCACCATGAACTAATAATGGTATGTCACCATGAACAAATAATGGTATGTCACCACAAACTAATAATGGTATGTCACTGTGAACTAATAATGGTATGTCACCATGAACTAATATAGTCCAAGAAGGAACTAATAATGGCATATCATTAACAAATACTGTGATATCATAATGGTAGTTATATTTATGTTTGGCTATTATATTTACTCCCAACTGAGCTAATTTGTACCCTGCACTATGTGGGTGTTCTGTGCAGTAAAAATTCTTAATCTTTGATACTGGTATATCGTCTTTGTCAAATCCAGTATAGTGATATATCACCATGAACAAATACTAATTTACTGTCAGAAACTAATGGCGTTATGGCAACTGGTATATCATGATCAAACAAATGGTAAATCATCATAATCAGGATAATAATATGTCATAAAGATAAAAAAATGATAAGTCATCATGAACAAATACTCGTATGTCGGAGTAGTGAGTGAGTTGGGTTTAATGCCGCTTTTAACAGTGTTCTAGTCATGTCACGGCGTGTCAGCTTTATGTGGGAGGAAAGCCCGAAGTGATATAGGTCTCAGACGTTTACCACTTCGGTGAAACCCACGAGCATGGGTATGGTGCTGACAAACATAGAAACATAATTGGGTCAAACCAGGATTCGAACCCACAATCATAGGTTTCTGGCGTGCCCAAGGGATGCAACTCTGGAGCAAGTTAGCATCCTTGGGACATACATGAATGAAAGGGTTATTATCGTCTGTAGAGTAACATCTAGTCTCTGAAAAGAACATATTTTACAGAAAGAAACAGTTGTTAAATTATCTAAAAATAATATAAAAAGTAACTCAAAGACTTTTCATTTTCTGTAACTGCAGTTAGCTAGACTTGCTAACTATTATAGACTTGCATGGGCTGTATTGGATATATTTGTTCAGGGTGTTTATGACAGACTATATCATCGGCTGTGTGACCACTCTGCACCCAAGGTGCCCTCACATCAGAGGGTTCAGATAGAGAGATATCCCATGTCTTTCTTCTAATCTTTCCTGTTTATGTTAGAGGTCGTCATTTCCTTGTGATCATCATCACAGATCTCTTAGGGACGCCTGGTTAACTTGGGCTGCTGGATATCAGGGGTGTACATGGACAGATATGATGAATAGATTAGCAGCTTAACTTTAATTGGCAGCAAGCTCTTCCCCAAGTGGTGACTCTACTTACAGCCTGTTTGATCATCTAGGGCTGGTGTCCATGGGACAAGCTTCTGTGTTTGATGGAGGGGGCATAGACTGGCACAAGTCTCTTAGGCAATAATTATTAGTTTCAATCATAATTTCTAGATTATGTAAATAATAGGAACAAGTTGTCCCTATGAGAGACTGGAGTCTGGACTGTCCACATATCTAGACTTGCCTTAGGGGGATAGAATTACTACACATCCATGGACTTATCTTTCAGTACAGCTTTGGGGCAAGGCTAGAGGGGGCACTGGTGGCCCAGTCGTCAAAGCCACCACAACTTGGTGTTGTGTCCTTTAGTAGTGTCTGAAACCTAGGGTTGTGCAATGGAATCCCAGATTCTCCCTGACTGTCTTTACCTTCTGTCTGTACCTTCCTCAGGGGGCGGTCGGGTAGCCTAGTGGTTAAAGCGTTCGCTCGTCACGCCAAAGACCCGGGTTCGATTCCCGACATGGGTACAATGTGTGAAGCCCATTTCTGGTGTCCCCCGCCGTGATATTGCTGGAATATTGCTAAAAGCGGCGTAAAACCATACTCACTCACTCACTGTACCTTCCTCAGACTAACATCTTCATCTCTGAAAGGAACATATCGTACAGAAATAAAATAGTTGTTAAATTATCTTAATAAAAATTTAATAAAAAGGAGTCCAGATGCTCTCTTCATTTTCAGATATTGCAGAAATCTAGACTTGCCAAACATTATAGCCTTGCATGGGCTGTATTTGATATATTTGTATCAGGGTCTGTAAGACAGACTATACCTTCCTGTGCTTGTGGGTTCACCAAAAGGATCTAAGACCTTCATGACTTCAGGCGTATTGCTGACATGCTGTGATATTATTGAAATACTGGTCAAAGCGGCATTAATCCGCAAAACTCACTCACTGTTTGATTGTGTAGAAGTATATGGAACACTATAAAGGAGCTCAGACATTTATATTTCCCTTAGTTAATATGGTCAACATATATGATATACTTTGAAATAACATGTTTGTAAAATACTCTGCTTGGCCCCAAAATAATGATTAGACGACATCCAAATTTGTGAAACATCTGAGGTACTTTATTATTTATTTTATCTTAAAAACACTGTACTAGGGTGGCCCTACACCATGACTGGAATATACACATTTTTTAAAAAACCAATCTAGCCAGCTCTGTTCCACAAGTTTTTGTAAAAAGCATCAGGGAATTGTTTTCTTATGTTTTTGAGGAGAGAAATGTATTGTGTAATAAATCATTTCGTAGACACTATGTCAGTCTTTGTGTTAGGCATCTGTGTCCCTTGGCTATGTAACTGAAGGTTTGGTGGTGCTTCATATACGGTATATTTCATGATATAAGCATGTATTGTGTTCTTCATCTCAAGGTACTTGGATAGTCTATCATACAAACACTGGAACAAATACATCCAATAAAGCCCAAGCAAGTCTATATCAGTGGGCAAGTCTAGATTACTGCTGTATCTGAAAATAAAGAGAGTCTCTGGGCTCCTTTTTATAATACTTTTAGTAAGATAATTTAACAACTGTTTTTTTTCTGTAAGATATGTTCAATACATAGACTAGATGTAAGTCTAGGTACTTGGGGACAATACAATAATGGGAGGCATGGTGTTTGGTAATGAATTTGGTGGGGACAAAAATCTGATAATGAATTTATTTTGACTTTACAAAGGTTTCAAATAATACTGGTCAGGCTTATGCTTTTACAGCTTTTCGTTCTGACCTCTGACCTCAAGGACCAAGGTCAAGTCATAACGCCATCTGCAGCGTTTTCCATCTACGTACAAGTGTGGCCCCTCCTGGCGTTGGTTTATTGATGGGAGCTGCAGTGTTTGTGTTGAACTACAGTGTACAGCATGTGTTGTGTGGTGTGTGCCCCATTTAAAGAACATCCCTCAATGAAATGTCAGATGCCTTTGATGAACTGCTGGCTAGGATTAGCTTCTGTGTAAATATTGACAACTTACTATGCTGGGTTGTTTATGCATGGCTGCCATTTTGAGAAACATGTTTTTAAAAAGTAAACTTTTGGGGCTTCGCTGTTGTCTCAAGAACTTAATGAACTATTTGTGATTTTCCATGTGTTTTAGCGTTAAACATGTTGAAGGGTAATTGTTGTATAAATCAGTGTTGAAGGGTGTGAACGTGTGAGTGGTCAGGTTAAACTTAAACAGCCTCTACTGTAATTAATGTAGACTTACATTTAGTCTCTGAAATCTTATATTACACAATATCCTTCTTGACTCTAAAAATAAAAAAAATTCCCTATGCTGATTTCAGAATAGAGCTAGCTTGAGCTGGCTAGACTTGCTTTTGTATGTATTTCTAGATTATTATTTTTTCATAAAATAAATATATTCCACGGTCATGGTGCAGGACTATAATTAATGTAGCATTTGGTGGTAGGAGTTGTGGCTGCATCCAAGGGGCTAAAACAAGGACTGGTCACTTTGGGGTCAGTGTACTGTGTCTGAGTGAGGGTCCTTGTTAGACTGTGGCATGGTATCTCAGTGGTTTTGCACTGTCAAGAATCAAGAATCAAGAATTTTTATTGTACAGAACACCCTTGAAGGGCAGGGTACAAACTATCTACATATGGAATAAATATAACTATCAACATGAAAGATAGATATACATAATGTATATTATGTATATAAATATTGCATATTATTTTCATTCATAGTGTATAAACATATAAATATATATATCATGAGGTGGCTGGCAGCGTGAACTTTAATGATGCAGATACTGTATTGATAAGACATAATAATCATAAGGTCATATCTAGATGTTGTCTATAAGAGAGGTTCTTTTAATAAACATGTCGGAGATAATTTGTGAAACATATTTTGCTTTTTCAGGACAGGGGTTTAGGGTATTTGCTAAGTTTTTATTATCATTTTGGCAGTTTTGTAAGTCTAGTGTTTGGAGAAATATCTGCCTTTCATTCTGATAATTTGGACAGTACTATGAAACCGTGTCCATGTACCTTTCTACAGACATGAAATAATCTTGAAAGTCTTGAATGTTTAATCCAGTTTCACCTCACCTCAACCTTTAGTTTTGAATTGGTACATGACCTAATGGACACAAAATACAATATACAATATTTTTAATTGCGCAGACCTTCCATGTAGAAACGATGACAATATTCTGTAAACTATACAAACAGATACATAATAAGTCAGGATAACAATACAGAGTACCAATACAAAATACTATGTCATGACCTAGGAATATTTATAATAAGAACCTCAGATATATTTGAAGTTGTATACATGATAGCAGATTATTTCTATGTTACCTGGTTCATTATTTGAAAAAAGTAGACTAAATATTTCTGTGATGTTAAGGTTTTCAAAATAGTTATATTTTAAGGAAAGAGAATTAAACAGGGAGTGCCTTACATCTAAATATTTACAACAAGACATCAGATAGTGTTCTTCATCTTTAAGGACTGAGCAGTGATCACAGAGACATTCTTCCAAAGGTGTACGTGGTCTTGTTCTTCATCCCAGTTCAGTGTTTGGTCTGTGATCACACAGCCTTAGCTTGGTGAAGTGGGTACGGTGTTTTTTTTATCTTACAGTGTTCTAAATAGGGTTCAAGTTTAATATATAATAGTCGTGAGAGGCGACTAATGGGATCGAATGGTCGGCTCGCTGACTTGGTTGATGCATGTCATTGATCTGGAATGCGTGGACCGATGCTCATGATTTCAATCACTGTATTGTCTGGCCAAGACTTGACTATTTACAGACCGCCGTCATATAGCTGGAATATTGCTGAGTTATGCGTTAAACAACAAACAAACAAACAAACATAATATATGATAATAATGATACGATAAATGTATGGTGGTACATGAGTATCACATGGAACAGTCATACCAAAAGACGTTAAAAGATGGTACTTGTTGTTACCCTGTCTGGCGCTCGGCATTAAGGGGCTAAAACAAGGACTGTTCGGCTCGGAGTCAGTATACTGTGTCTGAGTGGGGTATTCATGTTAAACTGCGGCATGGTATCTCAGTGAGCTAGCACTATAAATCGGCATCAGTCCAGACTAGTACAAGCAGCCACACAAACACACATACGTACATGCACGTACAATAAGTGCAATAATCTTGGACGCGACGTTAAACCCCATCTCACCTCACCCACCTCACATGGAACTAACCGTTCTGTAAATTATAGCACTCCTTAGATTTACTCATTTCCTGAGTCTGAAGTTCCTGTTACCTTCCTATCCCGTGTTGATGTTCCTCCCCATGGGGACCTGGGGCAGAATGTGTGATTAGGTGTGCCCAGCACCCATTGCTCGACTTAAGAGACGACTGAACTGAGAATCTTGACGATTCAGGTTAGGATTGGTCCCTAGCAACCATTGCTGGTCATAACAGACAACTTAATGGATAACCTAGTCAGGCTTGTGACCCTAACAGCGTGAATTATTGCTCATAATATCAATCACTGATTGTCTGGACCTTGATTATTAAGAGGTGCTGTGGGATAGCTGGAATATTGCTGAGTGCGGTGTTAAACAACAAACATACAAAAACACACTCTTTGATTATTTCTGGCCTAAGATACAAAGTGAACAGACATTACAATGTATGTCCTTGTGTACTTGGCTTGTCATGAAGTTATCCATGTAGAATATTATGAAGACAACCATTGTTCCTTGTCTATTCTGACATTCAAAAATTCACTAATCAGTTTCAACTCTTCAGTGATGGACAACTGTTGAAAACAAAGTTTGTGATTAGGAAAGCAGTTCCTTTCTTTTGTTTATTTTGATGATAATTTTGACAACATCAGACATGGCTGTTGCCTCCAAGTCTGTCTCCCAAACAAAAGAGTTCCTCTTCCAGAGAAGGGATGTAACTCTAGCTGGATTTGTTGATGTGGTAATTGGCCATGATGAAAGAGTTTCCCAGTGACATTAGTGGTATCAAATTGCCCACTCTCTCCTCCCTGGCCATGTGTTCGTGACTGCTACTGACTTACGACTACTAATTATCTGGTACACAAGTGAGAACATAAGTTACTTCACTCCTAGTGTTGGATTACCTGAGAGAAATAATTAATGCCTTGCACTTTTATACTTCAGTTCCACAAACACAACTTTCACAATAGAGGTACAAATAGTCTGTCTCCCAGACCCTTGAGAATAAATTAGAAAATGAATCCAGCTCAAGTCTAGAATAATTTGGCGAGTCGAGATTGTCTCAGCTCTAGCCGGAAATTAAGCATTGTTCTGGGCTCCATTTGGATGTTTATATTTTTTTTGTAAATATATTTTTAAATAACATTAATATTTCTGGGACTAAATGTTAATATAAAGTACAAAGGGTTTAAAAAAACATGAATTCTGGTACGTTTTACCTAATGCATCACCATTACAAGCAAATGCTTTACATAAGTGTAAAGTAAGTGAGTGATATTATGTCTGAAAGCCTCAGCAAGTTAGAATTTTTTTACATCAGTCATTAATGTGTAGTTTTTCACAATACTGTCATCAAATTCTGTACATTTACAAAAAACACATTTAGTGATTTTTATATATATTTATGAAGATAGCCTGCAAAAGAAATAATGATTATGACAAACACTTATGAATATGTTTTAGGAAGTGATATTATTAAACCATAATGAGTTTCTTGTCAACATACCTAGAAGCATGGTAGTCCTGGGCCATGACAGGAATTTATTTTTGTAAAATTATTTTCACTAAAGCCTGGAAAAATCTGGACAAAATCTAGAGTTTCCTTGATTTGAGCAGCACAGGACTAAAGGTTCTAGTGAAAAACACATATTCCATAAATGTTAAAGAAACAGTTTCATAGACTAAGTGTCAGTTTTGAGGCATGGGACTGATTTAAAGTTGTATTAGGCATGTGTATTCACAAACTGTAAATGTCATTATACTGAAACAGTATGTAACCTTCGTAATATACTAGTGGGAGGAATGGGACTTGTAGGTTTTAGGTCAGTGTTCCCTCGAACCACAAGTAATGTCATCAGATTGAAATTGCGTTTAGATTCCTCATTTTGCTTGCTAAGGGCATGGTGCTGTCTCCTATCTTGTTTGTAATGGGGGTGTATTACCCTGTAGCGAAGTAATGTTTTCAGACTGATACATGGTGGTATGTAATAATTTTGGGGTCTTTGTGGTCTAGGGGCTTCAAATACTTGCAGGGCGGTCGGGTAGCCTGGTGGTTTAAGTGTTCGCTCGTCACGCCGAAGACCCGGGTTCGATTCCCGACATGGGTACAATGTGTGAAGCCCATTTCTGGTGTCACCTGCCGTGATATTGCTGGAATATTGCTAAAAGCGGCGTAAAACCATTCTCACTCACTCACTCAAATACTTGCAAACACTTTTCTAGTTTGTCAATACAGCCACTGAAACAAATATATCCAAAGCAGCCCATGCAAGTCTATATTAGTTTGCAGGTCGAAATACTGCAGTTTCTGAAAATGAAGAGAGTCTCTGGGCTGCTATTTATTTTATTTTATTAAGATAATTTAATAACTGTGTTTTCTGTAAACTGTTTTCATGTCAGAGCCTAGATGTTTGTCTGACACTTCTCTTGCCTTTATTAGTCACTGCAACCACGTGGATATGGAATGAGTGCTGTCCGTCCATCCTTCGTTCGATCATGTTTTGTTTCTAAAGCTGAACTCAGAAGCCATGAGAGATATCTTAACCAAACTTGGCACATAGATAGGTTTAGTGGTGAACAGGTACCTTTTGATAGTTTGGGATTTTTGAAAAAAATATTTTTCAAGTTTCCATGGCAACGACTTTGACTTAGACTGAAAATGGCGGTAGTTCACAGGGGCTAATGCCCTGCACACAACTGGACATGTCAAATTGGTGGGGGATATGAGTATTTCATGCTTGTGTATTTTAAGGTGAGCTACAGAGCCTTATCATTTAATAATTATTTATCAACAACAGTTGCCCATGAACAGTTACCGTTTCTCTTTCAGAGTTTCCAGAATGTTTTCCAATGCTCACCCACAAGCAGATAACATGTTCAGCATATGGTAACCGTTACATAACTTGTCAACAAGTTTTTCTCCCGAATGACGAGGTTCTCTTTGTGTGGAAGGAGCCTGAATGGTGTGCTTGGTGCATAACTTCCCAGTGTGACTGACAGGCATCTGCCATTATGCTTGGTGACAATCCTCTTGACAAATACATGCAAGGAACTGAGGTCCTTCTGGTGGACCAATTTGAGGCTGAAGAAATTGTTTCTACGGTTCGATAGGGTGGGCCGCCTCCGTGGTCTAGTGGTAGAGCAACCGCCCGGAGAGCAGAACATCCGGGGTTTGATCCCCGGCCGCGTCATACCAAAAGATGGTACTTGTTGTTACCCTGTCTGGCGCTCGGATTTAAGGGGCTAAAAGAAGGACTGGTCAGCTCGGAGTCAGTATACTGTGTCTGAGTGGGGTATTCATGTTAAACTGCGGCATGGTATCTCAATGAGCTAGCACTATAAATCGGCATCAGTCCGGACTAGTACAAGCAGCCACACACCCGGAACACACATGCATGCACATCGCTTTATAAGTGCAATAATCTTGGACACGACGTTAAACCCAATTTCACCTCACCTCGATAGGGTGGTCAGGCTAGCTGACATGGTTGATGCATGTCATCGTATCCCAATTGTGCGGATGATGCTCATGATGTCAATCACTGGATTGTCTGGTCCAGACTCGACTACTTACAGACCACTGTCACATAGCTGGAATATTGCTGAGTGTGGCGTTAAAAAACAAACAAACAAACAGTGCCATTTGTAGCAATGCTCCTCTCTTGAAGGATATTGTTTTGTAATTAAACTGTCAACAGGTCAGTTACATGTTGTCGCAGCCATTCTATCCATGCCAGACATTCCATTGACACAAGTCAGCATCACAGAACTACATACAAACAAATATGGTACCAAGCAAGTGTAAGAAGGCCTAAGTTGGCATCACAAACATGGTATTCCTCTGAAAAATCTACAGTCTGGTCCAAGTGGACCTGCTGTCAAATGGACTTTGACGGCACTGGCTAACGCATGGTGTATTAGATTGCTTTATTTTCACATACTTTCTATGATTTTCATAGGAATATTTCCACACTTAATCATTCTGTCCAGGCCTAATTATTTTAATGTCTTGTTTTTTTATATTTTGTGTGAAAGCTCCTACTTGGTATGTGCAGAGATTAACCATTACAACTTATGATAAAATCATGATATTTTCTCCAAATTCCGCAAAACAAGATCTTAATCTTAAGGAAATAAAATAAATAGGAGCCCAGAGAGTCTCTTCATTTTCAGAAACTGCAGTATCTAGACTTGCAAACCAATATAGACTTGCATGGGCTGCATTGGATATGTTAAGAATTTTGGCAAAAAAATATGCCCAGTGACTTTGACTACCTGTAGTTATGTAGCCGAGTGTAGCACTACGATCACTATGTGAACCAGGCCACTGGAGGCAAGGAGATACTAAATGTTAATGCATAATGCAGGCTTAGTTCCTGGCAAAGGTAACATTATGTTTCCAAGATAAGCTAATGTTCTTTCAAAGTTGATTTTCATCGGAAGAAATATCACACATGGCCAGTCTCAGGTTGGTCAGAAAATAAGTCAACTGTTTTAATTCCCTTGAAACCACTCAAAGATTTATCTCTAATGTTTATTTCAGCTTTTGATTAATATTGAATGACATATTTGAGATAAATCTCAGCAAAGTAAGAAGACAATGAAGGTTCTGAATGATTCATGGAAATTGAGCACTTACTGTAATTTGAACCATTTTTTCTGATCGTTTGCTACAAGTTTGGTTGATTTATGTCCTTTACGAAAGGGGCCAGCTTTTCATGAAACTAGGAGGTTTATTACAGTTTGATATATACCACTTCACTAAAGCAGTCGCTCCTCCACATATTTATATATATTCATCATCTTCTGTTTGGGGGGGGGGGGGGGCATAGTTGGCCCAGTTCTTGAAGATGCTTCTGTTTTCTGTGTTGTGTTGCATCCAATGGCCCTGCTGGATCCTATGATCATAGTGGTTGAAGCCCAGTTCTGCTCTGATTAGGGGCGGTCAGGTAGCCTAGTGGTTTAAGCGTTAGCTCGTCACGCCGAAGACCCGGGTTCGAGTCCCGACATGGGTACAATGTGTGAAGCCCATTTCTGGTGTCCCCCGCCGTGATATTGCTGGAATATTGCTAAAAGCGGCGTAAAACCATACTCACTCACTGACTCACTGCTCTGATTATGATATTTGCTTTGTTAGAGATGTATCTGTGCACATGGCTTTACCAGACTGGTCAACACCTAAGTTGTAGGGGTGAAACGATATAGAAAGGTCACGATACGATACGTATCACGATACATAGGTCACTATATGATGTATTTCATGATACTTGTTTTTACATCAAATCGGGTGAAAACTTCATGACTATAAATATTTCAGGGGAGGCTCAAACGGAAAAGCTAGCTTGAGATACATGTTTGTAGTGGCTGTTTCAAGTAGTGAACTTGAAACATAATTACAACACATTTTGCAATATTTGACTGACAAAGACGCTGGGGGGTTGGTTATTAAACGAGTATTTAGTCATTTATTTTAGTAAGTGTATCATCTTGTATCGATACAGTGAAATATGTATGGTGTACTGTATCGTTGCATGAAATCTCACGATGCAACGGTGCACGGATGTATCGTTTCATCCCTACTATGCTGCAGCACTTCGGTCTCCTACGCTAAGCTGCCATACCATGACATACCGTATTCGAGGTAATAAGCGCCCAGGGCGCTCTCAAAATTAGAAATAGGGGGCTCTTATTAGATTATTATTTTGGTGAAAAATAACAGAGTTGAAAGATAAATTTCGTGGTTTATGCTGACAGCCTGAAGTGTTTATGTACGACAGATATATTTTTCCAGAATTTAATTGCCAATAATTAAGGGTGCATATAACACACGAGTGTGTATTATACACAAATAAATAAGTCTTGTGCACATTGATCAATCGGAAGGGGTGCTAATTGGGATTGTTCACTAGCCAATATCTTAGCAAATGTCGCCGTGGGCGCATATCAGAGCGGGGCGCTTATTACGTCGAATACGGTAACAGGAATACTGTTCAAAGGACCCGTGATTATCCAGGGTAGAATAGGTCTTCAGCAACCCATGCTTGCCGTAAAAGGCGACTAACGGGATCGGGTCGTCAGGCTCGCTGACTTGGTTGATGCCTGTCATTGATCCCAATTGCATGGATCGATGCTCATGATGTCAATCACTGGATTGTCTGGTCCAGACTCGATTATTAACTCGATTATTTACAGACCCGAATGGTTATGGAATCGGGTTATAATGTCAAATATCTCATGCTCCAGTCACCCCCTAATCAGGTCAATACAACCCAACACAGCCATTTCTATTTGCTGATAATTTATTTAAGGAAATGTCATTTCTTTCAACTATATCATAGATTATTCACACAGAAGTACCAAGATATGCCAGTCATAAAGAACAATGAGCAAGTTAGCAATCTTTTTCTAAAAAACAAACAACTATAACATAAAACATTTCTAAAAATTATTCATTGATAAATGAAATAATCTTTAACTGAGAGAAATTTTAACAATAATGGTTGCAAAATGGAGTGATTTTCGAAAAGGTGAAGAAAAATATGAGATGAAAATTTACCCTGGAAAACAAACTATATGGGAGTAAATATGAGAAAGTATTTGTGCTTGAATGAATGGGAGTTTTAATCATGGTAATACAATTTCTGCAAATATTAATAAAATTTTATGTGAACTAAGAACTTTAGAGATATTCAGCCACGATCATCTTTAGTCTGTGAGTTTGAGGGGCGGTCAGGTAGCCTAGTGGTTAAAGTGTTTGCTCATCACGCCGTAGACCCGGGTTCGATTCCCCACATGGGTATAATGTGTGAAGCCCATTTCTGGTGTCCCCCGCCATGATATTCCTGGAATATTGCTGAGTGCGGCATTTAATAATAAACAAACAAACAAACAAACAAACAAACAAACTGTTCAAAGTAGCACGAAACTCAACTCACTTCATTGTACAGTTTTATGGCTCCACTCATTCATCATCACACTTTGCACTTGTTCATCGAGCTAAGCACCTGATTCCCAAATAATTAGATGCCCATCTAACTTACCTCCTACTTGTCCCACTAAGCACCTGCGTGTCCAACTGAGCACCCACATCTCCAACCAAGCACCTGCTTGTCCAACTGAGCACCCACATCTCCAACCAAGCACCCACATCTCCAACCAAGCACCCACATCTCCAACCAAGCACCCACATTTCCAACCAAGCACCTGCTTGTCCAGCTGAGCACCCACATCTCCAACTAAGCACCTCCTTGTCCAACTGAGCACCCACACCTCCAACTAAGCACCTCCTTGTCTAGCTGAGCACCCACATCTCCAACCAAGCACCTGCTTGTCCAACTGAGCACCCACATCTCCAACCAAGCACCTGCTTGTCCAACTGAGCACCCACATCTCCAACCAAGCACCTCCTTGTCCAGCTGAGCACCCACATCTCCAACCAAGCACCTCCTTGTCCAACTGAGCACCCACATCTCCAACCAAGCACCTGCTTGTCCAACTGAGCACCCACATCTCCAACCAAGCACCCGCATCTCCAACCAAGCACCTCCTTGTCCAACTGAGCACCCGCATCTCCAACTAAGCACCTGCTTGTCCTGCAGAGCACCTGCATATCAAACTCATCCTTTGCCCATCCAATGCAGCATACATGATGCTCCTGTGGTGGGCATCACTGACATTTTTCGCTTGGTTCATTTAACTTGTTTTGGCCTAGTCACATAGAAAAAAAAGCGTTCTTTTCTTCACCACCCTTTCTGCAATTTGAAGCCATTCTTTAACACATATAGAACTTTGAAACGAGATGGATATTGATAGAAAATATATCGCCATGTTTTATTTCAATTCCCAGCTGTGTTATGTCTTCCTTTAAAGTTGAAAAAAAGGTACAAAATAACAATATCTCACGTGTGAACAAATGCAAAAAAGTCTCTATGATCAAATGGAAACTCAACACGATAACAAAGCAAATGGTTGGTTGTTGACAGAATGGCTGCAGGACGTATTTGACAAAGAAACTTCTTGTTCTCATGCAGCTCAGCTATGGATCTCTGAGTCACTATATTGCGTAACAGACAGACAGTCTTTTTGACCCGACTTTTGGGTGGTGCTGTCTTGGAGGAGAATGTGGCTAGCTCTGCTGTAAGTCTTTCAAAAGACAGACTGGGTAATGGTGTGGAGGAGGTAGAAATTTCAAGTTCAGTGGAATTACAAAAACTGACATATTTTTATGAAATTGGTTGGTGTTTCTAGTAAGGCTAGGATTGGTAACTCAGATACTTGGGTCGGGTTGGTCCTGAGTAGGACCCGGGTACCCACAGGACTACCTGGAGCCATGGTTAGTTACGTGATTTACTGTGATGACATTAACAGTAAAACTCAATGGTTACACTACAAGTATAACTAATGTTCACAGTTCTTTCTCACTATGCAAGCATTCGTTCTGACTTTTACATGTTCGAGTAAGGATAGAGAGCGTCTATCAACTGCAGAGTGTACATGATCAGATCGTTTTATATGTGTATCTATATAGTTTTTGCCAGGGCTGCGGTTAAACAATTCCCATTCGGATATTTTGTACCCATCTCTTGAGAACTGTAGCAGGTATCCGGGTAGGGCCGGGTAATAGTGTGTCTAGTACCCGGGTAGTAAATTTGGACTTGTCATAGCCCTAGTTTCTAGTGACGGAGTGATGGAGTCAGTGTTACTCGATAACTTGTGGGTAGTGATGCTGAGGTAAACTAATCTTTCAAGTCATCTGTAGTTTCATTTTTAGATTAGGGGTTCAAATCCCAGTTTCTCCATGCGGAATAATCTTCATTTGTCAGTAAAACATTGCTCCGCGACCCGTGAAGATTCCGGGGTAGAATAGGTCTTCAGCAACCCATACTTGCCGTAAAAGGTGACTATGCTTGTCGTAAAAGGCGACTAACGGGATCGAAGGGTCAGGCTTGCTGACTTGGTTGATGCATGTCATCAATCCCAATTGCGTGGATCGATGCTCATGAAATTAATCACTGGATTGTCTGGTTCAGACTCGATTATTTCCAGACCATCGTAACATAGCTGGAATATTCCTGAGTGCGGCGTTAAACAACAAACCAACCAACCAACATTGCTCCGCCTTGTACAGAATGGATTATTTACAGGCTGCATGATATGGCTGGAATATTGCTGACTGCCACATTTAATAACATTCACTCACTAAAATGCTTGTGAATCCATCTATTGTATACTTATGATAAACATCATGATAAAATCAAAGTCTGGTTGACTTAGTATCCGATTGTACCCAGATAAGCCCAATGTCTGTGACAGGAGGGTCTGGACTGTCTGCTGCTGCTGCTGCTGGAATATTGCTGACTGGGCTAAAACTGACTGGCTCAATTACTCTGCTCCTGAAATGATTACAATGACGATGTTTTAGCAGTTTTATGGTCGTGTTATTGTTTATTGTTGAAATGTCGATGGACTCAGTTACATCATATGTTTGGGATACCTTGCACAAAGAGCAGGCCGGGGAAATAGGAAAAACTATGCAGGAAACATCTAGTGACGTTTGAATTGTAAGGCTGCAATCTTCAGACTGCTCAGTTTACTGACGTTTCTTTTCAGTAGGTTTGTATGAATGAGTGATAGGACCTGCTTTTAAAAGTCCTAGGTGCATGTAGGCGGTGTCGTGTTATACACAGGATGTGTGATATTGGTTCCTGTGTATATCATGACAAGCAGATGGTCTGCTGGTCGTGACTATAAAAAAGATCAGTGGCTTGGATGGTGGCATGTCGTTATACCCTAACAGCGTGGATTGTTGTTAATAATATCAATGACTGGATTGCCTCGTCCAGACTCGGTTATTTACATTCGGCTGTGAAACACATAAAGCAGGAGTCATTGCTAAGTGTGGTGTTAAACTACACACACACATATTATTTTCACTCAGTAATATGTAAACTTATACACTACAAGACTGCTGGGCCCATTTCATAAAGTGATCCAGGGTAGACTAGGTCTTCAGCAACCCATGCTTGCCGTAAAAGGCAACTATGCTTGTCGTAAGAGGCGACTAAGGGGATCGGGTGATCAGGCTCGCTGACTTGGTTGATGCATGTCATCGTATCCCAATTGTGTGGATTGATGCTGATGATGTCAATCACTGGATTCTCTGGTCCAGATTTGATTATATCCAGACTGCCGTTATATCGCTGGAATATGTCTGAGTGTGGTGTTAAACAACAAACAAACGAACAAACAAACAAAGTGATCTTAACGCCACAACTACCATAAATCTATGTTCATGTATGGCAGTATCGTTTTTGTATTACAATAATCACTTTGTGGTGCAGGGATCATTCAAACTTACAGTGAGTGAGTGAGTGAGTACATTTTTACACCGCTTTTAGCAATATTCCAGCAATATCATTGCGGGGGACACCAGAAATGGGCTTCACACATAAAACTGTACAATGAAGTGAGTTGAGTTTCGTGCTACTTTGAACAGTTTGTTTGTTTGTTTGTCTGTTTGTTTATTATTAAACGCCGCACTCAGCAATATTCCAGGAATATCATGGCGGGGGACACCAGAAATGGGCTTCACACATTATACCCATGTGGGGAATGGAACCCGGGTCTACGGCGTGATGAGCAAACACTTTAACCACTAGGCTACCCGACCACCCCTCAAACTTACAGACTTACAATGATCGTGGCTGACTGTCTCTAAAGTTCTCAGTTCACCTAAAAATTTATTAATATTTGCAGAAATTTTATTACCATGATTAAAACTCCCATTCATTCAAGCACAAATACTTTCTCATATTTACTCCCACATAGTTTGTTTTCCAGGATAAATTTTCATCTCATATTTTTCTTCACCTTTTCGAAAATCACTCCATTTTGCAACCATTATTGTTAAAATTTCTCTCAGTTAAAGATTATTTCATTTATCAATTAATAATTTTTAGAAATGTTTTATTTTATAGTTGTTTTTAAAAAAAAAAGATTGCTAACTTGCTCATTGTTCTTTATGACTGGCATATCTTGGTACTTCTGTGTGAATAATCTATGATATAGTTGAAAGAAATGACATTTCCTTAAATAAATTATCAGCAAATAGAAATGGCTGTGTTGGGTTGTATTGACCTGATTAGGTGGTGACTGGAGCATGAGATATTTGACATTAAAACCCGATTCCATAACCAGATTAGGTGGCCCAGTCGTCTAAGGCGCTGAGATTCGCTGTGCAGAGTTGCAACCCTTGGGCACGCCAGAAACCTATGATTGTGGTTTTGAATCCTGGTTCGCCCCTGAATATGTTTCTAGGTTTGTCAGCACCATACCCGTGCTCGTGGGTTTCACCGAAGTGGTAAACGTCTGAGACCTGCATCACTTCGGGCTTTCCTCCAACATTAAGCTGACACGCTGTAATACAACTGGAATACTGTTAAAAGCGGTGTTAAACCCAACTCACTCACTCACTCACTCCCATGACCAGATTCACAAAACGAAAATATGAACAAACAAAGAATGTTCATGCAAGTTTAATTTCTTCGAAAAGTCATAAATCTGATGCCAGAAAATGGAGATAAAGAATAAATGAAGTGGGAGATAATGAATATACATGAAGGTTGAAATGGTGTTTTGAAATGTATTGGTAATTACAGGAGAGAATTTGAGTGATAAATTTGGAGATATATTGTGAGAAATGCAGCAGTTAGTGTCTGTGATGGTGTGTTTATTGCTGTTTTATCAGCAGGACTTCACTTGTGGAGGTACAGGGGTGGTAGACAACAGAACCTGTGCCTCATGTCATCTTGAGGAGGATGAGGAGGATGGAGGGACTGGAGTTGGAGTGATGACATGGAACAGCTGTGCAGCTTTGGAATACTGCATTTTTGTGTTAGTGATTAGTGTGTTAAGTATATATGACCTCTAGAATAGATCTTCTGCAACCCATGCTTGCCTTAGAAGGTGCTAATGCTAGTCGTAAGAGGCGACTAATGGGATCGGGTAGTCAGGCTCACTGACTTAGTTGATGCATGTCAACGTATCCCAATTTGTTAGATTGATGCTCATGATGTCAATCACTTGATGGTCTGGTTGATTATTTACAGACTGCCGCCAAATAGCTGGAATAAGAGTGCGGTGTTATACAAGCAGATGTGGAATTGAATGAATGTTATTATATGGTGAAGTCACCAATTGGAGTAATGGAGTTTGGGCCAACCAATCCAGTGGTTGAAAACATGAGCACCAATCCCTACATTCGGACATGGTATGGTCACCCAATCCTCAGTAGTCGGCTCGTACAAGAATATGGTGCTGAGGACCTCTTCCAACCCCACATTCCCATCGTGTACTGTGTGAGGATGGCCCAAAATAATGCATGTCGTAAATGTTGACATCTTTGGTGAAACTTTAATTACTATAATTAACACCTGTAGAAAATTTCTCGTAAAGACTTCAAAACACAACAAATAATGACAAATCCATCGTCCTCCTGACTCCACTTTTTCCCTACCTGATTAAAATTTTGAGGAAATAAAAAAAATAAAGAATATGGAAATTGGAATTGATGTTTCTATTATTTTCAACCTGCTGACCTGAATCCCGAAAATAGGTAAAAGGAAACAGTGTTTGACCTAACTGGGTTTAATCCCTGACTCTTCCAAATTATTATCTTTGATTCGTCAGCAACATACATATTCTTCGTTGACTTAAGCCACAAACTTTAAATTTAAGCCTGAGTCTTGTAAAATTTCTTTAGCCAAGTAAGCTTAGCTTATACAATTTCCATATGTTCACAAAAAAATCTTATGGAACTTGTTTCATTTGAAGTGACAAGTTTAGATTAGTAGGCTCTGAAGTGTTGAAGAGACAGGATGGTAAATATCTAGAAAACAGGAGTAAAATATCACATTATGTTAGCATGCAACGTTATTATTTAAGTAGAATAGAAGCCATATACCTCCTTATGTCTGAAATACACAAGTTTCATACACTGGGAAAAGATAGAAAAATGATTCATTTACTTGATAGTAAATCACAGTCTGTTATTCAAAACCATAGCTAGATAAATTGATTCAAGTTTCAAGCTTAGATGTCCAAAAACTTAAAATGATTGATAATAATAATAAACCAGTAGCATGAGGTCTGAGCTATATGTATTATATTCATCTTTGTATGTGTACCCAAACGTCATTGTTATCACAGATTACTTACTGTATAGTCACATACATATTATTAAACATATTGTATTGTATTGTATGTACAATACGATTTACCTTGGGCTTTTCCCTCGCTCACTGTTTTACATTTTCAACCAAAACCTTGGAGGTGTGTTTTATCTTACAGTCTAAATGCAAGAAATACCAGAAAAAATAAGAAATATCGAGATACCTTTTAGTGGAACAATACAGTATTTCGCGGTTTAAAAGGAATTCAATTAAAGTGTGTGAGAGAAAAAACACGTGCAGCATGGACCAGCTGGAGTGACGACATGTAAAATTGAACAGCTTCTCATCACCTGCCCCGGTGGCTCAGTGGGAAAACAGTGGGTTACACAACTGAACACGATATGTGAGGTTGCAGGTTTGATTCACGTCATGGAATTTTCATGTAAACAGAAATTGTGACTTTTAACCAATCATCAAACACAATCGTTTCATATTAAGAGGCAAGTTTATAAAACGTTAATTGTAAGACCTGCAATTAAAATGTAAACCCTCACAGCAGGTTTAGAAGTGACCTATTTCAAAACCTAGGTGTGGAAGATTAGCAGGTTACCAGGTTTACTGAGGTTGTCAGGAACCTAATGTAATATATGGTAATACGGTGATCGGTTTACATTATATTGTATTGTTTTGTCTATGACTTGGTTCGTTTTTCAGCCATACTAAGGTGAAATCTATATAACTGACAAACAGTTCAAACTTAATTTTCTTCTCCAAACTTTCCTTCAGTAGACACAATTGTAAAAATACTTTATCCTTTCCAAATGATGAAGAAACGATTTTCTCAAAAACATTATCACTCCGCTCAACTCCATATTTTTTGTTAGATGAAAATTCAGATGATGTTTTTTTTGGTCGTATATCAACATGTGGTTTTGTTGGCAAAGTTTTAACAGCATCATAGAAAACATCCTCCATGACAGTGTTTGAGATGCTGAAGATCCAGACACTGAACCAATTATCAGCCTGACAGTGGTGCCTCTCCTCTGTCCAGGGTTCCTGTCAACGGTCAGCAGAACATCAGGCCTTTTCAAATTCTTTGTGTGGAAGAACCATTTCCTAGGTATCTTTGTGAGGGAGGTTTGAGTGTTTGGTTTTGATCTGGCTTTGGCATGGTGAATCAATTACATGTGGTAGTGGCATGGACTGAGTGAAGGACAGGTTTTGTTGTGGGACTTGCTGCTTGTGCATGGTGTTGAGAACAGCTGCAGAAAGGATATAGGCTGTGGTTCAGTTGACATGTAGTCATGGGGCTGTGATGGAGATGATGTTAACAGATAGCAGGACTGTTTGGATGGAGAAGTATTGTTGGTAGATGAAAAGGGGGGTGTTGAAGTGGCCTTTGTGTTAAACTGTTTGCTTGCCATGGACGTGGTTGTGATTTCTCTTGTGGGTATACAGTGTTCAAATTAAGCATGAAAGTCAAGGGGCCCTTAGTGATGATGATGATGATGATGATGATGATGATGATGGATGGAGAAGTATTGTTGGTAGATGAAAAGTGGGGTGGCTGAGTGGCCTTTGTGTTAAAATGTTTGCTTGTCATGGGCCTCGTTGTGATTCCTCTTGTGGGTATACAGTGTTCAAATTAAGCATGAAAGTCAAGGTGTCGACGACGACGATAAAGATGATGATGATGATGATGATGATGATGATGACAATACTTCCTGGAATGAAACTTTAATAGGGTTAAGGACAACAATGATCAGAGTATTTGTTAAATTTTTCAATAAATAACAATTGCAGCTGGATGATGATGATGATGATTCTGATGATGGACGACCATGACGACGATGATTATGATGATGTTGATGATGACGACGACAATATTAATATATGTACAAGTGCAGACTTTCACACATATTGTATGCTCTATGTGCCCTATGATGTTGATCGTTGAGGTGTGTCTTGATCCCTGACTTAAATTCAGCTGGAGTAATGGAGGACTTGATTGTCTGTCTCACAGTCCCTGAACCATATTATTTTCCTTCTTGCCCAGCTCTTACTGTAATGCTATAGCTCTAAATGAAGCAAGTCTACATTTTCCCCAGGTTCAAACTTCCATGTCACTGGGGCTACCTTTCATTTTACATGTAATTGCTTGTTGGTGCCAAAATTATATATATATTTAGAGACTATAAGTCTAGAAATTTGTTCCACTTAAATGCTTCATTGAAGATCGGCTCCCCAAAGTAGATGACACGTCATGTCAGGTTACTGGTATAATTGCTGTTCTGCTGGGTGTCACTAGACAAGGCTACACCTGCTGTTATGTTTGACATCAGTTGACAAGGCTACACCTGCTGTTCTGCTGGGTGTCAGTTGACAAGGCTACACCTGCTGTTCTGCTGGGTGTCAGTTGACAAGGCTACACCTGCTGTACTGCTGGGTGTCAGTTAACAAGGCTACACCTGTTGTTCTGCTGGATGTCAGTTGACAAGGCTACGCCTGCTGTACTGCTGGGTGTCAGTTGACAAGGCTACATGGGCTGTTCTGCTGGACATCAGTTGACAAGGCTACACCTGCTGTACTGCTGGGTGTCAGTTAACAAGGCTACACCTGTTGTTCTGCTGGATGTCAGTTGACAAGGCTACATGGGCTGTTCTGTTTGACGTCAGTTGACAAGGCCACACCTGCTGTACTGCTGGGTGTCAGTTGACAAGGCTACACCTGCTGTACTGCTGGGTGTCAGTTAACAAGGCTACACCTGTTGTTCTGCTGGATGTCAGTTGACAAGGCTACGCCTGCTGTACTGCTGGGTGTCAGTTAACAAGGCTACACCTGTTGTTCTGCTGGATGTCAGTTGACAAGGCTACGCCTGCTGTACTGCTGGGTGTCAGTTAACAAGGCTACACCTGTTGTTCTGCTGGATGTCAGTTGACAAGGCTACACCTGCTGTACTGCTGGGTGTCAGTTAACAAGGCTATCACCTGTTGTTCTGCTGGATGTCAGTTGACAAGGCTACACCTGCTGTACTGCTGGGTGTCAGTTGACAAGGCTACACCTGCTGTACTGCTGGGTGTCAGTTAACAAGGCTATCACCTGTTGTTCTGCTGGATGTCAGTTGACAAGGCTATGCCTGCTGTACTGCTGGGTGTCAGTTGACAAGGCTACACCTGCTGTACTGCTGGGTGTCAGTTAACAAGGCTATCACCTGTTGTTCTGCTGGATGTCAGTTGACAAGGCTACGCCTGCTGTACTGCTGGGTGTCAGTTAACAAGGCTACACCTGTTGTTCTGCTGGATGTCAGTTGACAAGGCTACGCCTGCTGTACTGCTGGGTGTCAGTTAACAAGGCTACACCTGTTGTTCTGCTGGATGTCAGTTGACAAGGCTACACCTGCTGTACTGCTGGGTGTCAGTTAACAAGGCTATCACCTGTTGTTCTGCTGGATGTCAGTTGACAAGGCTACACCTGCTGTACTGCTGGGTGTCAGTTGACAAGGCTACACCTGCTGTACTGCTGGGTGTCAGTTAACAAGGCTATCACCTGTTGTTCTGCTGGATGTCAGTTGACAAGGCTATGCCTGCTGTACTGCTGGGTGTCAGTTGACAAGGCTACACCTGCTGTACTGCTGGGTGTCAGTTAACAAGGCTATCACCTGTTGTTCTGCTGGATGTCAGTTGACAAGGCTACACCTGCTGTACTGCTGGGTGTCAGTTGACAAGGCTACACCTGTTGTTCTGTTAGATGTCAGTTGACAAGGCTACATGGGCTGTTCTGTTTGACGTCAGTTGACAAGGCTACACCTGCTGTTCTGCTGGGTGTCAGTTGACGAGGCTACACCTGCTGTTCTGCTGGACATCAGTTGACAAGGCTACACCTGCTGTACTGCTGGGTGTCAGTTGACAAGGCTACACCTGTTGTTCTGTTAGATGTCAGTTGACAAGGCTACATGGGCTGTTCTGTTTGACGTCAGTTGACAAGGCTACACCTGCTGTTCTGCTGGACATCAGTTGACAAGGCTACACCTGCTGTTCTGCTGGACATCAGTTGACAAGGCTACACCTTCTGTTATGTTTAATGTCAGTTGACAAGGCTACACCTGTTGTTCTGCTGGATGTCAGTTGACAAGGCTACACCTGCTGTTCTGCTGGATGTCAGTTGACAAGGCTGCACCTGTTGTTCTGCTGGATGTCAGTTGACAAGGCTCCACCTAGGGGATTATGGAAATATCTCGGGGCCATATGGTTCAAAGTCGAGCAGCCATGGTTGTTTCTGTGGATACATAAAGCAGTATGTTTCCATTTGTTGTTGAACATGTTAACATTTTGACATGTTTAGAATGGCTGGTGTCATTAAGTGCTCTGCCTTCATCTAAAGTTAATTTAGACTTTAATCAGGGTCTACACCCAAAGTTCTTAGAAATGAACTTCAAAGTAGAGTAGAAAGTAGAATCATGCCCTTTTAATATCAAGCACATCACAGAAAATTATGTGGCTCATGACATCAAAACTGTTTCAGAATATAAGTACATATTTATGAACTAACCATACATGTATAATTTTCACAAGAGGACCTGGCATTTTTGTTTGAGATGAATATTTTTTCTCAACCACTACTTCAAACCATACAATTTTCATCTCTGAAGAAATAAGCAAAAATATTTTTTATTCACAACCCATTTTGTTCAGTACTTACAGCATGTCCATTGAACAAGTATTTTTTCTTTTCTCTTTTGCAAAGTTTGAGTCAGGGTTGGGGTTAGCTTGGTACACTGTCACGACTGGGGAAGACCAACTCTGCCTCTCTGCGATGTGATATAGGGTCTGTATGTGTGCTGCAACAATGGTTGGATGCTCCTACAGCATGATGACTTTACCTTCAAAATATGCTGGGAACTGTGATGGAACACATTTTCCCACCATGTTCATGATGTAAGTTATGCTCTGGCATAGTGTCAAGCATTACTGCAACAAGTCGCAAGGTTGACTCAACAAGGGTGAAGCGACTATCAAATTCCAATAGTCGACTAGTTTCTTGTTTCATGTTTGTGTTTGTTGTTTAACGCCGCACTCAGCAATATTCCAGCTATATGACGGCAGCCTGTAAATAATCGAGTCGGGACCAGACAGTCCAGTGATTGATATTGTGAACAATGATCTTGTCGTACGAGGACATGCTACAGTCAAGACACCAAGAAACATCTGTGCACCTTACTAAGAATGTCATCTGTAGGATTCTGGGTAAGAATATAGTTGGTTGGTTGGTTTATTGTTTAACGCCGCACTCAGCAATATTCCAGCTATATGACGGCAGTCTGTAAATAATCGAGCCTGGAAAAGACAATCCAGTGATTGATATCATGAGCCTCGATCCGCACAATTTGGATTGATGACATGCATCAACCAAGTCAGCGAGCCTGACCACCCCATCCCGTTAGTCGCCTTTTACGACAAGCATAGTCACCTTTTACGGCAAGCATGGGTTGCTGAAGACCTATTCTACCCCGGAATCTTCACGGGTCCTGGTAAGAATATAGGTCCCCAGCTACCTACGCTGGTTGAAAGAGGCAACCGAATGGATCGGGCGGTCAGGCTCTTTGACTTGGTTCATGCATGTAAAATAGAGAAATTGTTATCCACAAATTGTGTCTACTTTGTAAAATGCAGACACCAACATAGAAAACATGTCATCATATAATCAATCTATTCCCTGGCAAAAGTTATTTGACTGCCCTTTCAATGGCTTCCTCTGCCTCTTCATGTTGTATGTGACCAGTTCTTGTGACCGTCTGCCTGGAGGGACAGTGTTCAGATACCAGCTTGCCCTCAGGGATCCGTGGTATCTTAGACATTTATCAAAATTAGGCCAATGTCATATGATGGCATTTCAAAATGACAGATGAAACATTTTCAACTGCACACAATATTGGGAATTGTATTGTTTGCTATTTCAAGATTGATCATTGATTTGAAAAAAGCAACATTTGACTGAATGATGTTCATGAATGATGAATAAGAATATGATATATTGCAGGACACTTTCTCTGTAAGCCCAAACAAACAAATAAACAAACAAACAAACAAACCTGAAGTGAAGTGAAAAAAGGAAAGCTTCCACCAAACCACACCCACCCCTACACCTAAACAAAATAGAAATTAGCCCAAACAAACAAAAACAAACAAGACAAGCAAATGTGAAGTGGAAATAACCCCCACTCCTAAACAAAATAGAATTAAGCTCAAACAAACAAACAAACAAAAACAAACAAGACAAGCAAATGTGAAGTGGAAATAACCCCCACTCCTAAACAAAATAGAATTAAGCTCAAACAAACAAACAAACAAAAACAAACAAGACAAGCAAATGTGAAGTGGAAATAACCCCCACTCCTAAACAAAATAGAATTAAGCTCAAACAAACAAACAAACAAAACAAACAAGACAAGCAAATGTGAAGTGGAAATAACCCCCACTCCTAAACAAAATAGAATTAAGCTCAAACAAACAAACAAACAAAAACAAACAAGACAAGCAAATGTGAAGTGGAAATAACCCCCACTCCTAAACAAAATAGAATTAAGCTCAAACAAACAAACAAACAAAAACAAACAAGACAAGCAAATGTGAAGTGGAAATAACCCCTACTCCTAAACAAAATAGAATTAAGCTCAAACAAACAAACAAACAAAAACAAACAAGACAAGCAAATGTGAAGTGGAAATAACCCCCTCTCCTAAACAAAATAGGAATTGGCCCAAAGAAAGAAAGAAAGAAACAAACAAACATATGTAAATTGGAAAGGAGAGCATCCACCCAACCACCCCCACCCCCACCCCCACACACCTAAACAAAACCAGACATTACCCCTTTTAAGGTAGGTGGTCATTATTCACAAGGAAATAAGATAATAGCAGTAATACTTTTTTCTAATTTAACATTTTAAATTAATTTTATTTTCCTGCCCACTGGCCTTCAGGCATTTTTTTAAAGATTAATTCGAAAAACAAGTATTTGGATGTATGGTTATGTGGCAAACATTCCTGTGCTTTCCGTGTACTCCTCAGGGAGCTGAGAATGCAATTGGATTGCAGACTGATCCAGTGTCCGGAGTAATGATGTCATGTGATATCAGGCAAATAATCCCTCTGAGGTAGGGACTCTTGATCTCTAGAAGCACCAATTATTATAATGATTACTGGGGTGGTCGGGTTGCCTAGTGGTTTAAGCGTTCGCTCGTCATGCCGAAGACCCGGGTTCGATTCCCGACATGGGTACAATGTGTGAAGCCCATTTCAAGTGTCCCCCGCTGTTATATTGCTAGAATATTGCTAAAAGCGGCGTAAAACCATACTCACTCACTCACTATAATGATTACTATTTTTATTATGATTATGATGTTATAATCTGTGTTCTAAATAAGATTGGGAACCATAAACAATTGACACATAATAGTGTTGATGCAAGAATAATGTGGGTTTTGTATCACATTGATTTTTTTAGTGGTACATTAATGTTCGGATAATGTCCTGAAAACTCTTCCACCATCTGCTCTTGAAATAAGTAACCTCAGGCAAAGAATTTGTGTTAATAGTTATCATTAGCAGATTCGGATGATATTTCTTATCAGACGTGTTTATGAGAATCAGCTAGTGTTTTCAATGTCTATATTGAAATGGAGTACTTCAGGGAATTCAACTTCCTCATGACTGCGGAATCCTGGCAAGAAAAGAATTCAGTTTCTAAAAGAGGCGTGTATCCCTCTTCAGTTTGAAATGAAAGGTAAACAGTTTAGTTATTTTTTCTTTAAAAAAAACTCCTTACGAGCAGACAGATTGCTTTGTATGTACCTACAACGTCCCGATAGCATCTTGGGGAATAAAAAGAAGACATTCATGTAAAACATGTCATGTCACAGTCATCCGGTGAATGTTACGGAAACAGACGTTTGGCGAAACCCGACTTCATTTTCTACACACAGAGTCTTTGTGGCCATTTCTGTGTATAAATAAATATTATTATGGCAGTCAATCACCGAGGGTCCTAGTTCTCACAGCTCGCAGACTAAACCTGAAGATTACTCAGTGGCTACAGGTGTAACTGATATGGCGAAGTAGCGATGCTTCATCTCTGTGGTATGAGGAAGAATTCAGATCTACTTGCAAGACGCGTGGGAATGGTTCAAAGGCGCTTCCTTTGCTTGTAGATGTTTGGTTGTTTGTCAATAAACATAGATATGTTTGGCGATTATCTTCTGTGGATGATATATATTTACATAGGTTTGGCACATGCAGTACATAACGATGGTTAATGGATTCTGGGTATTGATCATTGGCCCTTCGTATGGCCCCCTGTTGGTATCAATTGTGCTACATTGTTGGTTACCTGTTACAGTGTCTGCCAGTACATATGCTGAAGGATTTACAGAACATGTCTGAATCTCATATTGGCTGTATTCTGATTATTAGTACTAAACACAAGATATTTTGTAGGATATTAGAAAGACCAAATGTTATATATACTGTGACTATAGACTTTGTAGAGTGTACCATATATGTACATACAGTATTACCTGTGCTATTTATATATTATGTGTAGTAGGAATATCACGAGGGGTACATGGGGTTTTATTCGCCCCGCGTTAGGCTTTATACCACTTACTGTAGGCGAGTGGCATAAAACCTAACAAGGGATGCATAAAACCCCATGTACCCCAAGTGATCCTGCTACGTCGAATTTATCTTTCCAACATGTTTTTATATGCCATTATAAAAGAATTAAAACAAATTCAAAATTGATAGAAAACAGCTGTTCAATTGAGCTGGGGTAAGCTTGTGCTATGTCACGTGACTTCCATTGACTCGGAAAAAGCGTGCAGCTGTTTGCTTCGAGGCGGGGTATAAGGGATTTATTCGTCCTCTAAGAAATCCATGTGCAGGCTGATTTGTTCATGGTGGGGTATAAGAGATTCTTCCTGCTAAGAAATTTATTCTCCTCCAGGGCGGGTTACACAGTATTTTATCAAGATCACGTGGCCAAATCAGATCTCATCATTCTGACATGGATGTATGATAAATTAATATAAATATGTGGTATATAGTGCATCGACTATAGCTATGTACTTTATGATACATTGTATATAGATTGTCATGCATATGCTGTACATTGATATACATGTTGTATACTGTACACTATACATTACTGTTACACATGTGTATTATATGTTATACTGTAGGGACGGTCGGTTAGCCTAGTGGTTAAAGCGTTCGATTGTCATGCTGAAGACCAGGGTTTTCGATTCCAGACATGGGTACAATGTGTGAAGCCCATTTCTGGTGTCCCCTGCCGTGATATTGCTGGAATATTGCTAAAAGCGGCGTAAAACCATACTCACTCACTCACTCACTCACTCACTCACTCACTGTTATACTGTAGGCAATGTTTGCTTGTCAACTAAATCGGGAACTGTGATTGGGATATTGCTTGTCACCCCACTGTCTACAGTATTTCATGCAAAATAAATAGAAAGAGGATGCTGTTTTGGAAGACAATATGCAGTCACCCAAAGTCTCATTTTCAACACGGTGACGAATATATATAAGTGTGAATGTTGAGTTGTCGGTTTGTATGTGGTATTTTATATCCAAACTAGGCGGTAGGGAGCATTTTTCTTTACAGTGAAAGAGTGAATGAACTTGTTCCTTCACATCACACCCGAAACTTTTTTGTATTCCATTTACATGCACACACGTTCACATGCATGTTGACATGCACCGCACTCACATACATTCATGTTCACACACACACACACACACACACATGCACACTCACACGCACTCAAGCACACACGTTCACACTTCCTCGCACTCAAGCACACACGTTCACATGCATGTTCACACACACCACACTCACGTACATTCATGTTCACACACACACACGCACAAATGCACAATCACACGCACTCAAGCACACACATTCACACTCACACGCACTCAAGCACACACGTTCACATGCATGTTCACACACACCGCACTCACGTACATTCATGTTCACACACACACAAATGCACACTCACACGCACTCAAGCACACACGTTCATACTCCCACACACTCAAGCACACACGTTCACACTCACAAGCACTCAACCACACATGTTCACACTTCCTCGCACTCAAGCACACACGTTCACATGCATGTTCACACACACCGCACTCATGTACATTCATGTTCACACACACACACACAAATGCACACTCACGCACTCAAGCACACACGTTCACACTCACAAGCACTCAAGCAGACACGTTCACTCACACGCACTCAAGCACACACGTTCACACTTCCTCGCACTCAAGCACACACGTTCACATGCATGTTCACACACACCGCACTCACGTACATTCATGTTCACACTCACACGCACTCAAGCACACACGTTCACACTCCCACGCACTCAAGCACACACATTCACACTCCCACGCACTCAAGCACACACGTTCACACTCACACGCACACACGTTCACACTCCCACGCACTCAAGCACACACATTCACACTCACACGCACTCAAGCACACACGTTCACACTCCCACGCATGTTCACGCTCCCATGCACATTCACACACACACAAACACACACACATGTTGACACACTCACTCACTCACTCACTCACTCACTCACTCACCACAAAACCCAAACAACTCCAAAAAAAACCCAAAACATATAACACTGTTTTCTCTTACTTGTATATTGATTATTTTTTGGGTGTAGCTATAACTATCATGGGTATGAATGCTTCAGTGAGCATGGGACTACCCCTATTTCTGCTTGATGAAGACAGTTTGAAGCCAATATGTTTCTAGGTTCCCATTCTTACATTTGCAGTTGTCATCAATACAATAATTCGCACATTTCAGGTGTATTTTTGTTTATTTTTTTGCCATATAATGATATAGTGCCATGTCCATGCTGTGACTCCACTGTCATCAGCAAGATTGATATTTCCTCAGTCATACTGTAAATACGAAGTCTAAAATCAGTACTCAACATGCACTGCACTGAAGAACAATCTCCAGTTACCAGTGAGATGTTGAGAGTACCTTAACAATAACATTCCCACCACAGCCGCCACCAAACAGCCACCAAACATCAGGACATCATTCAAGGAGTAAATCTTCACATCTGTCCAAGACACTCAGATTCTACTTACCCTGTAAACACCTCGGTATAGAATGTACATCTCTCAGTCAACCTCCTCGCTAACCCCCTCTCTGTGAGGACAAGATGATGCTAACTTTGACCTTCTTGACCTTTCACTTCCAATGGTCTTGGTCTCAGCACAGTGGCAAGCATCAAAGACCCTGCATCACTTAGGGTTTTCCTCCCCCATCAAGCTGACACACCATGATGTAACTGTAATACTGTTCAAATTGACTGTTTCAAACAAACAAACTCACTCACTCTCTGTCAGGGGCATGGGTGGCACAGTCGTTTGTCTGTCTTACAGACCCTGATACAAAAATATCAAATACATCCCATTCAAGTCTATAATGATTGGCAAGTCTAGATCTGAAAATGAAGAGAGTCTTTGGGCTCCCTTTTATTATATTTTATTAATAATATAATAACTGTTTTTTTTCTGTACAATATGTTAATTTCAGAGACTAGATGTTAGTCTAGCTCAGTCGTAAGGCACCACATAGCCTTGCGCCAATGCTGTACTGACCGAAAAGTCCATGGATGTGTAGTAATTCTATCCTCCTAATCCTATCCTCCTTAAAGGCAAGTCTAGGTATGTGGACAGTACAGACTCCTGTCTCTCATAAGGACAACTTGTTCTTATTATTTACATAATCTAGAAATTATGATTTAAAGTAATACTTTTTGCCTTAGAGACTTGTGCAAGTCTAGGTTCACAATTTGCTGTTTCTTGGGCACACAAAAGAAACTATAATCATGGGTTTGAATCCCTGATTGTTTCTAGGTTTGTCAGCACCATGTTAGTGGTCTTGGGTTTCACCGCCGTGACACGCCGTGATATAACTTGAATACTGTTCAGTGCTGTGTTAAACCCAACTCACTCACTCACCCTTTGTCAGTGATGGGAAAAGTCACCTGGTGTGTTGACAAGAGGATTAGGAATCACAAACAACTACAGTGTATCTTGAGGTGATTATGTTCGCCCCGATTATGTTTCTAGGTTTGTCAGCACCATACCCGTGTTCGTGGGTTTCTTCAAAGTGGTAAACGTCTAAGACCTGCATCACTTCTGGCTTTCCTCCCACATTAAGCTGACATTGTGATATAACTGGAATACTGTTCAGTGCTGCGTTAAACCCAACTCACTCACTCACTCTTTGTATGTGATGGAAAAAGTCATAAACTGCATTGTACCTTCCATTTAACATTGTTTGAAACTGTGGATGAAAGTCAAAGGTCAAAAGCCAAGTGTTACAAATGAAAGATTTTGATCTTGAGATTATGATGTATTGTAGAAGGCCTCTAGGACTTGAGATCCCTATTGAGACCTGATACTGTTGAACAGATGGTGGTCTTTAGTGAAATTGGTATTGTTTGTTTGTGAGTTTGTGAAGAGGCCAATTGGGGCGGGTGTGGATGGGATTAAGTGTGCATTCATTAGAGTACAGGGGGTAGGGGTAGAGGTATAGGAGGGGTTGGGTGGGAGTATAGGAGGGGCAGGGTGGGTAGGGTTGGAGGTATAGGAGGGACAGGGTGGATAGGGGGTGGAGGTATAGGGTTGTTGTTGGTTTGTTTAACGCCGCACTCAGCAATATTCCAGCTATATGACGGCGGTCTGTAAATAATCAGTTTTGGACCAGACAATCCAGTGATTAATATCATGCGCATCGATCCACGCAATTGGGATATGATGACATGCATCAACCAAGTCAGTGAACCTGACCACCCGATCCCGTTAGTCGCATCTTACGACAAGCATGGGAGGTATAGGGGGCAAGGTGGGTAGGGATGGAGTTATAGGGGGAGCAAGGGACTGAAAAGTATTCAAGTTTCAAGCACTTCTTGACAAAGCTCCACAAATGTTCTTCATGTCATCCCCCCTAGGCTGTTTGGAAGCATAATGTCAGGAGTTCCTTCAAACCTTACCATACAGACCCTTTTGGCAACCAGTCAAATAATCCTCTCATTTTATTTTGCCTTACCATCATGTCATGTGAGGCATAGACTCTCTGAATTGAGTGCAGGACTTGAGACGTTTCCTTTATGATTGAACCCAGTCTTATCCCAGCAGCATCTAAAAGGTTAATGATGTCCCAGGCTGTAACGTGTCTGCGTGGTCAGCTTCCCATGGAGATAGGGTTCAGGGGAGGGGATTTAGCTGCCTTTGACACCACTCATGTCTGGACCTCATAAGCTTACCTCAAAGACCTGCCTTTCCTGCTGCCTAATTACTACAAACAGCTTTGGCTGCTGAGGGGTAGATATAGGCAGATAAGACATGGGGACAGGCTACGTGCCCAGGGGGGTCAGACACTTGGTTAAGGTGCTGTGTTGTGGGGGTCAGGCACATGTTAAGGTGGTGTGTTGTGGGGGTCAGACATTAGATAAGGTGGTGTGTTATGGGGGTCAGACATTAGATAAGGTGTTGTGTTGTGGGGGTCAGACATTAGATAAGGTGTTGTGTTGTGGGGGTCAGACATTAGATAAGGTGGTGTGTTATGGGGGTCAGACATTAGATAAGGTGTTGTGTTGTGGGGGTCAGACATTAGATAAGGTGGTGTGTTGTGGGGGTCAGACACATGAATAGGATGGTGTGTTGTGGGGGTCAGACACATAGATAAGATGGTGTGTTGTTGGAGTCAGACACATAAAAAAGATGGTGTGTTGTGGGGGTCAGACACAGACAAGATGGTGTATTGTGGGGGTCAGACACATGGATAAGATGGTGTGTTGTGGGGGTCAGACACAGACAAGATGGTGTATTGTGGGGGTCAGACACTTGGTTAAGGTGCTGTGTTGATGGGGATCAGACACATAGATAAGATGGTGTGTTGTGGGGGTCAGACATATGTTAAGCTGGTGTGTTGTGGGGGTCAGACACATAGATAAGATGGTGTGTTGTGGGTGTCAGACACATAGATAAGGTGGTGTGTTGTGGGGGTCAGACACATGTTAAGGTGGTGTGTTGTGGGTGTCAGACACATAGATAAGGTGGTGTGTTGTGGGGGTCAGACACAGATAAGGTGGTGTGCTGTGGGGTCAGACACATATAGAAGATGGTGTGGTGTGGGGGTCAGACACATAAAGAAGATGGTGTGTTGTGGGGGTCAGACACATAAATAAGATGGTGTGTTGTGGGGATCAGACACTTAGATAAGGTGGTGTGTTGTGGGGGTCAGACACACATTAAGGTGGTGTGTTGTGGGGGTCAGACACAGATAAGATGGTGTGTTGTGGGGGTCAGACACAGATAAGATGGTGTGTTGTGGGGGTCAGACACATAAATAAGGTGGTGTGTTGTGGGGGTCAGACACAGATAAGATGGTGTGTTGTGGGGGTCAGACACATGATAAGATGGTGTGTTGTGGGGTCAGACACATGATAAGATGGTGTGTTGTGGGGGTCAGACACTTGGTTAAGATGGTGTGTTGTGGGGGTCAGACACATAGATAAGATGGTGTGTTGTGGGGGTCAGACACATAGATAAAGTGATGTCTAATATCTCGTCCTTTTTCATGAAGTATCAGAATTTTCACAGTATATCCCACACAGAACTACAACGCTATGTAGACCCAACAGGCATTCATATAAAAACAGGTTTCTGCAAATAATTATATACAATGACTTGTTATCAAATATCACCAGATTAGCATAATTTGTTCCATTTTGCAATTTGATAAATCATGTCGGTTGTTTTGATTGACTTATTATGTGCGCTGACGCAAATACATACAAGCTTATGAGATCAATATCTTGCTTCTCTTTAACAAAAGTACATAATGAATCCATTATACAATTTGGCAAATCAAGTGACTATGTTTGGATTGATTAATTGTAGACTTTGATGCAAATACAAACAAAGTTGATTAAAATATCGGTCATATCTTTTATGAAATGACATAATTGATATATTGCTGTGATTAGGAAGGTAACTCAATAGCCTTGTTTTCAAATATTGACATCTCATAAGTCTCATTAAGCACTTCATAAAGACATAACTGAACTTTGCAGTGGTAGATATGGTAGCTACAATGGTAAATACAAAAGTAGATTTAAAGGTAGACATGGTAGTTACAATGATAGATATCATAGATACAATGGTAGATACAAAGGTTGATACTAAGGTAGATACAAAGGTAGATATGGTAGATACAATCATAGACATGATAGATACAGTGGTAGATATGGTTGATACTATGGTAGATATTGTAGATACAGTGGTAGATATGGTAGATACAATGCTAGATATGTAGATACAATGGTAGATACAATGGTAGAAACAGTGGTAGATATGGTTGATACAGTGGTAGATACAATGGTAGATATAGTATATACAATGGTTGATATGGTAGATACAATATTAGATGTGATAAATACAATGGTGGATATAATAGATACAGTGCTTGATATGGTAGATACGAAGGTAGATATCGTAGATACAGTGTAGATATCGTAGATACAGTGGTAGATATGGTAGATACAGTGGTAGATACAATTGTATATATATATATATGAAGCTATTATTCATAATCAGTGTAACTGAGCTTGCCATTCTTAGGTCAGCCTGAGGCAATGTGATTTTCAGGTTGACATCTTCCAGTGCTGTGTGTAGCTGTTTGATATCACTGTTCTGGTCGTGTGTCATCTTACCATCGGGACATTGCTTCATATCAGCCACTACTTTGGCTGACCCCATAACTTACAGACTCAGTGACTTTGTGACTTGCATGTCGTTTTACCCCCTGTCCTGGGACGATGCTCACCACTTCAACCACTGGTTTGTCTAGTCCAGATTCAATTATTAACAGGCCTCTGAGAGTTCGCTAGAATATTGACGACAGCCGTGTCAAACAACCAGCAAATGAATAGTGAGCTTAGTGACAATCACGCATTGGGCACTGGGGACATAAACCGTAACTCATAATGTGTGTTATTCTTGTTTTCTGTCGCCAAAAGTCCCCAGGGATGCTATGAAGATTATTCAGGTGCCATTGATATAACTCATATTGATTTACAACTTAGATTCAATCTTATAGTTACCCTGTGGTCACAGAGAAAATACAACAAACTCGAGTCCATTGTTAAACCAGGAAACAGTTCACACCTTGGCTTGATATTGATGGGACACTTGACACCATGGGAAAGGTGGGGGAGCCCTGTAATTAACACCTTATCTTATCTTTCAGAAACTGAATCAATTAATTTAGGAGGTGAGGGGGAAAATGAAGGTGACATCTGGTGTGAAGCACTGATTTGTGGATTGTGTGGAGGGGGAGTCGTCATGAGGGATTCTGTGGTTGGATGTGTCTTTCCAGTCCGGTTCTCCTTGTAAATAGTGCCATCACTCATGTGTCTTTGAGATAAGGGAAACTGTTTACTGTTAGATCAAGATCAAGAATTTAAAGAATTTATTGTACAAAAATGCCCACTGCCTTGATACAAAATTAGAATATTTATATAGAGAGCATGGCAAATATACATAATTTAAATGCATGAAAACATGATGAAAATAAATACCTGTATATAGGCGACACAACCCTTTCTATACATTTAACTTTACATATTTTAAAGTTAGTTACGGGGGCACGGGTGGCCCAGTCAAAAGGCGACGCGATTAGCTTGCAGAGTTGCATCCCTTTGGCACGCCAGAAACCAATGATTGTTCGAATCCCGGTTCGCCCCGATTATGTTTCTAGGTTTGTCAGCATCATACCCGTGCTCATGGGTTTCACCGAAGTGGTAAACGTCTGAGACCTGCATCACTGGGGGCTTTCCTCCCACATTAAGCTGACACGTTGCGATATTACTGGAATACTGTTAAAAGCGGCATTAAACACAACTCACTCATTTAAAGTTATTTAAAATTTACTTCAGTGTATATTTGGAAGATAATGGTATCTGATTATAATTTATGCACAGATGTAAATAACAGATACAAAATTATTCATTTTTGACTATCACTTTGGTTTGAGCTGAATCGTTTGGAAAATGGTTCTGGCAACAAAACATGAACATGTTTTTTAGAGGGGTCATTATTTGTTTTTAGGAGGGTGGTTTAGTCAGGCTGAGAAGGGTCGCCCATTTCTAGCAATGCTATGATACGCATTATAAAGTTTGAATTAGATGCACATGTTGGTGTTTCAGACACCTTGAATAGAACTTGCTGGGACTGGCAGTTTTGCTTTGAATACACCCTGTTTAATGTCAGGTGATGAAAGGTCAGGTTGATGCTAGGCAAGTAGAGGTGTAGGCAACTAAACTAAATAGCGAGGTCTGATACTGGATTTTGTTGGCGGGGATGTTGAGTCTGAATTGTTAGTGTGTTTGAGAAATTATGTTTTATAGGTACTGGATTTCTTTCTCAGTTTATAAGAGGTGTAATAATTACTATTGCTCTGTGAATGAGTACATTGATACAGTCAAGTCCCGTTAATCCGACATGGTTGGTTGCATATGGTTATGTCGGATTAACGAGTATGTCGGATAAACAAAATTATGTAGTATCAACGTTCGTGATCGAAAATCGGACAACTTCACGATAGATTACGATACAAACACGTTACAAGAAAATAAAAATGAAATATTCATATTGTTATGTTACATTGTTAGCGGAATATGTTTTCTGATCATGCAACCTCTAAAGCTTGATCAAAACAACTGTTACGGGCTGTATGACTTACTCAAAATACTTTAAAAAGCATAGTCTGGAATGGAAGCTGATTGTCAGATTAACGAGTGCCAGGTTAACGAGACTTGACTGTATTTATATGTTGAATAAACAAATTCATTGCTGGTGCCTGACCTTGGCTCAGTGTCATGTGCATTCAGTCCAGTTATGTCAACAAAATACCTTTCGGTTTCAGCATGATGTACCTTCCCCGCCACCTTACATATTACGAGTTTGAGAGTGGTCAGTGTTCTGTTCACTTCATTCATGTTCTAGCTGCACAAATTTGCTTTTTTCATTTAAAAATTTTCTTTGGTCGAGAGAGAATGGAGTCCAATTAAAATCAGTATGACATGTTATCAGGGTTTATTGGGTTTAAATAGGAAAAACTCTTTGCATTTTTTTTCACTAAAAAGTGAAACCGAGTGAATGGTTACCTCGAAGGATGAGATGATAATGTGACTGTTAACCTTCTAGCATCTCACATTCAGCTTGGGTTGTATGCTCCCCAGGGAGTTGATAAAAACTCCCGAGTGCACACTGATCCATTGACCAGGCTAATAATAATGCAGTGCTTCAAGCAGACATATTGCTTTTGGAGTTAAGCACTTTACAAGCATATAATAATAATAATAATAATAATATATTGCTTTTGAAGTAAAGTGCTTTACCAGCATATAATAATAATGATAATATAATAATAATAATAATAATAATAATAATAATAATAATAATAATAATATATTGCTTTTGGAGTTAAGCACTTTACAAGCATATAATAATAATGATAATAATAATAATAATAATATGAATAATATGAATAATAATCTGAATATTTGTCAATGTTTAATTGTGAAAATAGAAATACTGGATTATTATTGTTGTTTTTGTTATTATTATTTATTAATGTTTAATTTTACAAATAGAAATACAGTAAACTATGTTTATAACGAACACGCTTATAACGAACTGACAGATATCACAAAGTTATTGTTTGGTCCCGGTTGTTTGCTATGTATATGCTGTATATAGGCTTATAACGAACTACGGTTATAACCAACTAAAATTTATAACCATAGTTTACTGTACTGACAGCTAATTTCTACAGCCTACACCATGAGGTAGTATTCCAGTGCATGAGAGGGCTAATCAGTGACAGGTAGGGTATCTATGTGGTGAGGCTGACCTGGTATCAGTGAGAACAATGGCGACATCGGTGACCATCCTTCAGACACACGACTCTGATAGAGACCGCTACTTCAGACATACTTACACAAGCATGGATACCACAGCCACTTTCAAAACCTTGTAATACTTCCTGGAAACAAACTTTAATAGGGTTAAGGACAACCATGATCAGAGTATTTGTTAAACTGTTCAATAAATAACAATTGCAGCTGGACGATGATGGTGAAGATGATGATGATGATGATGATGATGGATGATGATGCTGCTGCTGATGATGATGATGGATGATGCTGATAATGATGTTGATGCTAATGATGATGATGATGATGATGATGATGATGATGGACGATGATGATGATGATGATGATGATGAACAACGACGATGATGACGGCGATGATGATGATGATGATGATGATGAACAACGACGCTGATGAACGACGATGATGATGATGATGATGATGATGATGATGATGGACGATGATGATGGATGATGATGATGGTGATGATGATGATGATGATGATGATGATGATGGTGATAACTGCTGTTCTGTGAATGTAGGTCACTTCTGCCTTCTAGTGGCGGTGGGGAAGCCTTGTAGTTAAAGCATTCGCTTGTCAAGCCAAAGACCTGGTTTTGATTCCCCATATTGGTACAGTGTGTGAAGCCCATTTCTGGTGTCCCCTGCCGGGATCATGCTGGAATATTGCTAAAAGCGGCATAAAACCATACTCACTCACTCATTCCCTCACTACTTCTACCTTGAACAGATAATTGTAGGTCACTTCTATTCTGTAGAAAGATGTAGGTCAGTTCTGTTCTGTAGATAAATTTAGGTCACTTCTGTTCTGTAGAAAATTGTAGGTCAGCTCTGCTCGGTACAGATAAATGTAGGTCACGTTTGTCCTGTAGATAAATGTAGGTCACTTCTGTTCTGTAGATAAATTTAGGTCACTTCTGTTCTGTAGAAAAATGTAGGTCAGCTCTGCCCGGTACAGATAAATGTAGGTCACTTTTGTCCTGTAGATAAATTTAGGTCACCTCTGTTCTGTTGTTAAATTTAGGTCACTTCTGTTCTGCTTATTAATGTAAGAAACTATTCTATAAATATAGATCACTTCTGCTTTGTACAGATGAATATATGTCACTTCTGTTCTGTATGAACAGATATATATTACTTCTGTTCTCTACATTAATGTAGGTCATGTCTGTTCTGTAGATCAGTGTAGGTCACTTAGGGCTAGGGCGCCATTCCACAAAGCGATCTCAGCACTACAACTGTTGTAAGTCAGTGTTAAAGTATTGGAGTTACGATCTTCTTATTGCCACAGGCTCATGTTCAGATAAATGTAGGCCACTTCTGTTCTGTTTGTTGCTAATAATGCTCGTGTATGAGTGATTATTTTATATGTGCCTGCATGTAGTACCCCTTGCTTGTCAGGGGTGGTTGGGTAGCCTAGTGGTTAAAGTGTTGGCTCGTCACGCCGAAGACCCGGGTTCGATTCCCGACATGGGTACAATGTGTGAAGCCCATTTTTTGGTGTCCCCCGCTGTGATATTGCTGGAATATTGCTAAAAGCGGCATTAAACCATACTCACTCACTCACTCACTCACTCACTCACTCCCCACTCACTCACTCACTCACTCACTCACTCACTCACTCACTCACTCACTCACCCCCTACTTGTCATCAGTGTTGGCCTAGTAAATGTGATAAACTATCAATGAATAGACTGCTTGTTGACAGGGTGTGTTATCGTACAACATTTGTGACAACCATTTCTCATTCAGGTGAATGTCCAGTCTAAACAGTCCATTCAGCTGGCTGGCAAACTGTCCATAGTGTTCTGACAATATGGCGTCGAAAAGGATCTTTGGTGCAACGACAGCCATTAGTAATTTTATCGATCCCTCATTAATATCTATGTTGAATCAATGAAGCAAAAATAATGTTCATAGCTGTTGGTTTTGTTGTGCTAACATCAATATTCACAAGATGAAGTATCTATTCACCTATATCTACCTAATTTCAATCGCTAAGATGTATAGTTTGATAATGACAGCTCTTTATATGTATGCTCTTTATGTATTAATGTGCAGAGAGTATAAATCTATGGTAGTTGCCAGATCATGTCAAGGACATGCGAGGTGTAGTCATTGACAATGTTGTTATTCATTTCTGTTACTATGGGGGCTCTGGAATATAACAGCACCCTGGGCTTGTTTCCTCGTTTGGATTTCTGGGGTAGAATAGGTATAGGTCCCCAACACCCAGGCTTGTTTCCTGGGGTAGAATAGGTTCCCCAAACCCCATGCTTGTTTCCCGGGGTGGAATAGGTTCCCGAAACCCCATGCTTGTTTCCCGGGGTAGAATAGGTTCCCCAAACCCCATGCTTGTTTCCCAGGGTGGAATAGGTTCCCGAAACCCCATGCTTGTTTCCCGGGGTAGAATAGGTTCCCCAAACCCCATGCTTGTTTCCCGGGGTGGAATAGGTTCCCCAAACCCCATGCTTGTGTCCCTGGGTAGAATAGGTCCCCGGCACCCCATGCTTGTTTCCCAGGGTAGAATAGGTTCCCAACACCCCATGCTTGTTTCCTGGGTTAGAATAGGTCCTTGGCACCCCATGCTTGTTTCCCAGGGTAGAATAGGATCCCAACACCCCATGCTTGTTTCCCGGGGTAGAATAGGTCCTTGGCACCCCATGCTTGTTTCCCAGGGTAGAATAGGTTCCCAAAACCCCATGCTTGTTTACTGGGTTAGAATAGGTACCCAAAACCCCATGCTTGTTTACTGGGTTAGAATAGGTTCCCAAAACCCCATTCTTGTTTCCCAGGGTAGACTAGGTCCCCGGCACCCCATTCTTGTTCCCGGGGTAGAAT